>NC_000079.6:12413574-12763574 GCF_000001635.26 Mus musculus
TTGGTATCTTTGAGATGCTGCTGGAGGTTTCTGATGCCATGCATTTCAGGGTTCTGATTAGGCTTATAATGAAGGTACTTGGCTCACTCCTCACAGGCATTTCTGCTATAGGTAGTGTAGGTTATTTTAGTACTAAAGCCTAATAATAAAGTATATTTTGCGGCAGTGAACAATGTGTGCTGATAAACATGCCCTCGAGAGCAGTCTAGTACTTACAGCCAGGTAGCATGTTGAGTATAGAGTAGCATTGCAGCATCCCTATTGATGAGCTGTTGTGTTTAAAAATCAAAACAACTCAGTCTGTTTTTGTTTTGAATATCCTTTATAGATGAGTAAACTGGCTGAGTGTTCAGAGATGGTGGTTAGGAGATGCAGTGTCACTCACGAAGCTTCTGTGGGCTTTACTGCCTCCATGATGCAAGCAGCGTGTTCTTGTCCTTGTCTGACTTACTCTTTCTGTGTCTTTCAGCATTGTCGCCATCTCTAACTCCTTCGAGAGCTTTTAGTGTAGCTTTCCAGGTCCCACTTTAGTCTTGACCTTTAGCTAATGCGCCTGTCTTTTTTTGTTGTTGTTGTTCAGTATTTTCAACTGCAAAGTTAGAGTGAGGCTTCTTGAATGTCATTCTTCAGCGACATCCGTCCTAACAGGTTGGAGTTCGGAATATTGAAGAAGTGATTCATCAACTCATTCCTGTGTGGTTATTGTACAGTAGTGAAAAGGTCCAGGGACAGCATATCTGAGTAAGAACTAGACCTCACTTTGTTTTCTTTTGTTTGTTTTTGCTTTCTTTTCATTAGGTACATCTACAAGATGTTCTGCAGTTGTTCAAGTTCTTTTGTGTTTTGTGGACCTATGGTTCTAGCCTTTCAAATCCACTTAACTGCACTGTGAAGTCAGAGCTGCAGACTCAAGCTCTTTACATAGGCTCTGCGATGCTTTCTTCTCAGAATACACAGTATAAACAAAAGCTGGCATCTACTGCATCTCCAGGTACAACAGGTCACATTTAACTTCTTAATACATTTTAGACATCTTACTCTGTGAGGAAGTGTGGTATACAATCTTGCACTTGATTGTATAGAGATAACATAATTTACTTAAATAGTTCATTCTATAGGGGAGATGGTGACAAGGATAAAGGCACTTGCCACCAAGCCTTATGACTTAAATTTAATTCCAGTCCCCACATAGCAAAAGGAGAAAACTAACCCCTCAAAGTTGTCCTCTGACCTGTGCATTCAGTCAGTGATGATTGCACCCCTACTACATAGAGATATAGAAAATATTCTTGTTTTTATTTATTTATTTAAAATATAATTTAAAAATTAAGAAAAAAAGCTAGGTGTGGTGGCACATGGTGAGAGTAGATTTTCTGGACTCATTTGTATGCTTTGAGGAGCGTGACCCTAATTTTTCTGAAATAATTAGGCAACGAATAGCTTCAGAAGAGGGAGTCTGGGCTGATGAGATGGCTCAGTGATTAAGAGCGCTGACTGCTCTTCCAAAGGTCCCGAGTTCAAATCCCAGCAACCACATGGTGACTCACAACCATCTGTAACGAAATCTGATGCCCTCTTCTGGAGTGTCTGAAGACAGCTACAGTGTACTTACATATAATAAATAAATGAATCTTAAAAAAAAAAAAAAAAGAAGAAGAGGGAGTCTGAGAGGGAACCTTTTGTGTTGCCAGGGTGAGGATAGTGCTAGAGATGGTGTAGCCAGGCCTGATGCATGCTGTGCCACTGACCTTGCTCCCAGCCCTAGAAGGAAACCTATCACTGTGTACCTTTGACACTATTTAAGTTTTGCTCACTGACACATCCTTTCCCCTTTGGTATTAGTGGTGATGTCTCTACTCCTCAATCTGGGAAGCCATATCAAAGAAGTCCGCAGAGCTGCCGTCCAGTGTCTCCAGGCCCTCAGAGGGGTACCCTCAAAGTTTGAGCTGGTGATAGATCACCTCATTCCTAAGGCAGAAGAGATCACTTCAGACGCTACCTATGTGCTTCAGGTAGACCACTGTCAAAGAAGGTTGAGAAGTTTTCTCTTCCTGTACCTTGTAGGGATTTTGGGAGGCTAATCCACTAATTTAAATAATTTGCATCAGCAACTACAGGCTTTTGATCCCTTTTTTTTTTAAAGGCCATAGACTGTTTCAATTCTGCCGTCCTTTTCTTGTGTGAAAGAGTAATGTTGAAGCTTTCAAAGTGAGCTAGCTTTTGGATACTGATATTCTTTCTAGTTGGGACTTTATTGAAGAGAAATTTAAAAAAGCGTAAGAAGTGTCACATCATTTGAAAAGAATCTTCCATAATTTAGTCCTGAAAGTTTGTGTTCCCTTTTTAATACAATTTTCTTTCTTTCTGGTATCCTAGGATTTGGCTACACTATTTGATGAACTACAGAATGAAGAGAAACAGAAATCACATCAGAAGTTGTCTGAAACCCTGAGAAGCCTTCTTCACTGTGTGTATGGCTGCCCATCTTACATTGCAAAAGGCTTGATGAAAGTACTCCAAGGTGTGAACAGTGAGGTAGGAGGGATTTTCACAGAACGCATGGACTGTGTGTCCCGTGTGACCTGAGGTGTAACTGTCATGTAGGCGGAAGTAACCACGTGCTCCCAGGGGGATGATGTTCTTCACGAATCTGAAGGAAGAGATACAGAAGACAAAAAGATACAGGATGCAAAAAGCGCATATCACAAATGCCCATTCCCTTTAACATTACGTGTGTTATCGAGATCAGCTTTACTCCAGATAGGCTTTGATTTGTGTCCAGTTTTTCAAGGAGAAATTCTCTACAAAGGAACATTTGTAGTCTCTGAAATTGGAACTTTTCCCTTACTTATAAAATATATGGCTTCATGTATTTTTCTGGAGGGAAAAGCACAGGCTGCATTGTGTACTAGGAAGCCTGTGATGTGAAGGGAGTGTCTGCTCTGACCAGTGGAGCTCTAAGTGCCTTCTTCACACTGCCTCACATGCCCATGTTTCCCATTGCTCTTAACTGACTACAGTATTCAGAGAATTAAAATGGGTAAAGTGGAATATAAATTAATTGATTATATATTCAATTGTATCAGTTATCAGCCCTGAGTTGTCACTGGGGACATTTATAAGCTGACAAAACTTCTTGTATAAAGGAGTGACTATGAATATGGTCCATACTCCTGTCTGTGAGGTTCATGTCTTCTGACACAACCAGGCTCAAATTGGAAATGTTTGGGAGAAAAATTATGTTTATAGTAAACAGGCAGGGTTTTTTTCTTGTCCTTATTTCCTAAAAAAAACTACAGCATTATTACTGTAATTAACTGAGAGGTAAGTTTTGGAAAGCTGTGCTAGATTATATGCTCACATTATGCCGTGTTCTATAAGGAGCTTGAGTACACAGACTTTTGTTTAAGGAGTTGGGTTAGAGGCAGTACTCTAGAAATCAAGAAACAAGTCTTGGCTCTGTGGACCATCTTTCTTTGCAGCTGCTCAGATCTGCCACTTTTAGGAAAGCAGCCGCAGAGGGCGTGCAAACAGATAAATATGGCTGTTGTCAATTAAAGTTTAAAAAGATAGGGCATCACTGACTTTGTTAGACAAGCTATGATTTGCTGACCTTTGGTTTAATTACTGAAGCCTTGGCTTTTATTAATATAATACGAATATAATATGACCTACATATAATATGAATTCACTTGAGTTCATATTGGTCATATCACACTGGAAATGGTTGAGGGGAATGCAGTGTTTTAGCAAATGTTGATCTGTTAATCTACTCATGTTTTAGGTCATATTTTCTGTCCTCACAACCATAGTGTCTTAGAGAACTGTCAGGTGGCTAGCCCTGAGCAAGGCATGAGTCTGACAACCTTCTCTCTCTGTCTTTAGATGGTGCTTGCCCAGCTGCTGCCTATGGTGGAACAACTCCTAGAGAAGGTGGAGAAGGAGCCCACAGCTGTCCTGAAAGATGAGGCTGTTGTTTTGCATCTCACTCTGGGGAAATACAATGAGTATTCAGCTTCACTCTTACAGAAAGACCCAAAGAGTCTAGACCTGTTCATAAAAGCTATGCACACAACAAAGGAGCTTCACCCAGGAATGCCAACTGTTCGGATCACTGCTCTCGAAAAGGTCAGTGGCTTCCTTTAGAAACCCAAGCTTAACCAAGCAGGAAGAAGTTGTAAGTTATTAGTATGTTGAACCTGCTTCTAAAGGCATAGGTATATTTTACCTACTGTACAAAAGTTGCAGCAAGCCATTAGAAAGGATTGCATTTAAAAGCCGGTGAGATGACTCCACAGGTAAAGATGCTTGTCATGCAAACTCAACAACTTGAGTGATTCCCCAGAGCTCTCAGTGAGAACGGATTCCCAAAAGTTCTTCTCTTCGCTCCACCTGTGCGTATGCATGTAAGAAATACATCCTCCCCTTTTTAAGCACTGAATTTGAAATGGAAAAATGTAGCACCAGTTGTATTATAGTTAGGTTAAAGTTGTTTTCTCACTCTGGGGTTTTTTTGCTCCTAGATTACAAAGCCGTTTTTTGCCGCTGTGTCAGATGGACAGGTCCAGCAGAAGCTCCTGTGTGTGCTGTTTGACTTGTTAGTGAACTGCAAAGACGCACACTGTGTTCAGACGGTCGGCAGTGTTTTTAAGGGGGTGAGTTGCAAACTTTGTAATTTGTACATGTTTAGTCTTTCCAGTTGACAAAATATATGACCTGTGTTTTACAGTGTTCCTTTGGGATCAGATTTCACTGTTAACAAGATTCAAAGAAAATTATGTACTAGAGAAGTTCAAAACCCAAATCTTATGTCTTCACCATTTTTTTTTTCATTTTTAAATTTATTCTTTAAAATTTTCATACCTTGTACAATGCATCTTAATCATATCCAAGTACTTTTCCTGCTTCCCTCCCTCTCTATCCCCTGCCAGTATATCTCCTTTCCAGCTTCAATTCCTCCTTTTAAAAAGAAACAATCCCAGCACTGGGGAGGCAGAGGCAGGCAGATTTCTGAGTTCGAGGCCAGCCTGGTCTACAGAGTGAGTTCCAGGACAGTCAGGGCTACACAGAGAAACCCTGTCTTGAAAAAAAAAAAAAAAAAAAAAACAATCCACCAAGTCCGACTAGTGTTGCTCATGTGTGGATATGTGTGGAATCATACACCAGGGCATAAGCAACCTGCCAGTGAGTGGCGCCCTTCTCTCAGAAGCCATTTGCTGTCAATGGCTCCTTAGCCAGGAGTGGAGCCTCAGGAGCCCCTGCTCCATTCATGCTAAAAATTTTAACAGGTGTGATATTGTGCATATAAACCCAGCATTCTTCTCTCTCTTTCTGGTCTTCAGTTATGTCTGCCTACTCTAGCAAAGTGTTCCCTGGTCCTGGTTTGGTGTGAGGCGGGTCAGTATAGTCCTGGTCCTGGTTTGGTGTGAGGCGGGTCAGTATAGGTGTCCCATCTGGCTGAACATTCACAGCCACTTCCTCTCAGTGTTTTGGACGGTTAGGACGTTTGTAATAGCCATTACCCACCGTATAGGAAGCGTCTTTGAACAAGATTAAGAACAGCACAAATGCCTCCAAAACAAGAGTGCATAATGGTAAAGGCGGTACGGTAGCAGGTGGCTGAAATCAGAAGCTGAGAGGCCGCATTTCCATACAAGAAGCAGGACAAACTGAAAGCGGGGCAGTGTTTGTTGTTTGTTGTTAGATATGAAGTGTATATTTTCAGAGAGTTACTCATGGTTGTCTTATTTTTGGATCTTACTCATATTAGGTGCACCTGCCTGCTTCATGAAAGGAATGGGGAATTGTGAGGGGCTTGATGTTGCGCAAGATGACCTTATTTTACTTAAATAGATATGTGATGTATAAGATGGAATTGGAGCTCTGCATGTTATGTTTGTATGTACATTGAAATCTAGCCGTCATTGGAGTGGGTTATTTCATTTCTTGAATTGACTACAGTAGAGAATGTTAGGGGGGGTGGATAAAGTGATCACCACACAAGTGCCAATACTGGAGTTTGTATCCTACGTAAATCTGGGTGTGGATGGTAGGTAGTCCACCTCTAGTTCCAGTACTTAGAAGACAAAAGCAGGGTCTTTAAAGCAAGCTGGCTAGTTAGACTCGCTGTGTAGTTAAGCTCTGGGTTCAGGTAACAGACCCTGCCTCAATAAATAAGGTGGAGAACAATCAAGGAAGACTCGTGCTATCCATGCTGGATCTCCACATGCATGCACACTGAGCATGTGCATACACATAACAGACACGGTATGTATGTAACAATAACGGAGCATGTGCATACACATAACAGACGCGGTATGTATGTAACAATAAGAATAATAGAAGTCGGGGCTGGAGAGATGGCTTCAGTAGTTGAGAGTACTTGTTGCTCTCCCAGAGGAGGACCTGGGTTTGATTCCCAGCACCATGTTGCTACTCACAAGGATCTGTGACTCTAGTTCCAGGGCATCTAACATCCTCTTCTGGCTTACACAAACACCAGGCATGTAGGTGGTACACAGATGTATATACTGGCAAAATACCATACACATAAAATATTTAGCTTAAATAATGATGAAAATGTAATATACAGATTTAGCTCTCAGTCTTTAACAGCTTTTTCTCCTCTTTTTCTTTGCAGAAGAAAATATTCTAAAGCAAGTCTAAAACATTTAATTTCCATCCCTATGTACTTTTTACATTTTCACCTTTTAAAAATGTCCATTGTCTAACGTAACTACAACATACCTGAAAAAATTGATAGCAATTCCTTGGTATCATTTACTACTCAGTCCATAGTTGTATTTTAATGAATGTCTTTTTTTTAAAAGATTTATTTATTATTATACACAAGTTCACTGTGGCTGACTTCAGACACACCAGAAGAGGGCGTCAGATCTCATTATGAGTGGTTGTGAGCCCACCATGTGGTTGTTGGGATTTGAACTCAAACATGCCATATCAGCTAAAGATAAGCTCAACCTTGACTGTCAGGCAAATGTAATTGATGTTGTACATATTTCTGAACCTAGTGACAGCACGTAAGTACCATAGGAATCTGCTCAGCATCGTACTTGAGAGCATCCTAAATAACACATAAGATGGCGTTTGTAGTGCTTGTATTGGGGACTAGGCAGACTTCAAGTGGCACAATGACGTAAATGTAGACTGAAATGTTTTCGTTGACCTGTGCAGTGATGCTTATTGCAGCTATGTTTATCTATTGATCGATTGATGGGTTTCCTCTGTGGATTCCTGGCAGTCCTGGAACTCACTATGTAGACCAGGCTGCCTTTGAACTCAGATCCGCCTGCCTCTGCCTCCCGAGTGCTGGTATAAAAGGTGTACGTCACCCCCACCCAACTTTCTTGTTTTATTTTAATGTTGATAGTTGATAATTACATTACAACTATTGCTGTACTCTTGTTCCAGTGACTCACATCACTAGCCATTATTTCAATATTTCAGATTTCTGTCGATGCTGAACAAATCAGAATAGAACTGGAGCCACGAGATAAAGCTAAATCTTTGGGCACAATTCAGCAAACGAGAAGGCAGAAAATGCAACAGAAGTAAGAGCTTTGAATACACCAAGGGGTCTGGTCTTGTACCTCAGGCTCAGGCTTTTGTTGTGGTTTCTAGATACTCACCAGTTTTGCATAAACAGGGGTAATAGTGTTTGCATTGTCAACTCTGTTTCCCAGAAAGTCACAAGATGTAGAGTCTGTCCAAGAAGTGGAGGGCCCTTACTGGCAAAGAGTCACCCTCATCCTGGAGTTGCTGCAGCACAAGAAGAAGCTCAAGTGCCCTCAGATACTGATCCCACCCCTCTTCAACTTGCTGTCCAGGTAATGGCGCGTGGATCTGGTCTTGGGGACAAGCGGGTGGTAAGAATTTGCCCATGTTGATTTATCATTGTCTTTGGGGACATTTTTCTTGTTCAGATCGTCTGTCCAATAAAGGAAGTTAAAGTGCTGTCATTAAATATTGAAGCCTGGGTTCAGTAACCCATTACGGGTTTCCTACGCTGGCTTCCTCCTGAGCTTCGTAGTAACTGACTTCATCGATCTACCTGCTTTCCTACCTAACTTCCAGGGCCGTGTCTTAGCCACTCATGTGTATTTTAAGGATGCTGTGTGACGTCTGCTATCATAGTTGTAAATGATTAGAAAACATAGCTTTAGAGTGTGCCACTGAGCTGAGGAGTCTGTTGTCATTGGAAAAGTGCCGTGATTCTCCACGTCGTTAGGAGATTGCGAGTAGGTTAGTGGGAGTACCTAAATTGTGGACAGAAACCACTTGATGTACTTGACTGTATGAGAAACAAAACTAGAGTTAGAAATCTATTAGACTGTGCAATAGTAGTGTTTTCTTTATTCCTTATTGAATAGGTTTTGAACAGTAGTCATTAATGTGACTGTATTAACTTCTAAATTCCCAATCATTTCTCTTCTGGGGCTCCTGAAGGTGTTTAGAGCCTTTGTCATCAGAGCAGGGGAACATGGAGTACACTAAGCAGTTAATTCTGAGTTGTTTGCTCAACATCTGCCAAAAACTCTCCCCAGATGGTGGCAGAATACCTAAAGGTATGTGCTTGGTGGGCGGGAAGGGCAGGAAACGGCCTGCTTGCGCATGAGTCTATCAGCCACTCCTTCCCTCCACTGTAGATGTTGTGGATGAGGAGAAGTTCAACGTGGAGCTGATAGTGCAGTGCATCCGCCTCTCGGAGATGCCGCAGACTCACCACCATGCCCTGCTACTTTTGGGTACTGTTGCTGGAATATTTCCGGTAAGTGAAAGATATAAGACCCGAGTGGCTGTTTCAGGTCTCTTCTTCAATGCATCGGTGTGTAGAGGTTTAGGGCTCAGTGGAAGAGCTTTTGCCTGGCAAAGGTTAGATCTAGTGTGATTCCCAGTGTTGGGGAAAGAAAGAAAGAGAAAAGGAAGCTTGAGTTAGTCGGTAAAAAGAACAGTAACTTTCCTCACTGGCATGTGATGGAGCTTCAGCTGGACAACATGTGGTTGGCTCCTCATGCATTATCTGACACCCTGATACTCTCCAGGAAACTCCAGCTTGCCAGTCCCCAGAAGATACTAAACAAACGAGACACACACAGAAAAATTGGTTATCATGTACCTCATGAAAGTCAAGTGACATCCATCCAGTAGTACAGCTCCTAGCCACTGTGGTGGATGCAAAGGGTGCCTTGTTGTCACTTTGATATCAGTCCCCCAGTCTTGGATGCTGCTGCTTTTATGTTTATCTGTTTTCCCAACATTCTTTTGTATGTTGACCATTTGTATGTTTGGAAACTTGAGATTCCCCACCTCTGCCGCCACCTTTAACTTTTTATTGGTTTGTTGTGAATTTCACTTCATGTACCCAGTTCTACTTACCCTCCAGTCCCCTTGTACCACCCTCGAGCCTTGCAACCTCCCCACCAAAAGGAGAAGAAAAGAACTCGCAAAAGCTCATTGTGGAAGCTATAGTGTGTCCCTTTTGTCTGCACTCCGTTGCTTGCAAATGTTCTTTGCACTGACTCACTGGTCTGGTCTGAGGCCTCTGGCTTCTGCTACACTGTCAGTACTGGAGCCTCACCGGACTCCTCTTAGATATATCTTGTTGGTCTGTGTCATGGAGATCCAGTAGTTTTGAATCTGTAGGATTGGCCCCTTCAGACACTCTGATAGTTTATTGATGGGGTAGATGTTGGGTGGATCAATTCAAAGACCTGGATCTAGGCCTGAGAGGTATCTGAGCTGGTCAGTCTACCAGCTCTCCCTCCCTGCTCCGGCTGGCCCATCCATTGCTGCAGCCAGCATGGGGGATCTACCCAGTTTTATTTCCTTTTTTTTTTTTTTTTTTTTTTTTTTACTTGTTTTTCTTTCTGGTGGTGTAGGACATTAGCCTTAAGGTCTTGTGCATGCTAAGCAGGCACTCTGCTGTTGAACAGCCCTTTGCCTGTTCTTGAGGAAGAATAGTTCAAATTTTTTATTGAGTTTTAAATAACTCTTTGGTATTTGAAAGAGAAAAATGGTGATAACTGTAATTTATTTCAGGATAAAGTTCTTCACAACATCATGTCTATTTTTACATTCATGGGAGCCAATGTCATGCGTCTAGATGATGCTTATAGTTTTCAAGTTATTAGCAAGACAGTGAAAATGGTCATTCCAGCACTTATTCAGGTAAGCTGTCTGCATGCCACCATCATTGTTACTATTTTGAATTTGTACAATTTTCATGTAAATGCCAGTTTGGAAGCACTCAGGTTCTTTGTCTAGAGCTTTACAGTGGTGAAGCCAGCAAATGGCAGTACCACATATTCTGGTACTGCCATCAAATATGTTAAATGTGGTTTCACTGAACTCTAGTAGTGTAGCCATGGAAGCGTTTTGACCTCATAATGATGAGTCAATTGACTGTTTAATCATTTGATAATGAAGCTTTTAGATTGAGAGTACAATAAAGAGAAAATAAGAGATAGGAACTTTTATAGCTGCAATGTCAGATTTGTCAGCAGGCAAGTTAACACGAGTTTTCTAAGCATGGTCTGAGAGCCAGGACTTGTCCTTACCAGGTAAAGATACCTGATGTGAGAAGGAGCTTCAAGCATACCTGTTACCCCACACTCACACTTGTGAATATCATTTACCATGCTTTCAACTGTTCGGAGGATAAGAGATTCACACTGTCCCCTTTTAACTCTTGGTGTTAGATTGGTGCTTCCTGTGTTCAATACATTGGCAGCTATAGGGCGAGTGCCTGATGTATGCGTCTATGTGTATACACTACATTGTGTGCGAAATGAATAAGTAAATGCTAAAGAGTCGAGAGTAAGGAAACATCTACATGGTCTAGAACAACCGGAAAAGTTCATAAGAAACAGGATTTGAACTGACAAAAGGGAGGACACGATTTATACAGAAGTATGGCTGAAATAAGATACACACTCACTGAGTTGTCACTAAGAGACCTAATCCCTCTGAAAGCTGGTTTTGAAGGTTATTTGTGCCTCCTCACATCCCTGTCTGATCTTTTGCAGTCTGATACTGGAGACTCTGTAGAAGTCACTAGGAATGTTGAACAGATTGTGGTGAAAATCATCGGTGTCTTTGTGGACGCACTTCCACATGTGCCAGAACACAGGCGCCTGCCCATCCTTGTTCAGCTAGTCACCACGCTAAGTGCAAAAAAATTCCTGTGGATTCTCCTCGTCCTGCTTTTTGAACAGTATGTCACTAAAACAGTGCTGGTGGCTGCTTATGGAGAAAAGGTCAGAGCATACATCAGTCAGGTGGGGTGGTGAGAGTCACATGGGCTTTGTGACACTGGCCAGCTTAAGTGTACGAGAGCACTGCTTAGTGTGCAGTTGGACAGTGCTCACCCAGAAGCTTTTGCAAGATTGTTTCTTGGTTTTGGGGGTGGCTTTTTTTTTGGGTGGGTGGGGGGAGGTGAGTTAGCTTTCAGAATGTATAGACACAGAACATCTTTTGTTGTTTGTTTGTTTTTCTTTTTCTTTTTTAAGTGTGAGTTCCTTCTTTTTATTAACACATACACAACTACTTGTCTTCTGGTTTGTTGAAGCAGTTAAGTCAGACAACACTTGCCACAGCAATGCCTGTCCAAGTGGCTTCCCATGAAAACTCCAGCACCACATTCATCAGGACACTGTCGACGAAGTCGACTAATTTTGCCATTTTTATCCACCTTATAGTATTTCAGCACAGCCAACTTAACCTTCTTCCTCTTATGCTTATTCTTCTTGGGAGTGGTATAAGACTTCTTCTTCCTTCTCTTAGCACCACCCCGAAGTCTCAACACCAGATGAAGGGTGGACTCCCTTTGAATGTTGTAGTCAGACAAAGTCCGGCCATCTTCCAGCTGCTTACCAGCAAAGACCAGCCTCTGCTGATGAGGAGGAATTCCTTCCTTATCCTGGGTCGTGGCCTTTACATTTTCTATAGTGTCCCAGGGTTCAACCTCGAGCGTGATGGTTTTCCCTGTAAGGGTCTTCACAAAAATCTGCATTGTGGCAGCGGCTCCACCCACAATGGCAGATCGGGAAGGAAAGGGTTTGCTTGTTTTTCAAGACAGGATTTCTCTGTGTATCCTTGACTGTCCTGGGACTCACTCTGTAGACTTGGCTAGCCTCCACAGAGATATCCATCTGCCACTGCCTCCTGATTTCTGGGATTAAAATTGTGTGCCACTACTGCCCAGCAACCCAGAACATCTCTAGCAACCAAACATCTTCTAAGGGCCCTTGACTTTCTGTTTCTAAGAAACGAGTCTGAAGTCCCACTGGTGGTTCTCTGCCCAGCAGAGAGGGGCATTGAAACAGGGTCTCTGCAAGCTGCCTGTGGAGGCACTATGTGAGGGGAGGACTGGCCAATTGTTTGGAAGAGCCAGCGCTCCTGAATCTCTACTGCTGAAGGAATTCATAGCTTTCTCATCTGCTGACAGCTACAGGGAAAGGCACTTACTGCTGCAGGGTGTGTTCTGAGCGTGTCCTTAGTTTGTGCTTACTGATGGACTTGTTAGGCCTTGTTGTCACCTTTCCCCTTCTTTCCAAACAGGATGCTATTTTAGAGGCAGATACTGAGTTCTGGATTTCAGTCTGTTGTGAATTCAGTGTCCAGCATCAGGTCCAGAGCTTGATGCATATCCTCCACTACCTAGAAAAGCTGCCAGAGGAAAAGGAAGGTAAGCCCCGGTCAGGGGTGGGCTCTCATCTAACAGAGCTGCGGCAGAGCAGATGGGAACCCTAGTGCATCCATAAATGACCCTGACCACTGTATCTCTAACACTCTCTCATCTATATCTGAAGTTTAAAGTTCTGAGATACACATCTTCAGCTTTTAGATAAGCATTTTGAGTGGCGATGTTCTCCTTCAGCCTCTGGGCTCCAGCCCTCAGGATCTCAACCCAGATCTAGAAGGTCTGATTGTCTCCACTTTCCCGTGTTGTTGTCTTTTCTGCTTTGACTCACTCTTCTCAGGCTTGTGGGGTGGCTGCTTCCTTGGTAAACATTCTGCTGTCACTGCTTCGGCTAAGGACAGGTCTGGTTCCTAGCCCAGCACAGTTCTCTTTGAGATAGCATCCTGCTCACCGTGCTGCTCTTGCACATCGTACAGATTAGTGGCTGGAGAGGGATAAAGTTACCTGGTCTGTTGCTGTTTTTCAGAAGCCACCTCCAAGACAGTATCTACTAAGAGTGAAGTACAAGATGAAATGTTGCCAGTTTTTAAGGTGGACGCTCACACAAGCAAGCAGCTTCGGCATTTTAAGTATTTGTCAGTGTCCTTCATGTCCCAACTCCTGGCTTCCAATCATTTTCTCAAAAAGGTAATGTGTTCTTTAAGCATGTTTATGATAAGAATTGATCTTGTTTTGGCTAAAAAAAAAAAGCAGTGTCTTAGACTCACAAGAACATAGCTCATCAAATGTCTTATGGAACTGTGAGGCATGCCTTGAAAAATAGTGAAAAACAGTGCACTTCACATGCACACTGTTGGACCCTGTCTCCCAGAGTTGAGACCCAGTGATGACATTCTCGGGCAGCATAGCCCCATTGGAAGCACGTGAGCATGTGTACCACCAGTCATCTCCAGGCAAATGGAGGATAGCATAGTTTATGCCAACCGCAGAGCACTCCCAACCCAGTGTCTGCCAGTTGAGTGGATAAATCACCTGGTTCCGAGGGAAGATTGTGAACAACACAGCCACCTGATGAAGCTCTCGTAGGAAACTATGGTTTATAGCAAGGATGAAGTGTCGGCACCTCTCCAGAAGACAGGAACACAGGTGCCTTCTGTTACCACTTCTGTGCAAGCAAAGAAAGTGAGAACCAGGAAAAAAGAGGATCAGCAGTCTCTTAGACCTAGCCATTAGCTCTGCAGCTTCCTCATAGAGATGGCGTGTTAGCTACATTGCCATTATAAAATGTTACTACTTTTAGATTATAGGGAAAAAATCTTTGCAAGCAATACAACATAAATGAGGTATTGAAAATTCAGCCTAATGAAACATTGCTAAGGATATTATAATAGGATTCCCAGGGTTCTCTTCAAGACAGGGTTCTTGGTGTAGCCTGGCTGTCCCGGAACTCAGAGATCCGCCTGCTTCTGCCTACCAAGTTCTGGGATTAAAGGTGTGAGCCACACTGCTCCACTAATTTCTTTTAAAAAGCACAAAAGAATACTTGAAGAACAGACAGTGTTCTTGCATACAAAGACACACGGTTGGGCTGCCTGGATGGATCAGTGGGTATACCCATCCTGCCAAGCCTGGTGGTTCGAGTCTGATCCCGGGAGCCTGAATATTGGAAGTAGAGAACCCATTTCTGCAAGCTGTCCTCTGACCTCCACACGTGCACTGTAGCATGCACATAAGTACACACACACACACACACACACACACACACAAGTAAAGTGATTTAAAAACAAAACTCAACTGTTCAAAGATTTTAGATTAACATAAAAGTTAACACTTCCCCAGTTAACTTCTTTAAAAATGATGTTGATGTGCTGAGGGTTAAACCAAATGGTAGAGAACCGTGATCAGATAGGTCAGTGTGACTGACCACCAGGCTGAGAACACACCTAGGTGTGGGGGGGAGGGGGTGGCAGATGGTTTACAAAGCCACAAAGAAAGTGCACTTAATGCTGGCATGGTGTGTTTCTATTTCCGGGGGAAAGGGACTCTGCTTTCACACCATGGACATCACATAATTTTAGGTAGAGGAAAAACTTTGATGTAAAAAGCAACACCTAGAGCTTTTTAAAAGAAAATCCAGGAGAACAGTGTTGTCATCAAAGGAGAAATGATTTTTCTTTCAAATTTTGAGTCAACAAACGTCACAGTAAACGAGCAGAAGGAAGGCTGCAGGCGAGGATCACTTAGATCACTGCGTCTCATGAGTTCATCAGTTTCCATTCCAACACTGGCAAAGGATGGCGTTTTGATGAAGAGGAACCACAATGGCTACTTAATACTTGATAGGACTCAAGGGCCCTGGTGAGCAAACCTAGAAACACAGACTAAGTGGGACGCGGCTTTGCTGTTCATCCAAGTAGCAGAAATGGGAAAACTGTTGATGCCAACAGGTGCAAGGATAGGAGACGTGCAGTGGCGGGTGGTGTGTGTGCTCGCAGGTCAGAGGTGAGGAAAGCTTGCCCAGGTGCCTAAGAGACTTATCAAGATGTTCCCAAGCTTTGTAAGTGCAGGAGAACGTCCCGAACCTCAACCTGACAAATGCTTCTAAATACCAAACTTGTAAAGCCATTTCGAACCACTCGCTTGACAGCGTAAGTGGAAAATTGCACACCTGACCTCGTGTCAGGTCACGGTCAAAAAACAGAAGCACGTGAGAAACATGTCGTGAAATTACCTTCAGGCTTATAAGGTACTATCATGTTTATACACGTGTCCCATCCTAACTATCATTATTTGCAAATTTTTCAAAATAAAAATATCCAGATTGAAATAGGTCTCATCTCAAGCATTTTAGGGTAAGGAGTGGTATTCAATCTATGTGTAGAGAAAAACGGACATAAATTATCTAGCAATAAAGGAAAGTGATTAAATATATTTACAGAGGAACAATATGTATTACTGGACTGAAAGAACTAGAACAAGATAGGTTTCCATATCCTGGCCTCAAAAATCTGATGTAAGGGCCGGGCAGTGGTGGCGAATGCCCTTAATCCTAGCACTTGGGAGGCAGAGGCAGGCAGATTTCTGAGTTCGAGGCCAGCCTGGTCTACAAAGTGAGTTCCAGGACAGCCAGAGCTACACGGAGAAACCCTGCCTTGGGGGAATGGGGGTGTGAGGAGGGTATCTGATGTATGTGCTATTTAGAAACTTAATGGCAGGTTCAGGCTTTCTTTGGTGGTTTGAAATACAGGAAGAAGCAGGAAGCAATTACATGATAGGCCATATCTGTTTTCATAATGCTTGATTTAATACCCTGTATGAGCTCACAGGGGCAGGCTTTTTATAAAAGAAACATCGATGTTTTTCTGAATCTTGCCATGCTGAACACATACTATAAATCCAATGAACTGGTTGCAGCCAGTGAGGGAGATCTGCATCTAATGAAATTGCGATGGTACAAGAGCTTCAGATTTGTGATAGCAGTCTGTTTCAGACGACCTCATACCGTTCTCATGGAGCTTCTTTAATTCCTAGGTTGTAGGAAGTGGTGGTCCTAAGAGCCTGCACGGACTTGAACAGGGGTATGTTTGTGCTTTTTTAAATTTCTCGGGAATAAGTTCAACTTGCAAAGGAAGAGTGACTGTAACAATGGCACACAGTCTGGCCATGTTCACTGCTGCTCTGCACCCGGGCTTTGTCATTCTTGCTGCAGACATTTTTGTCTCTCAAGTCTGTCAAGTTCGTTCCTTTGCCCTGAATATTTTGCTCCAAGGCAGAGGGAAGACTGCGGACTGGTTTTCCAGGCAGGATAACCAGTGCTGACCCGTCCTCTCCTTTCCCTCCTGTAACTTCTGAGGTAAGTCTGAAGTAATTTACTGACTTGCCTTTTGTGGATCTGTTTCTTTTAGTCTGTTAGAAACGGTTCTCAGCTATATTAACACGGTAGCACAGTCCATGGAAAAGAATGCAGACAAACTGACTGGGAAGTTTTGGCGAGCGCTGCTCAGCAAAGCTTACGACATGCTGGATAAGGTAGGTTTTCTGGGCTTTCGTTTCTCCCCTTAACTACCCTGTTTGTTACTACTTTTTATGCCATTGTAAAATTATTTAACTCAAGCTTGCACTTTAACAATACACTAAGTAATAACTTTTCTTGATGTAAGAAAGCTCACGTTTTCCTTGTTCAAGTCTCTTAATGTCTAAAAACAAACTTGTTTCCCTACCAATGATGAGAAAGTGTGCCTCAATAAATGTGATGAATTTAATAATTGATCGTGTAGATATAGTGTTCTGCATCATTGAAGTGGGATAATATAAAAAGGCCAATTAGATGTATTAGATTTACATGCTTGGCCTTGAAATTAGGACATGGCCTAGAGTAGTTAGCTTCCTTTTAGTGTTGCTGTTTTGGTTTTATTTGTGGTTAGTAATAACTGCCTGAGAGCTATTGTATGTGAGAGCACATGTATGGAAATGTCTGCCACCTCAGGGTTTATAATAAGTAAGAGTCTGAGCTGGCCATGGTGACTTGTGGGACATGCCTGTAGTCCCAGCTCTCAAATCGGAATTCAAGGCTAGCCTGGGCTACATGGATATGCTGTCTGTTAAAATCATAAAGTCTGTCTTACAGAGTTGAGTTCTCCTTTTTGTTTGGTGTTCAATGTTCCCTTCTCTGTAGGTCAATGCCTTGCTGCCCACAGAAACA
Source organism: Mus musculus (assembly GCF_000001635.26). Lineage (NCBI taxonomy): Eukaryota > Metazoa > Chordata > Mammalia > Rodentia > Muridae > Mus > Mus musculus. Next base: position 12,430,938 of record NC_000079.6, read on the forward strand.
TTCATCTCTGTGATTAGAGGGCTGGTGGGCAACCCCCTGCCGTCTGTGCGTCGGAAGGCGCTGGATCTTTTGAATAACAAGCTCCAGCAGCACACATTCTGGAGGAAGAAAATGGTAAGTGAGGGCCCTATTGCAAGCCTGCAGGGCTTCCTCTGCTGCTTAGCTCGCCCACGGTTCTCTGGCACACCATGGGAAATGGAAGGCTCTTATGATCTGGATTGGCATACTGTGTGTGATGTGTGAGAGAGCAAGACACCCGCTGTGGCTCCTCATGCTAGAGATGTGCTAAGGAAGATCTGAGGATGGAATTCCTAATGCACTTCTGCTTGCTGTGACCCAGGCAGCCCTGGCTGAAGCATATTTGCCTCTTCTCGCCGGGACACTGTATGGATCAGCAGTTGGTCAGACAGTTTGTGCATATGCTTAGCAGTAAGAGAGGCGGATGGCAGTGGCACTGAGGAGACCGAGAGGCTCTCGAGTTCACGCCCCGTCTAGGCTGTCTAGTGAGTTCAGGGTCAGTCTTAACAGTAAAAAGAAGTCTGAAGCTGGAGCTCTGTGGCTGGATTACTGTGTAGCATGACCAAGACCCTAGCTGACTGCTCTACACTGGGGGTGGGGGAAGAACAGTTGCTTGAATGTGGTTGTGTGACTTGGGACTCAGACCCAAGCAGGGGAGATGGGAAAGAAGACTGGCCCTTCTTGTAGCTCTGATTACAGGTTGTTTTGGCTTCCATTTCTTCAGGTCCACCGCTTTCTCAAACTGGTTCCAGTCCTTCTGGCCATTGTGCAACATAAGAAAAGGGAGGCAGAGGATGAACAGGCAATTAACAGACAGACAGCGCTGTACACCCTGAAACTCCTGTGCAAGAACTTCGGGGCACAGAACCGAGAGCCTTTCATACCAGTTCTCAGCACTGCAGTAAAGCTGATAGAACCAGAGAAAAAGGAGGAGAAGAATGTCCTGGGAAGCGCCCTGCTGTGCATAGCAGAGGTGACGTCCACTCTGGAAGCGCTGGCCATCCCCCAGCTGCCCAGGTACCTAGGAACAGGAGCCACTACAACGGAAATGGGGAAGGAATGCGTTCAGGGCTTCGGCTTCTTGAATAGAAAGTAAAGGAAAATAGAGTAGTGAAAGAATTGATCTTTTCTTTGCTCTGGAAAGTGCACCATTTCCTGTGACCTTCAGACATTGCTTGGCGATGTTCTTCCTTTCCAGAGTCGCAGTGCTTAGGGAGCAGCGGAAGCATGGCCAGAGCAGCCGTTTGCTGTGGCAGAGGCAAGCTGGGCGCTCCTGACTCTGCATTTGGCTCTGACCATAGCCTGCTAGCATTGTAACAAGTTACTAATCTTAAAACCCTGCCATCTGTAATACAGGGCCATATCCTCTACACACACAGACACACACACACACACACACACACCGTGTTTCTCTTTATAGGCCTTGTTGTGCTCTGCACATGTTCAGCCATTGAAGACATTCCTTTTCACGGCTACCATGTGTCAGCACTGTTGGCACCAAGGATTTTTTTGGATCTAGTAGTAGAAAATGTACAGGCAGTATTCTGCATACTGTGGGTTACAGTGTTGTGTAGCAAACACAGCTGGCTGAGAGTTTTTCTTCATGTCCCCAGCTCCCTTCTTCAGTGTTTGTGGCTTGAAGCTGCTCTAACACACTTGTTCCTTCTTGCCAGCCTGATGCCTTCGCTGCTGACAGCCATGAAGAGCACCAGTGAGTTGGTCCACAGTGAGGTCTGCCTGCTCAGCGCCCTGGCTGCCCTGCACAAAGTCGTTGAGACTCTGCCACACTTCATCAGCCCCTACCTGGAAGGCCTTCTGACCCAGGTGGGTTTGGTTATTGTGACTTGCTGCTCAGGGTGGCCAGGGGGACAGTTTCACCCCTCAGTCATCTTACTGGCTCGCTCTTCCTATGATTCATTATGTGATTCTTGTTTCCAAACAGAGGTGTGTGTCTGTTGAACATGTACCTCTTTCTCTTTCGTTGTCATCTCTGCTTCATCATGGAACCAACAGGCAAAATAGGGTGTCTTTCTTTCAGCTGTGTGTGATGTACAGCTTTTATTTACCTTAGATCGTTGAGGGTGGCAGGAAGAGTTGCCCGCTGTTATTTAGGAAATTAGTATGGCTGTGGCTTTGATGGGAAAGCGTCTTTAGCTGTAAGGTGTTTCATATAGTGGGCTTCTTCCTTTACAGGTGAGCTGTTGCCTGTCAGCACACTGTGAGCGAGTGGCATTAGCTGAAAATAGCCATGAAAGTCAGTCCTCCTTGACCAGGTTACTAGTGTTCTGGTTTGTGATTCCTTGCCGTGTGAAGCTGAGTCTTGACTGCCATGGTGCCAGTGACTTGACATTCATTGTCTTCAGCAAGGGCTCAAAGCTGCTGTCTCTTGGAAGGGGGCTAAGCTGATGGAGTCTTCCTCAGCTGCTTTTAGTGAGCAAGAACCTGAGTTGTAGGAAAGCCATCGATCGGGCTGAGAGTTCTCTGTACTCCTGCGCTCGACATTCACCTTCTTCATCGGCTTCCAGTCAGGGGAGTCATCCACTCAGTTTCATCTGCAGATAATCAGTTTGCTTTAGAAGAGTTATTTGTTCATCCTGTGAGTGTGCTTGCCAGCACAGTCCAGTGCCCTCAGTCACTGTTTTTCATGTTCCTGCAGGTGATTCACCTAGAGAAAATCACTAGAGAAATGGGTTCTGCCTCACAGGCTAACATTCGCCTGACAGCTCTTAAAAAGACCCTGGCCACTGAGCTCTCACCTCGAGTCCTACTGCCAGCCATTAGCAAGACTTTCAAACAGATCCAGAAGAACTGGAAGGTGAGTGTTAACTGTTGATCTCTGGAGCGGGAAGGTGGTGCTGAATGCTCAGTGTTCGTGTCTGGGAGCATAGCATCGTTCACTTCTGTGAGGATGCACTGAGCTCTAAGACAAGGCAAACATATTCTCTGCTGTATTCACGGTAGAATCACATGGGCCCATTTATGAGCATCTTACAAGAGCACATTGGGGTGATGAAGAAGGAAGAGCTCTTATCTCACCAGTCTCAGCTGACCACATTTTTCCTGGAAGCCCTGGACTTCCGGGCACAGCATTCAGAGGTGAGCTGGTCCCCACTCCCCAGGCCCTGAAGCTGTCATTTCCTATCTGTGCAAGAGCCAGATTAATTTTTAACAGTGTAGCATTTGTCCTTGCCAAAACATTGAGTCCATGCCAATTAGTTCCTTTCTTTTCAGGACGATCTAGAGGAAGTTGGGAAAACGGAAGGTTGGATCATTGACTGTCTAGTGGCCATGGTGGTGAAGCTCTCAGAGGTCACATTCAGGCCTCTCTTCTTCAAGGTGAGCCTTTCTTACCTGCATGTCATGCTCACTGTCACTGGCAGGGTGAGTAGATGATGTCACTGTTCTCTCCTGGTTGTAGCTGTTTGATTGGGCCAAGACAGAAGATGCGCCGAAGGACAGGCTGTTGACATTTTACAATCTGGCTGACTGCATTGCTGAGAAGTTGAAAGGCCTTTTCACTCTGTTTGCTGGCCACTTGGTGAAACCTTTTGCTGATACCTTGAACCAAGTAAACATCTCCAAAACAGGTTGGTAGCTCCTTTGGGCCAAGGCACCCGTGTCCGTGTGTCTGACACAGGCACGTAGACAAGACCTAGAGCTCAGAAAAGACTTACAATCCTTGGTGTAAGGATGGTGAACTTTTACTTTGCCATATTTTCTATTATGTTAGAACAAATAATCGACATAAGAGAAAGGGTAAAGTGGGCATTATTACTCATTATTGGTAGTAGCTGTATAATTTGGGACTGGAGACAGCCCAGTGGTAGAGTGTGTCCCTGATATAGGTAAGGTCATGGGTTCCTCCCCAGGTTTGGATCGGTCTGTCCTTTGCTGATAATTATCTGAACTTGCTCAACTTAAGCACCACAGTCTTAGCTCTAAAGGAGAGCCCCATCTGTGGACACCATTGTTTGGTGTTGTACCATTTACAGCTTCTAGGTCATTCGCACAGTCTCCTAGCTGTAGTTATGGCAGTGTCTCTAAGCACCAGGACTGAGTGTTTTGCATTTGTACTCTTTCCCTGCATACAGACGAAGCCTTCTTTGACTCCGAACGTGACCCTGAAAAGTGCTGCTTGTTGCTGCAGTTTATCTTGAACTGCTTGTATAAGGTCTTCCTTTTTGACACCCAGAATTTCATGAGTAGGGAGAGAGCAGAAGCCCTGATGATGCCCCTGGTGGATCAGGTAACCCACTGCAAGGCCTTCTGTCACTGAGGCCTCCTGGATCCGTCTCTGCAGGGTTTGTATATGTGACATGATAGCTTACAAGGCTTAGTCATACAGTGTTTTCAGGAGACGGATCCTTTAAGGAAAATGTTACTCAAAAATGGATTTTCCATGGGTTTGACTTGTCTTTATTGTGGAGTTCATTGAGTTTTACTTGGGAATTTCAAAAGGAAAGAAATAAGATCTCATTGTCAGTTTATCCATTGAAAAGGTTTGTTAACTATTGTTAAAGGAGCCTCGCTGAGCATGGCTGCTCCCACAGGAAAGTTCCACCACCCCAGGTCTTCCAGAGGGAGAAGTTGGTGCTAAGGGCTTTTGCAGCTGTTTGAGATCCAGAGGGAAGAAGTTGGCCCTAGAGACAAGATTAGTATGGGGAGAACTTACTTTTTGAGCCTGTTAATGCTGACAGCCCATGTATCTTCCCAGCTGGAAAACAGGCTTGGAGGAGAAGAAAGGTTTCAGGAACGGGTAACCAAGTACCTGGTGCCCTGCATCGCACAGTTCTCTGTGGCCATGGCAGATGACTCCATGTGGAAACCCCTGAACTACCAGATTTTGCTGAAGACAAGAGACTCTTCCCCTAAGGTGAGCACTGGGAGTCAGTCTCAGATGCCGCATTCCCCTGGTGGGTGTTGCCTAAATGCCCACCTGGAGTCATGATGTCAGCCGGGGTACTGACAGGGACAGCCTGGCCCTAGGCCCGCACTACTAGAGGTCTGAGCTGCTGTATAATATGGAGTTCTAGCTTTCATAAAGAACTCTTGGGCTGGGAAGATGATTCAGTTGATGAAGTGCCTGTTGTGCAAGCATATGAACAAAGTTTGACCTCTAGAATTCACATAGAAAGCCACCTGCTAGGGGCTAGAGAGACGGCTCAGCACTTGGGAGTTGGCTTCTCTTCCAGAGGACCCAAGTTCAATTACCAGTACCCACATGGTGGCTCACAACTTTTTATGGCTCCACTTCCAATGGCTTTGCCCACTTTACTCAGATATACACTCAGACAAAACACCAATGCACATAAAACATAAGTAAATCATTTAAGGAAGAAAAAAAGAAAGCCAGCATGCTGGCATGTATCTGAGAGTTACATGCAAAACTGAGAGATTCGCTGGAAAAAATTAAAGTGTGGCACCTGAGGAACAGCACTTGAAATTGGCCTCTGACCTTCAGATGCATGTGTGCACAAGTGCACACTCAGCCACCACACACACGTATATACAGTAAAGAATTCCTGATTTCTTCTGTAGGCTCTCATAAATAGCTATATTTCACAGTGCCCTAGGTAAAGTAGGCAGGAGCATTAGCATACTAAATACCACTGGTTAGAAATGAGTGCCGTGGTACATTGAGTGAAGTTAACATTCCTTACCTGGAATTTTCTAGCCGTTTTATTAATAAATCACCACTATCAAACTATCAAATAAGAGCTTCACTGGGGGACTGGAGAGATTGGCTCAGCGGTTAAGAGCACCAACTGCTCTTCCAGAGGTCCCAAGTTCCCAGCAACCTCATTGTGGCACACAACCATCTGTAATGGGATCTGATGCCCTCTTCTGGTGTGTCTGGAGAGCAATGGTGTGTGTGTGTGTGTGTGTGTGTGTGTGTGTGTGTGTGTGTGTGTGTGTGTGTGTATGTGTGTGTGTGTGTGTGTATCTTTGAAAAAAAGAAAGAGCCTCACTGATAAGCAGCCCAAAGTCGGAGTCATTCAATTGATCACATTTCTAGGAGTTAAAAACAGTAAAGCTATTTATCATATGGTTGCAGAAACAAATTTTAGTATTTTATCTTGATTACTGTTAGGAAAATCTTGATTAAATATAATTATGAAAATTACTCCAAATTAGAAAGGGGGCTATTTTGTTTCAGTGGCCTGCTATTAATACCTCATAGCTACTTGCATTGCTTATGATAGGCAAGGTGTGTGGAGAGAAACACCTAAGCTTTTGTTCAGTGCTGGAAGGAAACTAGCCTAGTGGGAGTCTCGGTCATTCAGGGACTGCCAGAGGTGCTGCATCACCAGGTTGGCACAGTCTAGGCAACCCAACAAACCGCCTCCACCTAGGCCTATGCTAGGACTCCCTGAAGTTTACATGTGGTGGTGTTTTGTTTTACATTTATGTATTAGGGTGGGGGCATAAGCTTGCTGTTGGGGGGGGGGGTCAGAGGACAACTTGCAAGAGTCAGTTCTCTTCTTCCCCCATTAAGTGGGTCCTGAGGATTGAGCTCAGGCCACAAGGCTTGGTGGCAGCACCTTTACCCACTGAGCCATCTTACTGGCTTCTCTGTGGTTTTTCTGTTTTGGTTTGGTTTGGTTTGGTTTGGTTTGGTTTGGTTTGGTTTTTATTCACATTTTAAAGAGCTACAGTGCTAGAACACAGTTTGAAAAACTGTTATGTAGACTACCAGCTCTCAAATGGCTACATAGTAGTTCTTTTTGTGGTAGACACTGAGTGATCACAGTGAGGGTGTAAAAGAGCACTCAGTGTACAAAGCACCATCTGCATGCGGGTCAGGCCTCACAGGAGTGAGCAGCAGTAGGGACAGACGACACGGTCTCATTCTTGATGACTGCTCCTGTTCCTTCCAGGTGCGGTTTGCAGCCTTGATTACTGTCTTGGCACTGGCTGAGAAGCTGAGAGAGAATTACATTGTTCTGCTACCAGAGTCCATTCCTTTCCTAGCAGAGCTGATGGAAGGTAAGTCTGCAGCTAACACTGACAAAATATTGTGGCCACAGGCTGTCTGATACAAGTCAGGAAGCTGTCACCTCACAGCCCCTGAGATTGTACTACTCACATAGGAAATAGCTTCAGATATTTACAGGAGTCAGTGTCTATGTCATTACGGGCAGTCAGTTGTGCACTGGAATGAGGGGGTATACTTGCTGATGCTCAGTTACCACTGACATAATCTTACTCAATACTCACAGTGGCTCACACTGCCTGTTTTAAGAGAAGCTAAGAAAGGAGAGGTTAGAAAGTTCTAAGACTTTGATAATAGCACTGAGGCAGGTGAGGCTGGTTTAAACAGGAATTCTTCATTGACCTGCCTCTGCATATGAATTGGGGTTGCTTCTGCATCTGACCAGAAGCATACCCTTTTATGTCTGGTGTCGGGTGTCTTGGAGAGCTTCTGGGGTGCAGGGTCCCTTGAGAGCTTGAATTTGAATGTGTGGCCCCTTCTTGTGGCATCCAAGAACAAGTACATGCCTGTGAGGAGTGGGGGACAGTTGGGGAGCACCTCGGGTCACAGCCTGCTAGGTGCTTCCTGTACCTTGACACAACAGTGGTAATTAGGCAGGACAGTGGGCAGCCCACTTCTAATTCTGGTTTTCGTTGTTAGACGAGTGTGAAGAAGTGGAGCATCAGTGCCAGAAGACCATCCAGCAGCTGGAGGCCGTGCTGGGAGAGCCGCTGCAGAGCTACTTCTGAGGCAGAAAGCGCATCTGCCCACCGCCTGTGCTCTGGGAAGAAGTCACACTCATTCTCATGTTTTAATGGGGGTGTGGTGCCATGTTACTTTCGGTACTTTCACATCTGCCGATACTTAATGTTTTTACAAAATCCCTGCCTGTCTGGGATACCACAGAATCCTCTCCTGCCTTTTGTACAGAGTTGCTAAGGAGTAAACCGGATGGTATTTTTATACAAACTGGTATTTGTCTTTATCCTGAGTGGTGTTCAGATGAGACAGGCATGTTTAATTTCAGTACCTGAGGCCTAGTGCTTCCCTGAAGCACGAGCTGTCACTGTTCCTTGCAGCACCTCATATTTGTGGTATAGGTGTTAGCAGTACTACAATCCACAGTAGTGGTCTCAAGAAAATGGCATCACACAGCAGCATTCAGCAGGAGTTTCTGGTGACAGCCATTTGGAGTAGGTTAGAGCAGCTCATCCATGCAGTTTGACTCAGGGCTGTGGATGTCTCCGCTATTCATCTTTTCTGTGTGTGGGGGCTTGGGGTGGGATGGGGGGGGGTGGGTCGTACGCTGCTAAGGAAACAGCCCTCAGCTGACCGACAGGACACAGGAAGGATAGCAACACTAGTGGTGGTGGTGGTTTTGAAGTTCTTTGTCTAGAACTGTTAGGTAAGACTGAAAATGAGAGTTCCAACAGAATCAAACCAGTTTGCATCTATAACCTCTAAAAACTATTCCAGAGAGTATTCATTCCAATTTAATATAAAACTTTAATGCAGAATTAGGACAAGCAAAAAGGCATTTTGCAGTTTAGAGATAGAATTTCGGAATATACAACAGAAGGTCTCACAACCTAAATTCCAGCAGCTTTTTAAAAAAAAAAAATCTAAGAACTTAAGACTGAATCTACTTAGAATCAGTCTTAATTGTGTAAAAATAGAAATGAAAATAAGCTGTTGTATGAATAGGCTTTTATTTTTTTTTCCTGAGTGCCTTTGAGCCCCCAATATCTCAGTAGTGCATTCTTTATGAAGACTCATTCTTTATGAAGACATAACTCTGGAGAATTCTAGAGCCTCCTGGCCTCCGTACAAATTACCCAGTTCCACCCACCACCCCATATTGAAGAGTGAACATAATAAATTTGCATGAAAATGAAGGACTAGCAGTTGCTGCCTTGAGTAAGACTGCTGATGGTATTATTTCATATGCACAAGTGCATATATCTAAGCAGATTGGCTGAATACTCCTAAACCCCAGCAGAATTCTGTCCTGTGGTTTAATGTGCCTGACCTCGCTGCTGCTGCAGACCGACATCTTCAGACCCAAAGGCACGAGGGCTAGTCTCCACACCAACTAAGCCTTTCACACTACGCCCCTGGGTTTGCTTTGATAGTGCTTGTTTTATATATACGTCCAAGAGGGTTTTACACACACGGTTTATCCAACTTCTGCCTTACTTTGCCACAGGTACCCACACACCCTGGACTTGAGCGCCAATCAACCAGCAGAAATCTGCTTGGAGCAGAACACTTGTTTTGTCATAATTCAGGGTTTTGGCCTCAGTTTTTCTGCTGTGTTCAGCATCATACATTTTATAAAGTTTAAAGCGGTGAGAGCTAAGTAAATGCTATGCAGTCTTCAATTATGAGATATGATAGAATGCTGATTATGAAAAGGGTTGCTGGGGAAGTAGTGTTTGCCATCCATTAGTATATTTTTCTGACCTTAACTGCAAAGGCCCCTAGTGGGGTTAATGCAATGCCAGCAAGAAGACCCTACATTAGGAGGCCAGAAACTGGTACGAAGTGCTAGAAAACATGGACCACACAAGTTCTGGGCCCTGCCATGTCTGTGCCCGGCTCAGAGAATATACAAAGGAAGTATGCTTGCCATCCCTATTAGCTAGTATATGTAGTATATTAGGCACTTAAATATTTGCTGAGTGTGGTTTATAAGAGGGACCCAGTGTGCAGAGCCTCTCTGGCAGTGAGCTGTGATTGCCCCGGCTCTGTTCCTCTGAATGTACTGCATGGCCAGACCTGACAACACCAGTAGGACTTGATGTTGGAGGAGCTCAACTTAGCAATATAAACAATATGGTGAAAGCGAGATGCATTTGACATGGCCAGTACCGGATAAGCCATTTTGTATTTCGGGGGTTTTGGCAGTCATGGTAGCTACCAGCTCCTTACATCCAGCAAACGGATATCACCATCGACTGATAGTGTATCAATACTGCTTAGGTCTTTAAATCTGTGTTTGTACTCCAGGCTGTGCACACCATTTATAGCAACCTTGAATTCCCGGACATCACAGTAGATTATCATCTGAAAAGAAAGGAGGTGTGCCATCAGTAGCTGCCTTTCATTTTAAAACACGTTTCTTTATACTGACAAAGGGTCCAAAGAAAAACTGTTTGGTTTGCTTTGAGCTTGGACACGTTTCCCCAGGCTTCTGCCATTGACTTCCCTTCTGAGTGATTTTAAAGAAAACCCAAATCCCCAATATATCATGGTGGCATCTTCTGCTTCAGCCCACTTGTGTCTTATCAGGCCCTTCCCTCAGTAGTCCCTATCCCCGTTCTGCTCCTGGTTCTCAGAAGACTGGGAAGTGTCTCTCTTCCTATTTGGGAACTAACAGAAAGCTGCTGGTCGCTGCCCGTTTTCTCACCCCTTTACTGAGAAGCAGAGTCTCGAACCCTGAACACCGTGCCTCAGTGCTAGAGGTCTTAACCACATCGACGGACAAGGTTCCAGCAGCTTGGGACACTTGGTGAAGAGAGCAGTACTCGGTCATCCTGTTATGTTTCAAACCCAGGGCCAGGGCCTAAGGTGTCTTAACATATCAAAGTGCACCTGGTCTCCAGGTCCTCCCAGCAACCCTCAGTCCCTATCTGTTACAGGGGATGGCTGGCATAGCCTTCCCCCAGAGGGTCTTCCCTATATCATCCAGACATTCTGGTTACTCCCTCTCTGTCCTCTGCCCCTCCCTATATACATACACTCTTCTGTCTCTCTCTCTCTCTCTCTCTCTCTCTCTCTCTCTCTCTAGAAACCTAACCCTGCACTTTGCTGTGCACTCCTAAAAGGCCAGTTTGGTGGCCCTACAGTGTTCCTTGCCACAGTGAAGCATCAGAAGACAACACAGCCTGGCCTTGGACCTGCCCCATTCCCAGAGATTAGATGAGTGGCAAACTTGAACCTGCAAAGAAGCACAGTAAGGGTCTAATCTTTGTGTAGCAGCAATGGAAAAAGCTACCACAGGAAGTCAGAATAAGGGGAGCTAGAGCATGTCACTTAATTGATCAAAATCAAAGTATGCTATACAGGGAATTGGAAGTAAATATTACTTGAGATATCTCTCAAAGAATGGGAGAAAATCCCAAGTTCAACTAGCTGGAAGGGATCTTTCATGAAGTATATTTGATAAGTCTCAAATCATAGTCTCCTGTTGTGACTCAGCAGGAAAAAGAGGGTATAGACACAGCAGGAAGCCAGCTGCAATCCTAGCAAGTTCCCTCTGTTGTATCAAATAAACACTTCATCTAAACAAGTGAGATCCCTGCCAAACCAAAAACAAGAAGGCGCCTGACCTGCAGTTGGCCTAGTCCAATGGCAGAGGTCCTCCCTAAGTGACTTCAGAACAGCCAGAAAAATAGAATGTGCTGGCTCTAAGTTGGAACTGCTCTGGACTTATGCCAGGCCTAACAACATTGAGTACAGTACAGCTGATGCTTTGTGGGCTCCACAGACACAGTGTCTGCAGTGAGATGTTTGCCAAAGCCAACGTAACTTAGTGATTCAGTGTGCTTGCCAGTGAGGCACTGGGTTCTACCCCCAAAGTGACTATTTTTAAAAGAGTGAGGCTGGAGAGTGCTCAGTGGACAAGAACACTTGCTGTAGGAGCAAGTGAGAGGGCCTGACTTTGGATCCTGCCACCCAAGTAAGAAGTGGGCTGCCCAAGCACCTGTAGCTATGGTAGATGGGGTATACAGACAGGATCATTGGGGCTTGCTGGCTACCAACTTAGCTCCAGATTCAGTGAGTTCTTGTCTCAAAGAATAAGGAGATGAATGGTAGCGCAGGCCTGTGCACACACCTATATATAACACGCACGTAGAGAATCAGGCTAAGGACATTTGAAGTGCAAGATCTTGTTTATTTGAAAAGAATGGCAGAGTGGAAAGATCTGCAAGAACCTCAGGAAAATGTACTGAAAAGTCACAAGTTTGACCCAAAGAGCGTTACTGTGCGAGACTGAGAGCAGCATGAGGGAACCCACTGTTGAGTCCAAGTACTGAGGGGATATGAATCTGAAGTGTACTGACGGATCTCTCTGTCTCCTAGGCTGAGCCAGCCTTTCGGCTCTATGCCCACAGGAAAAAAATGTCTGGAATGGGCTCCATCTAACTTTCTTTTTTAAGATTTATGTTAGTTTTGCCAGGCAGTGGTGGCGAATGCCTTTAATCCCAGCACCTGGGAGGCAGAGGCAGGCTGATTTCTGAGTTCGAGGCCAACCTGGTCTACAAAGTGAGTTCCAGAACAGCCAGGGCTACACAGAGAAACCCTGTCTTGAAAAACCAAAAAAATAAAACCATCCAGTGGAAGAAAGACAGCATTTTCAACAAATGGTACTGGCACAACTGGTTGTTATCATGTAGAAGAATGCGAATCGATCCATTCCTATCTCCTTGTACTAAGATCAAATCTAAGTGGATCAAGGAACTTCACATAAAACCAGAGACACTGAAACTTATAGAGGAAAAAGTGGGGAAGATATGGGCACAGGGGAAAAATTCCTGAATAGGACAGCAATGGCTTGTGCTGTAAAGACCGAGAATTGACAAATGGGACCTCATGAAACTGCAAAGCTTCTGCAAGGCAAAAGACACCGTCAATAAGACAAAAAGGCCACCAAAAGATTGGGAAAGGATCTTTACCTACCCTAAATCAGATAGGGGACTAATATCCAATATATATAAAGAACTCAAGAAGGTGGACTCCTGAAAATCAAATAACCCCATTAAAAAATGGGGCACAGAACTGAACAAAGAATTCTCACCTGAGGAATACCGAAAGGCAGAGAAGCACCTGAAAAAATGTTCAACATCCTTAATCATCAGGGAAATGCAAATCAAAACAACACTAAGATTCCACCTCACACCAGTCAGAATGGCTAAGATCAAAAATTCAGGTGACAGTAGATGCTGGCCAGGATGTGGAGAAAGGAACACTCCTCCATTGTTGGTGAGATTGCAAGCTTGTACAGCCACTCTGGAAATCAGTCTGGCGGTTCCTTAGAAAATTGGACATAGTACTACTGGAGGATCCAGCAATACCTCTCCTGGGCATATATCCAGAAGATGTCCCAACCGGTAAGAAGGACACATGCTCCACTATGATCATAGCAGCCTTATTTATAATAGCCAGAAGCTGGAAAGAACCCAGATGCCCCTCAACAGAGGAATGGATACAGAAAATGTACATTTACACAATGGAGTACTACCCAGCTATTAAAAAGAATGAATTTATGAAATTCCTAGCCAAATGGATGGACCTGGAGGGCATCATCCTGAGTGAGGTAACACAATCACAAAGGAACTCACACAATATGTACTCACTGATAAGTGGATATTAGCCCCAAACCTAGGATACCCAAGATATAAGATACAATTTGCTAAACACATGAAACTCAAGAAGAATGAAGACCAAAGTGTGGACACTGTGCCCCTTCTTAGAATTGGGAACAAAACACCCATGGAAGGAGTTACAGAGACAAAGTTTGGAGCTGTTACGAAAGGATGGACCATCTAGAGACTGCCATATCCAGGGATCCACCCCATAATCAGCTTCCAAACGCTGACACCATTGCATACACTAGCAAGATTTTGCTGAAAGGTCCCAGATATAGCTGTCTCTTGTGAGACTATGCCGGGGCCTAGCAAACACAGAAGTGGATGCTCACAGTCAGCTATTGGATGGATCACAGGGCCCCCAATGGAGAAGCTAGAGAAAGTAACCAAGGAGCTAAAGGGATCTGCAACCCTATAGGTGGAACAACAATATGAACTAACCAGTACCCTGGAGCTCTTGACTCTAGCTGCATATGTATCAAAAGATGGCCTAGTCGGCCATCACTGGAAAGAGAGGCCCATTGGACACACAAACTTTATATGCCCCAGTACAGGGAAATGCCAGGGCCAAAAAAATGGGAATGGGTGGGTAGGGAAGTGGAGGGGAGGGTATGGGGGACTTTTGGGATAGCATTGGAAATGTAATTGAGGAAAATACGTAATAAAAAATATTAAAAATTAAAAAAAAGAAAAACCAAAAAAAATTATGTTTTAATTATGTGTATGTGTGGTATGTGGACAGGAGTGCAGGCATCAGATCTAGAGCTGAAATTACAGATAATTGTGAACTGTCCAGTGTGAATGCTGACTGGAAACTGAATTTAGGTCCTCTGCAAGAGCAGTATACACTTTTAAGCACTGAGCCATCTCTCTAGCCCCTCCTTTATCTAATCTAATCTAATCTAATCTAATCTTTTGTTGTTGTTGTTTTGTTTTGTTTTTGTTTTTCAAGCCAGAGTTTCTCTGTATAGCTCTGGCTGTCCTGGAACTCACTTTGTGAGAGAAAATCCAGAGAAAAACTCAGAAATCCACCTGCCTCCCAAATGCTGGGATTAAAGGCGTGCACCACCATGCCAGGCGCTTTATCTAATCTTAATAGCATTATCTAACTTGTCTGTCAAATTGGAGGTAAATATTTAAATTTTCACTTTTCTGGTTTTCACCATTATTTGATTGCTATTATCGCTTTATTTCAGCATCCTAGATTGAGACCCAGTTATACTACTGGGTTCCTCTCAGCCACAAGGACCAGCTTCCTTCCATAGGTACTCTGTCTCCATCCCGTGCACCCTAGGTTATCCCATATACACTGTCCCTTGCCAAGGACAAACCAACCCTGAGCCATACCTCCCACTCCCAGTGACTGGTTCAAGTTGCCCTAAGCCTGTCCTTCCAGCTTTTGCTCAGCCTTCTGATTTCACAACCAGCACCCGCACCTTCAAAGAGCTTCCCATGGCTAATCCTTATCAGTCAACCCTCCAAGCACTCGGGAGCCCCTTCACCCTGGAACGTGGAAATAATGTTACATCAAATTGCAACCTTCTGAGCACCTTGGCTGTCCATGCTTCAACAACCAATATGATGAGTCCTTGAGAACTCCAATGGTTTCGAGCAGGTTTCAACCTGTGGGTTGTGACCCCATGAACAACCCTCTCACAGGGTATCACCTAAGATCATAATTACATTATGGTTCACAACAGTAGCAAAATGAGTTATGAAATAGCAACAAAAATACTTTTATGGTTGGGGGGTCACCACAACATGAGGAACTGTATTGAAGGGTCACAGCATTAACAAGGTAGGGAATGAGTTTAGAGCACATGAGTTTAAAATGGTGCTGACCAGTAGTGGTGCATATCTTTGATCACAGCACTCAGGAGGCAGAGGCAGGCGAATCTCTGAGTTAGAGGCCAGCCTGGTCTACAGTGCCAGTTCCAAGACAGTCAGGATGACACAGAGAAACTGTCTCAAAAAAAAAAAAAGTAAAGCCTAACCTAAATTAATAGTCTTAAAAGACCATGAGAGGAGGCCTAAGCCAGAGAGAAAGTCTAGCCAGCCACCTAGCATGCATATCCCAAGGAGATGTTACTCTAATTAGAAAGCACTCTGAAAGGCTTTGGGAAGAGCCATGTGTTAACACAATACGCTCTGGGGACTAGAAACCGCATGCCTTCTGGGTCCAAGGGTCTGCTGTACTGACTACCTGCCAACAGGACCAGCTCTTAGAAAGACTGCCATCTGGAACTGTGGAGGGCGTGGATAGTGCAAGCATGCAATTTCGGGATCCCCAGAGATCCACTTAGAAGTACATACGTGGGGACGAGGAGATGGCTCAGCAGATAAAGTGCTTGCACAGGACCTGAGTGAGGGAAAACTC
This sequence comes from Mus musculus, assembly GCF_000001635.26. NCBI lineage: Eukaryota > Metazoa > Chordata > Mammalia > Rodentia > Muridae > Mus > Mus musculus. The sequence continues at coordinate 12,446,677 of NC_000079.6, forward strand.
TGGGTGCAGTGGCATTTACCTTTATTCCCAGTGCAGGGATGCAGGGACAGGTGGGTCCCAGGGCTTGCTGGCCAGCCTAACCAATTGGTGAGCTCCAGGCTCCGTAAGAGATGTGCCTCAAAAAATGGGGAAAATTATAGGAAGACACCAATAAAAGTATATCTGTGGTTCCTATACAGTGACAAGGTTCCTGCCAGAATTCCTTGGGGCTACAAAGCTGTTGTCACTACGGGAAATGTCAAATATTCTGGTATGTCAAGTATACTGGTCCTGCTGTTTGCACCAATGGCCCATGCTCAGATTACAGCCTCCATCGCCAGTGAACAGCAGCATATATTGCCTACATAGAGGATTGGGTTTTATTTAAGTAAAAGCTATTCTGCTGTGTTCTCAAGATTCATTCCATTCTGCTGTGTTCTCAGGACTCATTTTCCTGTCCCATTTCAAAACAAAACAAACCATAATCTTACCTCAAAGTACATCCCAGAACTAAATGGGAAGCAGGTAATATTTCTCTCCTCTTCTCCCCAGGCATCCTGAAGAAAGGAATTTCTTACAAATGCTTTCACATTGAGGCGTGGGTTCAAGTGCAGAGCGATATCCCTTGTTTTTCCTGCCACTAGGTCAACATTAAAGCTTTAAGAGAAAGAAAACCAAGCTCAGACTTAAACTGCAGTTCTAACTTCAAACCACGTACATGCGCATGGACACAGGGAGGAGGGACTTCCGGCTCTGCTCTAAATCTGCATGCCGCTGACTCATGTGCAACAGTCTAGGGTCAGCACTAACGCTCAGCTCAACAGCAACTGGGGGCTCAGACTAGGTGGACCCCATGAGTACTTCAGGCTACACAGGACTCAGGGTCTCTCAAAGGCAGGCATTCTCCAATCAGTTCCACATGATCCCTTCTTTTCTTTTCTTTCTTTTTGTTTTGTTTTTCGAGACAGGGTTTCTCTGTATAGCCCTGGCTGTCCTGGAACTCACTCTGTAGACCAGGCTGGCCTCGAACTTAGAAATCTGCCTGCCTCTGCCTCCCAAGTGCTGGGATTAAAGGCGTGCGCCACCACTGCCTGGCTCAGAAAAGATTCTTAAAGCATGGTGTCCTGTATCGTAGGACCTGGTATCTGGCCTGGCAGAAATGAAGATATTGTAAAGAGAGACGCGTGCCCTTTATCTATCACTGTTGAAACAATGGCCTCCAGAAGTGGGGGTTTCCCAGGAATCTCACGTTGGAAGGAAACAGCACCAATCAGAGAGGGAACTTGTCAGAGCACCTAAGCAGGTGACACAGAAGCCCAGTGGGACCACACCTTCACTGGGACTGCTTAGATGTACAGATCCTTGGCACTCTAAACTTCAATCTTACCACAGGACCTTGAGGACGGACTTGAGGTGGGGGGGGGGGTCACTGGACCTCTGTCTCTCTTCCCATTGTGGCCATGTTGAGTAAATCCTTTCTCTGTTTTTCACTATTAATTTGGCTATTTTCATTGGCTCCTTGAGGATCAAAAGCTCAACTTGGCTTCTTGGGTATGGACTGTGACCCCAAGTTTGGTAACACTGAGGTTATCCTAGGCAAGAAGGGCCTCGTGGACAAAATTTTTACCTACCTGGCCAAGAGGGGCCCCAGCCAGAAGCTGCCCTCAGTCCCAACTCGGCAAGAAGCTCTTCAGTGGGACCCTGCCCCGACACTGCCCACCGCACCCCGAGCGCACAAGGCAGCGGTGCCGCAGCAGACTGACCTTCGGGCATTGGTGTTCACTTCCCCTTTAATGACAACGGTTCGTCCAGGACCCATGGAGGCATTCAACCTTGCTTCAAATGGCAGGCTCTGAAAAGGGGCCACAGTAAGAATGAGGCAGCTTCAGAAAAGGCTCTTGTGGGAGAATTCCCAACATCATGAAGGCAGGGCTGAGTCTGTGGACCACAGGAGAGGAAAGACCCTTTGCTATGGCTATGTTCATCTCAGCTGGGTCCCCTGCAAAGCACGGTCTCACTGAGCACACATGCATACACTCACACGCGTGCACACACACACACACACACACACACACACACACACACACACACAGTGATTGTTTTACACTACAAAACAGAATTGTGGCATGGGTCGCACCTGACACCACCTGCATGTGACATGCCAGCAGAGCTTTCAGTGCGTGGGCCTAAGGTCATTCTGTCTAATGGGACCAGCAACCCACATAAGTGGCTCAGACACATGCCTGAGGACACCTCTGAGAATCCAGTGCAAGGGGCTGCCTTGGGTTTCAGCTGGGAATGGAGGTTACATATAATAGTTAATTAAAACTTAATTTTTTTATTTTACAGATTTATTTATTTCATGTATATGGGTACACTGTCACTGTCTTCAGACACACCAGAAGAGGGCATCTGATTCCATTACAGATGGCTGTGAGCCACTATGTGGTTGCTGGGATTTGAACTCAGGACCTCTGGAAGAGCAGTCAGAATATTCTCTTAACCGCTGAGCCATCTCTCCAGCCCAAAACTTAATTTTTAAAAAAATTTTTATTAGGTATTTTCATCATTTACATTTCCAATGCTATCCCAAAAGACCTCTATACCCTCCCCCTGCCCTGCTCCCCTACCCACTCACTCCCACTTCTTGGCCCTGGTGTTCCCCTGTACTGGGGCATATAAAGTTTGCTAGACTAAGGGGCCTCTTTTCCCAATGATGGCCAATTAGGCCATCTTCTGCTACATATGCAGCTAGAGACACGAGCTCTAGGGGTACTGGTTAGTTCATATTGTTGTTCCACCTATAGGGTTGCAGACCCTTTCAGCTCTTGGGTATTTTCTCTAGCTCCTACATTGGGGGCCCTGTGTTCCATCCTATAGATGACTGTGAGCATCCACTTCTGTATTTGCCTGGCACTGGCAAAGCCTCACAGGAGACAGCTATATCAGGGTCCTTTTAGCAAAATCTTGCTGGTGTATACAATAGTGTCTGCGTTTGGTGGCTGATTATGGGATGGACCCCTGGGTGGGGCAGTCTCTGGATGGTCCATCGTTTCGTCTTAGCTCAACTTTGTCTCTCCTTCCATGGATATTTTATTCCCCATTCTAGGGAGGAATGAAGTATCCACATGTTAGTCTTCCTTCTTGATTTTCTTGTGTTTTGGAAGTTGTATCTTGGATATTCTAAGTTTCTGGGCTAATATCCACTTATCAGTGAATGCATATCTAATGACTTCTTTTGTGATTGGGTTATCTCACTAAGGATGATATCCTCTAGATACATCCATTTGCCCAAGAATTTCATAAATTCATTGTTTTTCATAGCTGAGTAGTACTCCATTGTGTAAATGGATATGATTTTCTGCATCCATTCCTCTGTTGAGGGACATCTGGGTTCTTTCCAGCTTCTGGCTATTATAAATAAGGCTGCTATGAACATAGTGGAGCATGTGTCCTTATTACAAGTTGGAACATCTTCTGGGTATATGCCGAGGAGAGGTATTGCTAGATCTACTGGTAGTACTATGTCCCGTTTTCTGAGGAGCCGCCAGACTGATTTCCAGAGTGGTTGTACCAGCTTGCAATCTCACCAACAATGGAGGAGTGTTCCTCTTTCTCCACAACCTAACCAGCATCTGACGTCACCTGAATTTTGATCCTAGCCATTCTGACTGGTGTGAGGTGGAATCTCAGGGTTGTTTTGATTTGCATTTCTCTGATGATTAAGGATGTTGAACATTTTTTCAAGTGCTTCTCAGCCCTTCAGTATTCCTCAGGTGAGAATTCTTAGTTTAGCTCTGAGCCCCTTTTTTTTTGGTTTTTTGAGACAGGGTTTCTCTGTATAGCCCTGGCTGTCCTGGAGCTCACTTTGTAGACCAGGCTGGCCTCGAACTCAGAAATCCGCCTGCCTCTGCCTTCCGAGTGGTGGGATTAAGGGCGTGCGCCACCACGCCCGGCCCTGAGCCCCATTTTTTAAGGGGTTATTTGAATTTCTGGAGTTCAGCTTCTTGAGCTCTTTGTATATATTGGATATTAGTCCCCTATCAGATTTAGGAACAGGGACAAAGGAACCCCGCCCAACCAGAGGCTGGGATCCGCTCTGGTCGGGGCCACCCCAGCCATCTTCCTTCTGAGCCCAGCGGAGGCTGCTGAGGGTTCCATAACTTAATTTCTATACAGAGTTAAACTGTTGGCTCTTCAAACCTTAGACAAATGTAGACGGATGCTGGGAGGTAGGATTTTGGTGAGTGACAGTAGCATCTATGCTGTTGGTATAGACAGCTCTGGATATGATTTTGTAACTTTTCTTTATCTGTTTGCTATTTTGTGTGTGTTCTTCTTGGGTTCTTCTCCTAACTGTCTCTTCACAGTATCTTCTCTGGCTCAGCTCAGGTTCTCCTGGCTCAGCTATCACTGTCTTTTCTTCTCCTACTTTCTGACCCTACTCTTCCATCTCTTAAACCCTCCTACTCTCTCTCAACCTCTGCTGGCTTTTTATATCCTCCCCTTTTCTCAGAATTTCAAGAGGCAACCAACACTGAAGGGCATAGGGTCCTTTAAAGTGCCAGGCACACAAAATAGATCATACTACACAATTTTAGAAATGTCTCTTCTACCACCACATTACAAGAAACAGTTCTACAATCAAGTGTGGAAAGGAAGCAGCTGCCTTCGAGGTTCAGCTGTTCGTGCTCTAGGTCATTTACAAAATATTTCCTATGTAATAACCAAGCAAAAGTACTCACCAGCTGGAGCTTGCCTGGCTTTTGTATCTGGTGGAAGAAAAAAGAAAAGTGAGAAGAACTACCTGCTGGGCAGTCGACAGGTGTGCCGTCTGCTATGGCGTCATGTACTAATGCCCTCTCTGCCTTGGTGTGACACGGGCACTGTGCTTCATGACAGGTACCTAGGGGCTTATGAAGAGCAACGTGGTCCCGCATCCTCATGTGACCACGCTATCACCCACAAACTGACAGTTATTCAAAGGTTTACATGCGAGCTTCAAGCACAGCTTGCCTGTCCTCCCCAGGAACTCTCCAAACACTGACATGTTGTCTTGCCTGCAGGCACAGATGTGTAGACAGGCCTTGCTTTCTTAAGAACAGCAAGGTGTCAACTGTAAAACTGTTCTCGTTTCATTCATTCATCTGAAGTGCACCTGGTCAGTATTTACAGACGCTTCCTGCTAGTACCTCTCAACAAGCCAGGGAGACAGAGTGCTTTTTACACACGGCCTAGTGGGAGTCATTTAAACTAATATTCCACATGTCAACAAAAACACCAGGCCCAACACCATAAAGCAGTGTGCCTCTTGGCTCTTAGCTGACTGCTTCTACCCTAACCTCACACTAAAAACTTAATTTGGGAAGCTGGGGAGATAGTTCTGTTGGTACTGTTCTTGCTACGTAGCCATGTAAAACCCAAGCATGGGAGCTTCACATGTGTAACTCCAGCACTGGAGAGACGGAGAAAGGACGACCCCAGTGGCTAGCTGACCGGCCAGTCTAGCCAACAGGCTCAGTGAGAGACCGTGTCTCAAAAAAACAAGCTAAAAGAACTGGAGAGATGGCTCAGAGGCTAAGGCACTTGCAGGGCAACCAAGAGGACTCAAATCCTCGACACCCACATAAATGCTGGGCACGCATGGATGCCTGCCTGCAGTCCTAGTGCATGACAGGATCTCTAGAGCAAGCCAGCTACTTAGACTAGCTGAATTGGCACGCTCCGAGTTCAACTAAGAGATTCTGCCTCAAAAGGTGGAGAGCAATCAAAGAAGACATCCAATGTCTATTTCTGGCTTTCACGCACATGCATCAGCACACATAATAATGCATATACATACTGCAGACATACACATGCAAAATAACTTTTACAAGATGTAGAGCAATTGACTAAGACTTCAGTGTTGACTTATGGCCTCCATGGACACTCATGCACACACACATACACACACCTGAATACATATGAGCACATACAGGAAACACCATAATTAAAGAAAAAGAAGAGCCCTCCTTCCACTGACTGTAACTAAGAACAGTTTAAACTGCTGGATTATAGAATATTTACATTCTCTCTGTTTATCTGTGTCAGTCCCAGAGCAGATGTTTCCATACTCTGTAAATCCTGCAAAAGAGCATAGATTAATTTTAACATCCCTCAGAGTATCTTTTTTAAAATATTGAACATAAAAAAATGATCAGTGATGCTGAGCATGGAAAACTATTGATAATTATGATTTTTTAAAATGCAACTTAACACTGGGGTCCCCCAAGCTGACAAGAGTCTAGGAGAACAAGACCTAACGCTAATAAGAATATGGCACCTGGGCACGGCTGTTGAGAATTAAACTGCTCCCATCACCGGAAACAAGCTAGCAATGTCCCAGAAACTTAAATTCAAATACACAGAAAACCGTCTTACAGAGATATTTACTCCCTCCCAGGGACAGGAGATACACATTAGCCATCTGGTAGGCTCACTTGAGATTTGAGGTCCCACAAACAACAAAAGCAGAACACAACTAGCCTGAAATATTTATATTCCTTTCTACCTAAATGGACGATGTAAATGAAAGGAAATGTCCACCATCTGGTGTGACGGACCCCCAGTGTGTGTGGAAGGGCACTTGCCGAGCTGAATCTGAACCCGATGGAGTGGATGTTCACTTTGCCGTAGATGCCCACTGTGTCGATCTGCTCCGGGCTGATCCTGTGGGCGTACAGCAGAACATGCCTTCCGTTCACAGCCACCTGGAGACACACAGCAGGCAGTGCCCTCAGAGCCCGGTGACACACCACTCCTTATCCAACGGAAGTGTCTCTTATGGCGTGGGAGTGGAGCTGTGGTGGAAAGAACACTGGCCTACGGTGTGAAGCCCCGGGTTTCATCTCCAGCACCACAAAAACAAGTGGATGGATGGATGGGATGTCTCCTCAGGTTTATTCTTCCCATAGGTCTCTGCTCACATTGTGGCTGAAAGCAGCCACCACAGTAGCAGAAATTCTGAACTTTTCTGAACTGACTGAGTGACTGGGTCATCTCTGCAGTCACACACACTTGGAAGTTTGTGTGTTCCACATGTATGTATCTGTGTGTGCCCAGGAGACAGCCATGCTCAGGAACCCAAGGGCCATCCATGAGGTTTGGAAGCCTAAGATGCAAGTTTGCTCTGCCTACTTTCGGTTCCAACCCAAGAAGGCACTGAGCTCACTAAGTAAGTGAGAGCATGCAGCAGCCAAGCAGCAGGAGTGCTTTATCCCAGCACTCGGGGGCAGAGGCAGGCAGATTCCTGAGTTCTAGGACAGCCTGGTCTACAGAGTGTGTCTGGCTTATCTGAGATTTCTTATCTCTGGGTGGGAACATTCTCACTCAGTGGGTTAAGGTTGTGTGGGATGATAGGAGGCTATCTGTGAGTCCTCTGCACAGTACCTCCAAATGCCAGGGCATTTGTGTCAGAGTCCAGGAGGGAGACGTGAGCAGCCCACGGTAGAGCCCACAGTAGGACCGCTCAGTGAGGTTTAAAAATCCCCACATACAACAAACCCAGGGCAACAATAGTGGGTACAGCTAGACTGACCAAGACTGAGGCCATAGAACAGCAAACTGAGGAGCGCAGGGGGAATCCAGAGAGCAATGTCCCACAAGGACCTAGACCAAATGCGCACACACTCCTGGGGCCCCAGGATCTCTGCTTTACAAGCCTTCTGTGGACTTGGGGATTATTGGCACTCTTGGGAGCCTCTGGAGCCAAACTGCAGCCCCAATAAGTCACTGTGTTCACAAGGCCCCCAGGACCCTACAGCAGGAGCTTGCTGTAGGACTGGGCACACCCCTTTGAGGAGAGCCCTGTCCACTCACAGATTGCTCATGCAGACTTTCCTATGCTTTGGGTGTGGCTTTTATAATCCACTCCCCTAACAGTGACACGATGCTGTGGGGTCCAGAATTTAGCGCTCCTAGAAGAAGTAAGACCTAAGGTTTATCTGTTCCATCTGGATGGAGTAATGTATTGATGCCTTCAGTAGACTCGGAGATGGCCCCATGCACGCTCCCACACTCCCTTTCTCTCTCAACATCTACCTGGAATTTGTTCTTGAGCACCATGAACACGATCTCAAAGGACTTTTCTTTTCTGAAGGGCATGTCGTAGGTGATCTCCTCCCAGCCCCACTTCTCCTGTGTCAGTGTGTTACAAACAATGCAGCTAGACCTTTTGAACCGAGGGTTAAAGTGGAAGGCCACGTCTGCTCTTGGCTTCAGGCTGTTGCCCAGCTGAAAGTCAACCTGGAATCTGGGCGAGGGCAGAACAGAACCATGTGAGCCTGTGGAGGTGAGCCATGGGGAAAGTACAAGCACCCCCAACCTCCCCACCCCAGCACCCCATTCCTTTATCCACAGGACCTACAGGGCAGCCTGCCCATCTTCCCTTTCTTCTTCCTCAGTAACAGAGCCCCACAGCATGAGCTGGCTTATATGGACCCAGAATAGGAATGTCCCTCTCCTGTCTGTCTTGGATGCTGGCCTTGGCTGTGTTTGTTCAAATCTGCTGACGAACAGAGGGCAGATGCCAGGGAGACTCCTGGTCCAGGAGTCTGTTCAAAGTAAGCTGGACCTGGTCTCAGCCACTCCTGCACCACACCTCAGCCCTGCTATGCATATACCACCAGCCTCTCAAAGCATGAAAGTCAGCCTACAGTTTTGGTGAGGGTCCTGATCATGAGGCCTTCTCCCAAGGGTACACTCAAGGGGTCTCTGTAAGATAATTTCCACACATCACTTAAACCAATCATGTCAGCCACTCAGAACTACATCCAGCTCTGACTGACATGATCTGAGATGGCTACTCTTCCTAGTCAATTTGAAACAAATTGGGGGTCACCTAGGAGATACCCCTGGTGTGTCTGTGAGAGCATTTCCATCAAGGTTTGACTGAGGAGGGAAGACCCAGCCTGAAAGTAGACTGCAGCATCCAAAGACTAGAGTGCCTGACTGAATACAAAGAACAGAATGAGTGAGCTGAGCCCCAGCCATTGACCTCTCTACTTCCTGTGTATGGACATAATGCAATCAGCTGCCTCAAGACACTGAATACCACTGCAGAGTTGCTCTTACTGCCAGACATTCCCCAACGGGATGAACTGTACCCTCACATCATGAGCTGAATGGAATAAATCTGTCTTTCTTATGTTGTTTTTCTCAGGAACAAGAGAAGTAACACCCTGAGTTTATTATACCCAAAGCAGACACTCAGCAATACCACCGAGAGACTGTCTTGAGAGACATTGACAGTGCTAAAACTGTACTGAGACATCCTGTTATGCAACAACCTCCTTTTCCATCAGTATATCTGCTTATTCTAAATCAGACTTACAGCAATGATATAAAAGATTCCTGTAGCCAGCTAGGCATGGTGGTGATGCCTTTAATCCCAGTACTCGGGAGGCAGAGGCAGACAGATCTCTGTGAGTTTGAGACCATCCTGTCTAAGGAGTGAGTTCCAGGACAGCTGGGGCTATGTAGAGACCCAGTCTCAAAACAAAACAAAACATTCCAGGAGCCTTCACCCTATCACTCCTTCTTCTCACACCCCAGCAGGGCTGTCAGTGAAGCAATGAGGCCTCAGAGCATCAAAATGTCCTCTCCAGTCACGGAGAGACAGCTGGCCTTCCACCCCACACAGTAATCTTACCTTTCTGAATCTTTAGGGACATGCCCACGGATTACAATCAGAGAGCCAGGCTTCAATTGCTCAGTAATGGTGCCAACATAGGGGATTATCTAAGGGAATGACATGTTAGAAATATATTTCCATAAGCAAATGCAGTGACAAATGTGGACTAATAAGATATGACCTTGAACTTCTGACTCTCCCGCCTCTCTGCCTCCTAAGTACTGATTAGAGTCAGTCACCGTGCCCAATTCTCAACTCATACGTAAAGAGCCAACTGGAGACGAGGAGAAAGGTACTGATGGAGATGAAGCAAGCGTGAGGCAGAGAGCCTCCCTGGAGAGGCTGACTCCTGGTTGAGGCCTTCACTGGGGTCTCCAAGAAGGCTCTTATCGCCCTAAACAACAGGACAACGCCTGAGCTTCCCTTCTAGGTGCCTGGAGTGCTCCTGTATGTGAAGCAGGCAGCCCCTCTGTGACCAGCTCCACATTACTGTCACTGTGGAGGATCTCAAAGGCCCTGAAGCATGTGCTGGATTCTGCTGGACTCTGCCCTGGCATTTCTTCCTCAGGCAGAGTTGCTCTCTGCCCTTTGGCTGCAATAACTCAGCAGCTAGGAGCCGGTACCGCCCTGTGTGGTGACTCTCAGGTGGGGCCTCAGGGAACTGGTTCCAGAAGGAGCCATCCCTCAGCTCCAGCTGGGGGTAATGCTGATGAGATGCTGATGCGTGGTTTGTGAGAATAAGACTGACGCAGACTCGTGTCTACTAGCTTCTTGGCCTGCTGGATATCAAAGGGGCTTAAGTTCCCACAAGTTGGGTGTGGAAGCTCAAGTTGCCCTTGGAAGCTGAGGCAAAAAGACTGATGTAAGCCGGAGGCTAACCTCAGCTACGAAGTCAGGTGCCCAGGTTATCTCAACAGAACAAAACCAAGAGTTCCTGGAAAACAACTACTACAAAACCCACGGGAAGACAAGGACAATGAAGAGCCCACAGATGCCACTCCACAGCACTCCTGGTACCGAGTGACGGCGACGTCTTCAAACTACTCACTCAATCTGAATGAAAAGTGACTCTGGCTTTTAATTTTTCAAATTATTTCAGTGGAACGAATGAAAGAAATATACTAAGTAGAAAAGTAAAAAAAAAAAAAAAGATACCACCAGTTACAGTGTGTACTTCATCTGTACCAAGAAGTGTTTACATGGACAGAGCTTTCGCCAGTCTGGACTGAGAACATTAAAACCTTCATGAGGTCAAATGAATGGGAAGCAGCTCCTGTCTTCCACCAAGTCCAGAAAAAGAAAACACACACACACACACTCACCACATACATATACACATGCATGCACTCTCTCCTACACATACATGCATGGATACACACACACACACACACACACACACACACACACCAAACACACACTCACCACATACATATACACATGCATGCACTCTCTCCTACACATACATGCATGGATACACACACACACCACATAAGCCTAGTCTTGTTTTTTCCAGTCCACAACCTTGAAACCTTGAGATGTTTTTAGCTACAACATACAGCAAATCACTTTAAATGTCTTTACTGATGTCAGATTTTGTAAACCGTTTTTAAACCCACTGTGACATAAGGCTATTTCTCCCCAAAATTCAGTTTGCTTGACATGGTTGTTAAACCTTTCTTTCACTGTGGTACTGGAAGTTATGGAGGGAAATCACAGCTAGGTTGTCAACAGGCGCAGCCAGTTCACTGACTTTCACCAATTCTACTGCCCAAGAGTCTCCTAGGGGCGTCACCAAAAACCAGTGGCCCTATGTCAGGTCTCTAACAACAGTGGTGGCAAAAGGAAACCTGGCACATCTAGAGAGGCTAGCCAGCACAGAAAACCAGAAAGCTCTTGACAGCTTTCCAGAAGGCCAGGATGTTGACTGCGTTTTCTAGCAGTCAGTCAGACTCCCACCAGCAGCCTAAACTGGACAACATGGTTTGCTCAGCTCTCTTGCCTCTGGCTCTCCACATTTCCTCTGCTACACTTCCAAGCAGTGTTGGGAAAACAGAGCAGAAGTCTGAGACATTAACTTCTTGTGTACAGTTCTCATTTCAAAAACACCACAAAAAGCCAGGTGTGGAGGAGCACACCAGTCTATAATCCCAGTACTGGGGTTTCAGGCAAGTGGATTTCAAGTTTGAGGTCAGACTGGACAACATGGCAATGCCACATCTTAAAACAAGCAAGCAGCCAGGCAGGGGGAGGGCACATACCTTTAATCCCAGCACTCGGGAGGCAGAGGCAGGCGGATTTCTGAGTTCGAGGCCAGCCTGGTCTACAAAGTGAGTTCCAGGACAGCCAGAGCTACACAGAGAAAACCAACCAACCAAACAAACAATCAGAAAAAACTGACAAGTGAATGGACAGTGAGTGGTGGGTGGACGGACAGTGCGGCCTAGTGCTATCATCCACCCAAATCATGAAGTCATAGGTGCTAGCGTCTATACAACAGATGGGCAGACAGACAGACAGACAGGGGAAGGAAGGAAGCCAGTACCATAGCTCAGCAGGTAAAGGTGCCTCCTGCCAAATCTGATCACCTGAGTTCAACTTCCAGACCCAAATGGTAGAATATAATTTCCCAAGAGTTGTCCCCAGACCTTCCCTTCATGTGTGTGTTGTAGCGTCAAGGTTTATGCATACATGTGTGTGTGTGTGTGTGTGTGTGTGTGTGTGTGCTAACTGAACTGTGTGTTCATGCCTGGCCCCAGTGATAATTACAACTTGAGTGTATTTCCTGTCAATCCTACCACAGGCAAAAAAAAAAAAAAAAAAAAAAAAAAAAAAGGTAAAAATCTGTTACCGGGTTATAGATGATATTTTGTAGGTTATTTAAGGACAACATTTTTCTTTTTCAACTTATTGATATTGTTGATTGGAGTCTCTCTTCCGTATACACACTTTACCCACTCTTCATTTAAGGATTACTCAAAGTAAAAACTTGTCCTGTGTAAAAACAATATAGAAAAACAGCCATGCGTGATTTTTCTCTACATCAAACTTTTCTATGTAAATTATATTACTTTACGGATAGTTACCAAATAAGTGTTAGTATAACCAAAGTCCTACCATATAGTCTTCATAACATACTTAGAAATGAAATAATTTTTTTTTTCTGAGACAGGGTTTCTCTATGTAGCCCTGGCTATCCTGGAACTCACTCTGTAGACCAGGCTGGCCTTGAACTCAGAAATTTGCCTGCCTCTGCATTCCAAGCGCTGGGATTAAAGGCATGTGCCACCATGCCTGGCCTTAAATGAAATAATTTTAAGTGATCAGTGCAGGAATTATTTAAAAAATATGTAAGGAGGAAATTACATGAAGTTTCCTGTTAAAAATACTAAAACTGTAAGTGTGGTGGCACAATACCTGTGATCGAAGCCACTTGTGAGCAAGCCTGCGACAGGAAGAACAATTGGACCCTAGCCTAGGTGAGTTAGATCCCGTGTGGCAGGCAGTTCACATAAGAATGGCTCCCATAGGTTCATAGGTTTGAATGCTTAATCACCAAAGAGTGGAACTATTTAAAAGGATTAAGAGGTATAGCCCAAGCCAGGCCCAGTGCCTCTCCCTTCCTGCGGCCTGGGAATCCGGATGTAGAACTTTCAGCTGCTTCTCCAGCACCACGTCTGCCTGCATGCCACGTGCTTTCTAGTCATGGTGACAATGGACTTGAACCTCTCAGACTATAAGCAAGCCCCAGTTAAACGCGTTCCTTTTAAAGAGTTGCTATGGTCATGGTGTCTCTTCACAGCAGGAGAATAGAGACTAAGGCATCCTGTCTCAAGATAATGTTTAAGGGCTGAATAGAGAGCTTGCCTAGTGTGATGAGGCCCTGGGTTCTGTGCCAGCACTGCAAAACCAAACAAATCAAAAGCAGTAAATACAAATAAAATACAAGCTAGGAAATAACACAAAACCAAGACACAAATATCACTCAAGCAGTGCTTTGAAACCAGGACAATATTCATTTAACTTTTCCTATTAGTAAAACAAGTAGGAATCACATCATAGGATTGCCCTGAGGATTGTACTAGTTTAAATAGCAGAAAACAGCTCTGTATGTGTTAGCTATTATTGCTAGAAAACATTGCTCTTCTTCAACCAGCCAAATTAAGTAAGTTGAGGGTGGGGTGGGGGTGGCAGAGTTACTCCGGGGAATACCAAATGCAATGTTTTGCATCAGCCCGGTTTTGAAAGATAAGAGCGCCCCCTCGGCACTGCGCCCTGCCCACTGAATCATTTACTACCTCTAGTCCTGATGACTCAAACCAGAACCAAGCCAGAAAATGAAACTAGAGTTTCCTGTCTTTTACTTCCTACAGTTCCGCCAGGCTGTAGACAATAGGCACTCGCCAAATCTCTTATTTTACCGGAGAAAAGAAAATTGCATCTCTCTTGGTTACACCCCTAAAAACCACCCTAGACCCCTACCTAGTATCTGTCACTAACTCATTTTATTCAAATCCTCTGAGCCTTTAATTCTGTTCTGTGCAATCCAGGAAGCACGAACTAGAGCAAAAAGGAGACAAGGAATTGCCATCACCACATCCATAATTGATATCTTTCCCGGAGAGAGATCAAGATGGCCTAGGTTGGCATTAAATAACTACTCTCCGAAGTCTCCAGACACGTATCACCGTCAGTCACAACAAGCCGTGGCTTAGGTTTAGGACGATTCCCAAACCCAGAGAAATTGCGTTTCCCCGTGTTTAACGTTGGGATAGAATGACGCAGCATGCTAAAGTGCGTGTCTGGAATAACGGAGTGTGACACAGCTGTCAACTGTCCCTGGGCCTGTCATTCTTGGGGATCCAGGTGATGCTCGCCCTTTCCCTGGCAGGTGAGCCGCCGAGCGGAGAGCCCTCACCGCAGCAGTCAGCGTTGTCCCGACACTACGGTCCCAGTACAAGCCTCAACCCACGATCGCTCCCGGTGTCCGGTGCCCCGTGCATGTGTCACGGAGGAGACGGCGGGATGCCGTGTCCACACTCGGATTCCGGTCCGGGAACAGTGGTATCCCGATGTCCCTGAGCCCGCAGTCGCCAGGACTCACCCCGGTGGTAGTAAGCGCTTTGCTCCGACTTGTGTCCCCTGACGGACGCCGTCCGGTTCCCGGAGCCGCCACAGGCAGAGGGCGGGGTCAGCCCGCGGCCGTTTCCGCGAGAACGACTGCAGGGGCGGGGCGTCCGAGTGCTGCGAGCTGGGGCTGTTGGGCTCTTAATGTCACACACGCAGACCTATGGCTGGCTGTGGGAGTGGCTGGCTGGGGTTGGGGTGTGGCTCACCTCACGTGCTGGAAGCCCCCAGGTTGATTTCCACCCAGCTCTGCACAAATCGGTCGGGGTGCACCCCTGTAGTTCCAGCCCTGCGAGGTGGAGGCAGGAGGACCACAAGTTCAATGTCATACTGGAGAACTTAAGGAATTCGGGGTCACTCTGGGACAGATACCTGATCTCAAGGGTGTTAAAAATACACTTAAAGAATAATCGTGGGGGGTGTGGCCGGGGTACTCCTGGGTTTGCCTCCTTTGCAGCCTTGGGTCAGAACTGAACAATGTTGTGAGCCAATCAGATTTAGCAGCCACTCATTGCCAATAACTAGCCTTGTGTGTGGAGGAATTCGTTCTTCTTTGTCCCTGCAAGAAACCCCATCCTGTGAGCAGTAGCCAGAACATGTCAACACTGGGTGATTGGCCGCTTATTCTGTGCTGGAGTTTACTACAGGGAACGCTTCCTTAGGAAACAGTTTAGACACTGATGCTCAGTTCTGAGCAGAGTAGATGGTCAATAAGCACTGAGCTGCATAGTCAGGGCGCTGCACTGCTGACGGTTTGCCCCGTATTTGTACGAACAAACTTAAATAAAACTGTAGGGCGCTGAGAATGGCTGACTGAGCTACCTAGTTTTGATGTCCTAATGGCCTCAAGGTTATGTTCTTTTCTAGATATTAGCCATGTTTGTTTTTAAAGGACATGTTTGACATAGCCATTTGGTCTTTTTCTCTGGCTGTGTGTTTTATTTTGTTTTGAACTTGTATTTTATTTTTTTAAAGCCTCTTAGCAGCAACCTCGTGTTCTGATTCGTTACTTTTTCTCCTTCCTCATGTCCATTTTCTAATTTTGATTAACTCCTCAAGATTCTACTTTAATAGCTGGAGTTAACCCTTGATGTATGTTGTCTTAGCTCTGTTGTTATTACTAGGTGTGGTAGGCTTCTCACTACACTTTCTGGGGTTTGTAAGAGATAGGGTGTGGAGAGCTTTTGGAGCCCGTTTCTAGAAACTTTGCAGGAATTAAACATTGGGCCAGGACACAGAAGTAAGCTCAGGCAGGAATATCGTTTTGGGCTAGAGCAAAGAAGTAGGCTTCAGTCAAGAATGTGACTTTGGGCTAGGAGAGGGAAGTAGGCTCAGATATCTTGGTCATCTTGATAAGCCCCTGCCTGGAAACATTGATCACAGGACTTTGTTCCTTGACTGTTTGTGTTTATAGTCCTGCTTGTCCTTGACCCAGAACTGATATTATTTTGCATGTACTTAAACTGGTATCAAAGCAGACTGGAAAAACATTATAAGCCTGACTCAGCCTCAGAACTCGCTGGGGTCATGCCACAGTGTTGTCTTGTTGTCTTTTTTCTTTTTAATTCCGACTCCCTCCCTGGAGAACCTGTTGACTGACGGAGCTGGCTTGGTCAATAGGGAATCTGCCATACACATTCCCAACCCTACTGTAATGCCTCTAAAGAAGGGCTCCCCAGGCTTCGGTTGAGTGCTACATTATTCAAAATGAAGAGCAGTTGAGTTATCTTCAGTTTTGCCTGAGTTGACCCCTTCTTTACAGAGTTAAAATAATAAATTCACCTCAGAGCTGGATGCATTCCAAGGTGTGGGAATAGCTAGTACAAAATCCCGGAGCTGCTGAGAGCAACTGTGTGCTCTGAAAATAAAGATCAGCATGCTGAGGCTGATGGGTGGGAGGAAGAGGGGATGACAGCTTGGAAGTGAGGTCCTTTAGGAGTGCAGATAGGAGGAGGAAACAGACTTGGCCAGAGCCTGGGAGAAAAGTCAGGAAAAGAGAGGGGGATTAAGGGAGAGAGAGAGAGAGAGAGAGAGAGAGAGAGAGAGAGAGACTTTAGAGACCGACCTGCTGGGAATGGCTATGGGTATCCAAAACAGAGAACATCCAGGTTTCTGAATGCTCTGAGGGGTCAAAGAGCAGGAACAGGATCAATGCGTGTTGTGTAGCTGCCGGGCTCACTGGAAACTGACTTTAAAGAAGTGTAGAAATGAGAGCTGGAGAAGCCCTGTGAAGAGGGCTCATAAACTCGCAAAACACTTAGCTGGGAAGAATTGAGAATCGAGCAAGTGGAAGAGTAAGGAAAGCTTTTCACTGGGGCTGGAGAGATGCCCACCCTTGCATAAGTGTTTCTGCTCTGACTTCATATGTTTCAATGGAGAATCAGTTTGGAATATTCTGTCCAGTTTTTTAAAAGGCTATTCATAGGCTGGGCAGTGATGTCCTTCAATCCCAGTACTCAGAAGACAGAGGGAGGTGAATCTCTTTGAGTTTGGGGACAGCCTGGTCTATAGAGGGAGTTTCAGGACAGCCAAGGCTACACAGAGAAACTCTGTCTCAAAAAACCAAAATCAACCAAACAAACAAAAAAACAAAACAAAAAATACTATTCATGGACACGAATGGTGCACAGACCTACATGTAGGCAGAACACAAAAAATAAAAAATGTTAAAGTTTAAAATGCCATTTATAATCCACTACATTATTTGTAAAACTCACTAGTAGGTTGTAGCCAGACATCCATGAACATTTAATGAAGATTAAAGTCTACTCAGACCAGCTAGGAGAGCCAATTTGTGCTGTCTCACTTGTCTTGCTTCTCAGGATTTTTTTCTCTTAAAAGCCAGATGTGAAACATTTACCATCATGTGACTGACAACCAAATGTGTGTAGAGGCCAGAGGTTAACCTGGGTATCGTTACTGCAGAGTCACCCATCTTCCTTTTTTTTTTTTTTTTTTTTTTTTTGATTTTTTCGAGACAGGGTTTCTCTATAGGCCTGGCTGTCCTGGAACTCACTTTGTAGACCAGGCTGGCCTCGAACTCAGAAATCTGCCTGCCTCTGCCTCTGCCTCCCAAGTGCTGGGATTAAAGGCGTGCGCCACCACCGCCCGGCCCATCTTCCTTTTTGAGACAGGACATCTCACTGAGACCTGGAGCTTTTGGGTTTCGCTAGACTAGCTGGCCTGCAAACTCTAGGAATCCTCCTGTCTCTGCTTCTCCAGTGCTGGGATTACAAACACACTCTGCCACACCTAGCTTTTTATGTGGATACTAAGATCAAACATAGATGGTTATGTGTGGGAAGCACTGTACTGACACCTGTCTCCCTGGCCCCAAATTCTTTCACTTTGACCTAATGTCTCTCACACTTGAGCAGCGTTACCCAGGAACATTGAATCTCTTCCTGTCTAGCCAAGCCTCTGTTCAACAGATTCACAAAGCTTACCTCTTATGTTCTACAGGTTTCATGTCCCACGTCTTAATGTTTGGGCTGAGAGAAGCAAGCTTCTAGAACTACTTATATCATAAAATAGTAGAATCTTAGTAATGGGAGAGATCTTAGGAAAAGAGTAAATGAAAGCAACATATCTTGAAGGATGACATACTGTCCTACTCTGCTTCTAGCTTGTGTTTATACAGCTCATTACAGTGATGAGTGATACATTAATAATAAATTCAGTGGCAGCTTAAAGTAGATCAGAACTCAAGGTGATTTTTCAAATACAAAAGCATTTTTTATTTTATATTTCTCTCTCTCTCTGTGTGTGTGTGTGTGTGTGTGTGTGTGTGTGTGTGTGTGTGTATGAGTGTGTGTGTGTGTTTGTGTGTGTCTGTGTGTATGAGTACATGGGTGTAGGTGCCCCCTGAGGCCTGAAGAGGGCGTCAGATCCTGTGGGGTTAAAATTATAAAAGTTTCTAAGCCCACTACTGTGGATGCTGAAAACCAAACTGGTTCTCTGTGAGAGCAACAAGCATTCTTAACCACTGAGCAATCTCCCCAGCTCCCTCCAAGAACTCTTTTCAAAACTCGATTATTAGCTATGTATAGCGTGACGAGTGTCCGTGCACTCACTGCCCAGCTGTGGCAGCAATCGGTGTTGCCTGTCTGATTGCAGACAGGTCTCACCCGCTGACAAGCCCCTCCTACTTCACGCCCACTACTGGCCACCTCACAAATCCACAAAAGCTTCAGAAGCACTTCTTATGCTCACACGTTCAGAAAGGCTCCATTTTCAACACTCTCTAGACAGAATTCACGGGGGCCGGAACTTGTAATCGCATTTTCTCAGGAGGCGTGTAGTGTATGTTTCTTCATCTGTCTTGAGAATCAAACCTGAATCTTGCTTCTAGACTGATCCACCTATTACAAAGTGCCCACCGGTTCTGTTTTGTTTTGTTTGTTTGTTTACAGTTTTTTGTAGCCCAGGTTGGCCTCGCTCTCTATGTAGCCGAGGATATCCTCGGCATTCTGATCCTGCCTCTATTGACTTTGAGAGTGCCCAACACCACCCCTGGGTTATGTAGTGCTAAGGATCAGACTCAGGGCTTCATGTATGGTGGGCAGCACTCGACCTATGGACTGCCATACACCCCAGCCTCAGTTTCCACTCCAGCTTTTGATCAGATGATTTTAATGTCTAGCTGTTGATAGCCACTGCTTAGCATCATTTTCAATAAGAACCAAAAACAAAACAAAACAAAACAAAACAAAACAAAACAAAACAAAAAACAGTGATATTTTAATGTATCGTTTCTCCCACCCTTACTTGGGAGGAATTCTTCCACGAGGAAACATTGTCACTTCCATCGACTTTGTAAAGTTTATTAGGGGGTTATGGTACTGGATTTTGCCTCTTTCATTAGCGGTTTTCAGGAGAAGTTGCCTCCCCCTCAGTTTCCATTATCATAACAAAAACCTGAAACAATTAACTTGGAAAGATTTATCTGAGTTTACTGATTTGCAGGGTTGGGACCCCAGTAAGTTGCCCCCGTCATGTTTTGGGGGTTTGTGTCAAGGCAGCACATCCTGGTGTGAGAGGGAGGAGAGGACAGGCCACTTTTGCAAATTCACTTAAAGACCAGCAGATGGCCAAGTGGGTAAAGACACTTTAGCTGCCAAGCCTGGTGACCTGAGTCCAACTCCTGGGACCCATGTGGGGGAGAGAGACTCTACTTCTGCATGTTGTTGACCTATGATTGCCAGGAGTACACATGCCATACACACTAAATCATTAGATAACAAAGAAATAAATGACTGGAGAGAGGGCTCAGCAGCTAACTGCTCTTCTAGAAGACCAGAGTTCAATTCCCAGCACCCACATGGCAGCTCACAACTGTCTGTAACTCCATTTCTAGGATTTTGACCCCCTCTTCTGCTCCACAGGGTCCTGTACTCACATGGAGAAACAACATGCTGTGGTGGTTTGAATATGGTTGTCCCAGGGAATGGCACTATTAGGAGGTGTAGCCTTGTTGGAGTAGGTGTGGCCTTGTCAGAGGAAGTGTGTCACTGTGGGTGTGGGCTATAAGACCCTCATCCTAGTTGCCTGGAAGCCACTCTTCTCCTGTCTGCCTTCGGAACAAGATGCAGAACTCTCAGCCCCTCCTGCACCATGCCTGCCAAGCTCCTGCCTTGATGATAATGGACTGAACCTCTGAACCTGGAAGCCAGCCCCAATTAAATGCTGTCCTTTATAAGAGTTGCCTTCGTCATGGTGTCTAACTAAGACACATGCATACAAATATATAAAAATAAAAGATAAATAAAAATAAGTAAAGTGTCCAGGCTATGGTGGCAGGAAGGATGCTGAGACAGAGAGAGACTTAAAAGGCTGTTACTTGGAAACCACACACTGGAGCTGAGAGGGGATCAAAGCCAACGATGTGAGCAGGATCTGGAACCACATTTTGGGAATCAAAAGTCAGAGGTCCAGGAAGGAAGTCTAAGGAGTGTAAGGAGGAGATGGCAAAGTTTCTAACCAAGAGCTGGAAGGTGGGAATAATGAATCTGTGTAAGTCTGAAGTAATGGGGATGAGTGAAACTGCTCCCCACCCTGTCCCATCCCCACCCCACCCCTCCCCCACCCCTCCCATCCCCACCTCATCCCCACCCCCTACCCCCCCACCACTCCACCTCTACCCCACCCCACTCCCACCACACCCCATTACACCCACCACACCCCACTCTCTCCCCCTCCCCCCCAACTCCCTGACCATTTATACCATTACCTTGCTTACACTAGGCGAGCACTCCACCACAGAACTATATCATTAGCAACCCCGGACTTGATTTCATTTTTAAAAAAGATTTATTTATTTTATGTACATGAGTACACTAGAGCTGGCTTCAAACATGCCAGAAGAGGGCATCGGATCTCATTACAGATGGTTGTAAGCCACATGTGGTTGCTGGGATTTGAACTCATCATTACAGATGGTTGTAAGCCACATGTGGTTGCTGGGATTTGAACTCAGGACCTCTGGAAGAGCAGTCAGTGCTCTTAACTGCTGAGCCATCTCTCCAGCCCCTTGTTTTCATTTTTATAAACTATTTTGAGACACTCTCAATAAGTTGTACAGACTGGCTTTGAATTTAATCTGTAGCCCAGGCTAGCCTTGAATTTGTGATCCTCCTGCCTCAGCTTCCAGAGTAGCTGAAACTATAGGCTCACGCCAGCAAAGCAGCTCTGTTTAATTTTCTGTTTTGTTTTGTTTTTAAACCTGGCGGGTTACCTGTGTCCCCATGACCCAGGAACACAGCTAGCTGAAGGAGGGCATGGCAGCCAGAACCCAGCGTGTGCAGCACACACCTTTCCCGTGCTGCTTCCCTGGGCTGGGGTTGGCTTGAGGTCCATCTTCCTCTAATTTCCACAGAGTTACATCTGCGAAAACTAGCTGTGCTCGATGGGCAAGCATTATCTGCAAGCCTCTTATTGCAGAGGATATATGAATTTGTTTTCTCTGAAGCTTACCTATAGTTTTCCCTGTCTTCAGTTGATACAAACACCCGTTTCATGCAGTGTTTCTTCTACGATCTTCTCTCAGACATATATTTTTATGATTGCCTAGTTATTACTTAGAATGGAGTCTGTACAACAGAAGAAACCTTTGACTAAATGGATAATCACCAGACTAGTCTGTGTTAGTCTGATGGTGGAGGCATGGCCTCCTGCAACAGTAGCAGAGAGGAAGTTGAATCTCATGACTTGGCAGCAAATCATCTGTGTCCTCATGTGATCAGCATATCTTCATTTTCTTAATCTGTAGACTAAAATGCATCAGAAAGCTGTGACTAATGCTATGGAAAGAAGCTGGTGGCCCAGGTCAGGTTAGGATCTAAACTGTCAGACATGGCTGTGTGTCCGGAGGTGGGGCTTCTAGGGAAATGATTGTCTTTTTTGTTTGTTTGACACAGAGTTTCATTCTGTAGCCAAGGCTAGCCTGGAACTCACTAAGTATCTCCTAAGTGCTGGCTTTATATCTGTGAGCTACTCCACCCAGCTAACAGTGAACCTTGCAAAGAATGACAATCATCCGAATGATTTAGCCCAAGGGTCAGTGTTTTAAAAGGTTGGTTGTTTTTTATTACTATCTCTGTGTATGGTGTGTGTGTGTACACGCCTGCCAAGGTGCCCATGTAGCCCTTCAGGAAAGGTTTGTGCAGTTGTTCTCTCCCCCACCTTTACTGGGGTTCCATTGATCAAACACAGATTGCTAGGACTTTCACCTGCTGAGCCATTTCACTGGCTTTATTTATTCTCCCCCCTCCCTCCCCCTCTCCTTCCTCTCTCCCCTCTCTCTCCTCTCCCCTTCCCTCTCCCCTCTCCCCCTTCTCTTCCTGCCCTCTCCTCGCCCTGCCCCCTCCCTCCCTCTATCCTCCCCCCTCCCCATCTTCATATTCCTCCTTATCTTTTATTGAAAACCCAAGCCAGCTTTATCAAACGCACACCTAACTTTCTAGACATTTAAGGCAGAACTGCGTGTATTTATCACCACCACCTAGAATCAGAGGCTGCATTTGGGCTCTTGCCCCATCAAACTGTGTATCATAAGGGTAGATCCCAAGAGTTGCCCCTCCTGTAGGAATTCCTTAGCCACTGACTGTGGACCTTCTGGAAGTTGAGGCAATGGTGAAGGTAGCAGAAGCTGCACTGTTTCTGAAAACAGGGCCATTTGTTGGAGTGGGATTTAGGGTAAAGTTCTAGCCTAAGCTGACTCTTGGCACTTCCGGCAGTTGGTATGGGTAGCAATCTTAGCAGTTCCTAGTAATGGCCGGATGAG
Organism: Mus musculus; assembly: GCF_000001635.26. NCBI lineage: Eukaryota > Metazoa > Chordata > Mammalia > Rodentia > Muridae > Mus > Mus musculus. The sequence goes on from NC_000079.6 coordinate 12,469,731, forward strand.
TCAGGATCTATTGACTGTGTCTATTGACGGATCCAGACTCATCTCTCCTGTGAGTTCTTTCAGGATGAGAGAAGGTTTGAGAGAGGGGATTACTGCACACGGCTGGCTGGCTCCAGCATCTAGAACTAGACTCCTTAATGGGCTGAGGAGATGGCTCCTTTGGTAAAGTGCCTGTCACTCCAAGCTTGAGGGCCTGAGTCACCCACATGAAAGCCAAGATCAGTGGGAAAGTCATGCATCTTTAAAAGCTCTCTCTCTCTCTCTCTCTCTCTCTCTCTCTCTCTCTCTCTCTCCCTCCCTCCCTCCCTCCTTCTCCCTCCCCTCCCCCAAGCTTTAAATATGTGTGCCTCTGGGCAGGGTGTGTGTGTGTGTGTGTGTGTGTGTGTGTGAGTGAACTTGAAATGGAGGAGCATTAGCTGAATCAAGATCATAGGTGAAAAGTGTAAGTTTGCTGTGTTTTGAATGTGACATGTCCCCTAAAAGATGATGTGTTAGGACTCTTGGTCTCCAGGTAGTGGCAATCTTTGGAGAGATTGTGGAGCCTTTGGGAGGCAGAGCCTTCTAGAGAAAGAGTTGCTGGGGGAAGGAGGGTCCTCCAGGATTAATCATCTTTACCCTGTGTACCTGCATGCATGCAGGCATGCTCGTATGTGTGCACACAGTCTCACACACACACATGTCATTGGAGGTACAGTTCTGAGGAGTCTTTTTATGAAGTTACTGACATTTTAAGACATTCAGCATAGAGTTAGTATTTTTTTAATGACTTCAATGACTTTTAATGCTTATGTATTTCACACCTGCATGCCACAGTACCTATGTGGAGCTCAGAGAACAACTTGTGGGAATTGACTCTCTCCTCTCACCAACTGAGTCCTGGGGCTTGAACTCAGTTTATCCTGCCTGGTGGTAAGTACCTTCACTCACTGAGCCATTTCACTGCCCTAAGTTAGTATTTCTTAAAAATCTTTCTAGTGCAAACATACTGGCATGCATTTTTCAAAGTGTCTCTTTACTGGTTGCAACAGGTGAAACCTGCCTAGGAAAACAAGCTGTGACTTGATAATTCTGGGGAGGTGTGTTGGGGCAGCCCTGGGCCGGGATCTCCCTGGACTAGCTCCTTGGGAGCAACAAGGAATTGGCTCTCTAGAGTTGACAGTTGCTTGAATGGTGCGTGAAGGAATCTGGCCCCATCTCCTCTGAAATCTTCCCAAGCTGGTATCTAAGCATTAACTCACCATCTCCTTGATTACCCACTTGTTCCCAGTTCAGAGACTTTGCCAGGAACAGGTAAAACAATGTCGGTTATGTGTTTTCTGTCAAGTGTGGTGTAAAAGAACTGTCTGTTTTCAGGAGTAGAACCAGAGGTGGATCATCATGGATTTGAACAGACTTCTGGCCATGTTTAGCTCAGACTGCATTTTTTTTCCTTGAGTGTTTTTAAGTTTCAATTTATATTGAGTTTTTGAACGGCAATTAAGTAGCCATGATAAGACTTTATTGCTAATGCTATTTTCAAATGCCATGATAATTTCAAGGTAGAGTCACAAAGAGTCTCCTCGTTTAAACTGACAGAGATGGTTATGTTTGGATGAGATGGCAGAACGAGGAATTCAAGCAGGTAACAACTTGTTTGGTTTTGATTCTGGGTGGCTCGAGCAGTCGCGTGCGTGAAAGATGAGATGTGGAGCGAAGTGAATTGAAAGGGGCAGTTTCCAACACAGAGCAGCTAGATACACTGCGTGGAGAGATGTGGGGATCCTAGTGACTCTAGGCAAACATGGGCATCCGTGTGTGTGTGTGTGTGTGTGTGTGTGTGTGGCTTGCTAGCCAGTCACCTCAGTCCAAAACCTGAGAACCAAGCCAGAGAGAGATCCTGTCTCAAAAAAAATCAAGGTGGGTGGCACCAGAGGAGATGCTGGAGAACTGGAGATTGGCCAGTAACTTCCACAGGCATGTATACCCCCATACTATGTACTCTCATGTATATCTGTGTTCTTGTATGTACCACACACACACACACCCCATACACAGAGACAGTGATAACAAAAACAGCCCAAAGAGGGAAATAGACCAGGAAGAAGAGTCTTAAGGATGCTGAAGCTGCTGGTAGATGATTGACACAGAAAACTCCAGCAGGTCACGAAGCTGCGAGGATTAGTCATGGAACAGGTGAGTCTGAAGTGTTCCTGTCAGAGAGGGCAACCCACAGATACCTAGAGGATGGACTGGGTCGGGAGAAGCAGGTAGGAATAGTGAAATGACCCTTCACATACAGACACAGTACACTGGAGACCCTCTCGGAAGGCTAACTGCTCGCTTTTCCTCCTGCTCAGCGCATCTTGGGCCTATTCCTGGACCACCTTTGCCCACATTCCCTAGTCTTATCAGCCCTTACCTGCAGTGACTGTCTGTCGACAGCTCCTGGAGTGAATGGTTGGGCTGTTTGTCTCAGCATCTTCAGCATCTGGGACTCATTTCAGAAAACCACAGAGTACTCAAGTAACAGAAATAGATGATGGGCTACAGGACCTATGAGCTGATGACCATGCTAGAGTCCATACAAAGTAGGTATTAGGGGATGGCCCAGTCAAGAAAGTGCCTTTTATTCAAGCATGAGGACACACAACCTATGTGAAAATGCTGAGCAAATAACACTTGTTATTTTCACACTGAGGAGCCAGACATAGGAAGACCTCTTGGGTCTCATGGCCAGCTAGCCTGGTGTAATTCATGAGTTCTAGGCCAATGGCAGACCTTGTCTCAAAATCTGTGAATGGTATGTTTGTGTGCCTGACATCCAAGGGTGTCCTCCTGCCTCTACACGCATTCGCGTACATGCAAAACGCCCCTTCCCAGAAATGCATATACATTTCAAGAAAATGAGGCACCCACTAGAACTGCAGTTGACATCAGTCTTTAATGTTGTAGCACCCATTATTACAGTTATAAAATCTTTCCAAAAACAGAATCACAGAGGAGGTGAAAATGTAGACAGTTTCAAAAGGATAGCACCAAGGTGTACGGATGGCATTCCGAGGAAGCAGGGCTTTCGGAAGCTTTGCCTTCGCAGGCTGAAATGTCTGCGTAAGTTCCCAGAGGGATGCTGCAGAGGACAGACTGGACGGTCACACAAAATGCAACATCCTCTTCCATGTCCAAGAGATCTGGGCAGTTCCATCATTTCATTTCCAGTTGTATCACTGACCACTCCAGGGTCTTCAGTCCACGTGACCACCCAGGGATTCCCTCCCAGAGCCATAGCCCTCCACAGCCTCCGGAAGGAAGCACACCCTGTTCCACCAAGGTCCTTCAAGTCTAGGTCTTGGGAACCCACTGGTGCTCCATCCACTGATGCTGAGACTTCAATAGCCCCAGCACTCGGCCCAGCATCTTGGCTTTGATTCTCTCTAAACACAGCAAAGCTAAGATTCCCCCCTTCCTTGTGCATCTATAACCAAGGGCCCAGGAGTCCCAGGGTGGGGTCTGAGTCCCAGGCAGGCGACAAAACTGCAAATATCTCTCAGTGTGCTTCCGGAGGTGTGTGCCTCTCTCTGCCTTTGGTTTTGTAGCACCCGGGGCAGAGTGGTTTGGCATTGCTACATCGATGGCATTGTTGTTTCTGTGTGTACACGTGGCAACACGAAGCAGATGTTTGCTGCCAGCTCAGAGAGGGGAATACTGTTGGCCGGGGGAGGAAGACGATTTGAGATATGCATACAGCTCGCTCTGAGCAAGTGGTGTAGACAGCAATATCACGGCTTCAAATGGGAGGGAAATTATAAAGCAGGGACAATAGGGTTGATTAAAAAAAAAAAAAAAAAAAAAGACCTGGGGGAAAGTCTTTGCTCAAAACCAAATGAGATCTGCTTAACTGCCTTACATAGGAGAGGCCAGAAGAGAAAAATCTGTTTGGCCTCTGTTGTTAATCCTGTCTTTAGAAGCACGTCTTTTTGTAGTGTAAATGAGACTGCTGCATCCCAGCATCCTTGGGTGCTTAACTGGGAGAGGAAGAGACCCAAGAGACCCGAGGAGGCAAGTGCATCAGTGCTGACAGATGAGTACCAGGCCACTGTGCTGGGCACATCCTGGAGACATGAGCCTCCATCACTGTATAGTGCCTTCGTCTGCCAAGTCACAGAGAAAACATACCCTTTCTCTTTCTGTCTTAGTGGGGCCTCCTTGGAAGGCGCCTAACCAAGCCAGACTCTGTATCCTCCAGCAGGGGGCAGCATCACATAAATTACTGTTCGGGAGGGCCAGATTTTCTGTATTATTACAAAGTGCTACACAAGTAGGTGGCTACTTTGTACAGAGGTGTTTGTTTGTTTGTTTGTTTGTTTTAAGAGGCACAGGTTGGACATCCTAGCACAGCTTCAAGCCCTAACTAATTAAAAAACCTCACTGTGCTAATATTGCATGCCGTGTTTTTGCCCGACACTCTGGTATGGGTCCCCAGGAGTGTGTCATCTGTCCCTGTGTATACGGCTGTCCAGTGTGACTTTGAGTCCCTCCCTTTCGTTTGACTCTCCACTACTGCACCCAAATAAAATGCATCCTATATATGGCCTCATCATAGACCTTTACAGATGGAAATTTCTCTTAAAGAAAAATACTTTGGGAAACATAGCTAAGCAGATTTCAACATTTTAATAGGAAACCAACCTCATTCCCGAGCAGTTCACTTTAATATGGGTGTCCAGGACAGAAAGCTCTTAAGGGTTAATGATGATGGGGTGGAGAAATGGCTCATCAGGTAAGATCTCACACTACTCTTATAGAGGACATGAGTTCAGTTCCCAACACCCATGTCTAGCAACTCCGTCTCTGGGGGAATCTGACACCTCAGGTCTCTACAAACACCTATACTCACGTGCACACCTCACACAGAGACATGTGATTAAAAATGATCGAATATTTAAAAAGTGATGACTAAGCTTTCAATAATTAATCAGTTGGTCATAAAGTGACCTCCTCCCCCCTGGCCTCACCTCTGTGAAGTTCCAGGGTATCTATCTATGTTTCAGTAGAACCCACTGGCTATAAGCTACCTTTCAATAAGCTGGTTTGTACTGTAGCTGAGAATAATCCTTGGCTTTCTTTGTACAACACAGATCCAAGTCATCTTACACTTATAGTCAGAGTTAATTTCCGGACATCTTTCAGTACTTCTCTGCTGATTTCACGATCCTATTATAATTAGAAACGCTCACAAGGTAAATGCTGGGGTGACAGTCACGGAGCAGCACACATGGCTTGCATGACATTCTGTTTTCTTTTTGAAGCAGGGTCTCATATATGGAAGGCTGGCCTCAAACTCACGTTGTAGCTAAGGATAACTTTGAATTTCTGATCCTCTACTTCTACCCCCGAGTGCTGGAAGTGGGACGTGTATCATCACAGTGGTTTATGCAATGCTGGGGACCAAACTTTGGCTCACTAGGCAAGGACTCTAACAACTGAGCTGCATTCTCAGGCCAAGCTTGACATTCTTTTAGGGATTTGCGTGTGTGTGTGTGTGTGTGTGTAAGTGTATGCCATGTATGTACGAGTGCCCTTGGAGACTAGAAGAGGGTGTCGGATCCCCAGGAGCTAGTCATGACTCACCCCATGTGGGTACTTGAAACTTAGCTCAAGAGCAGCAAGTGTTCTTAAGTGCTGAGCCATCCCCCTAGCCCCGCTTCACAGTTTTGACCCAATGCCCGGAAGGTGAATTCAGTGAACACTTACAAGCACAGCTGTGTTCTGGAGCTGCATCCTGACCAGTTGCGTAGAGGCTGAAGTACTGGCAACACTTCCTGTGAAACACTTCCTGTGAAACACTTACTTCCTGTGAAACACTTCCTGTGAAAGCGATGGGTGAAAGGATTGGCTACCCCAGGCCAGTCATGAGCAGTACTCACTCTGGATGTTTGTAATGTACGGAACTCAAGTTCTGGCATACATTGGAAAGCTAGGGCTGGCATTTCCCAATGCTCCATCATTCCTCTATCTCTGAGCCTCACCTTCTGAGTTCCTTCCTGCAAAGTGATTTCCAAAGCCCCTCTCGTTTCCCTACAGTCGCCTCTGCTCTAAGAAGTGAGAGCTAAACCACGTGTGGTGGCCCAGCACTTGGAAGGCAGAAGCAGGCGATCGGAAATTCTGGGCCATCCTCTGCTACAGAATGAGAGTGAGAGCACCTTGGGCTAGGAGACCCTGTGAAAACCAGCCAGATCACGCCATGGAGAGCTTAATGAGAAAGTAGGCAACCAATCACATCTGCGCAATGTTTAGAGCTCCCCACAACATGCCCACAGGTTCTGCTAGAAGCCTAGATCACGCTCATGATGCTCACAACATCTGACTTTCCTGAGAAGCTACTTATAAAAATATCTGCGTCTAGGGGCTAGGGAGACGGGCTCTGCCGTTGGGTGCACTAGCTGCTCTTGCAGATGTGTTCCCAGCACCCACATGGAGATTGATGGACAGACATTTGCAACTCCAGTTCTAGGGGATCCGACGCCTTTCAACCACTGCAGGTACCATGCACACAGGGAAAACATTCATACAAATACATCTAAAAAACACTAGGACGTCTGCATTTAATCATCAGCTCCCACTTTAAATATATCTGGCAATAAAGTGGACGCTGGTGTGATTAACAGTGAACCAGAACTGATGGGCAAGTCTCACTGTAGACGTTGTTGATTGGAGTTCACGCTGTGTGGGAAGCTGGCTTTACCTACCAACCGCCTAAGGGGAAATCTAACTGTTATGAGAAAAAAAAAGTGGTTTAGAAAATCACCTTCTTTTGCGTTCCTCTTACTATCTCTGTGCTATACAGCCAGTATACATTCTTCCTTTCTGTTTACTTTAATTGGTGCACATGTACATGGGCCTGCGAGCTTGCGTGCACATGTGCATGGGGAAGCCAGAGAACAACTCTGATGTTGCTCCTTGGTTTTTTGAGACAGGATCTCTCATCAGCTTGTAGCTCAGCACATAGGCTAGGCTGGCTGGCAGAGGAGCCCCAGGGATCCACCTGTCTCCTAGCCAGAGTTAAAAGTATAAACCACCATGCCCAGCTTTTTTTTTTTTTTTGTGGGTTCTCATAAAAATAAAACCCATTAATAACAGAGGTGCAGGTGTAGCTCGCTCAGTGGTAGAGTCCTGGCCCTGCTTTTTTTTTTTTTTTTTAAAGGCATGCATAACAAGCAAGTATATGTGTGTGTGTGTGTTTAGGTCAAAGGTTGTCCCTCAGGTATCTTCCTTAGTTATTCTTCACTTTCCTTTTTTGAGACAGGGTCTCTCCCTGAACAAAAACCTTGCCAATTTGGCTATCTGGCTGGCCAGGGAGTTCCTGGACCTTGCTCCCCAGTACTGGAGTTACAGGCACATGCTGCCACGTCTGGCTATTATGTGTGCGCTCATTGGCCCATGTCCTCAGCCTTCCCAAAGGGCATTTTAAAAGATGTGCGCGTGTGTGTTTGTTGTTGTTGTTGTTGCACATGTATGCAGATGTGCATGTACATGTGTGTGCATATAGACTTCCAAAGTTGATGTTGAAAGTTTTCCTCAATCACTCTGCACATTGTTCATGGAGAAAGAGTCTCAGTTGAACCCAGAGTTCATCCATGTGCCAGGTGTAGCTAGCCAGCTTGCTCTGGGATCGCCGCCACCTCTGCCTTCTGAGTGCTGGGATCACAGGTGGGCTACCACAGCCTCCCCTCACTTATGTGGGTTCTGGGGACCCAGACTCTGGTCCCATGCTTTATGTGGAGGGCACCGTAATCACTGAGCTACCTCCCTAGCTTCCCAAAGGCCGAACTGAGCACTATTCTTTGTCAATGCCACTCCCAAGACACTCTCTTCTCCTACAAACCATATATTTTGTATTTCTTTTAAAAATGCTAAATTCAATGACAGTATTGATAGCCTATAGATTACAAAAGTATTTGATTAAAAAAAAAAGAGCCCATATACCTGGGCCACATTATACAGTAGTATCCTTTTGCTCTCCTGAGCCTTTTTCAACAGAAACAGTGACAGTGAACCGGCCGGGATGACTTCTCCCTGCCATCCTCTGGCCAGGACTGCAGAGATTCTGTATGGGATTCTGTATGCGGACATGTCCAAAGACATTGATATTTTGGGATCCCGCTGCAATCTTTGGCAGTATTTAAAGAGGGTGTCATTTTCTTTCCATGTTGGCATGTCTCTGTCCACAGGCTTTGGCCCTGTGTGACCTACCAAATATTCTTCCCCAATCCCAGGCTCAAATATTAAATTAAAACAAATGTGCAAAAGGAAACGGATACCTGCCATCCAAACAACGTGTCTTTCCAAAAGCTGCCAGCTTCGGGGACGACCACTGCCCACACCTTATCCTGAAAACCTTAGGAGCAGGTACGCTCTCCGCAGGAGCCATGCTGGTCCAACGAGCAGTAGGGCCAATGCCAGAGGAGAGGGGATTCTAGAAGTGCATGGAGCTGTCGGAGTGTCCCCGGTGGGGCCACTCCTCATCCACCCACCTGCGCAGGATCTTCTCCACATCGGCCCTGTGGTACAGCCGGCAGAGCTCCATCAGTTGGCCCACAGTCCTCTGGCTGTTTCGGAATAAGAACTCCAGCGTGGGGCTCTGGGGCCTCTGTTCCAGGAAGCACAGTTCATCATAGGGCATGCCCCATTTGCTGGCAAAATTCCTCCAGTTCTTCACGGTTGGGTGACATGGATCCAGCTTTATCCTGATCGTATCTAGCAAGTCCTGATCGTTGAGCAAGTCGCTGATGGTGGGGGCCCGGGGGGAGCAGGAAGGGCAAGAGCAGCTGCCCTTCCCGTCCTTACAGGGCTGGTTTCTGCTGACACCTGCAGGATGACAGAGAGGTCACAGGTTACCCAGGGGCCATGCGCACCTCCCGCACGCGCGCACGCACGAGCAATACTCCTTTTATTTTCCTACCATTTTGGTGACATCATCTAAGTGTCACACACACACACACACACACACACACACACACACACACGATTCCACGATTCCTTCCTTGGAATAGTGCAGAACAGTCATTCCTCATTGTTCACCCGATATTCTTCTTCTCTGTGTATGTAACTGTACACTTATGTGTGGAGGCCAGAGAACAACCTTGGGTGTCACCCTCCCTCCCGACCACCTCTCTTCGAAGGCAGGGTCTTTCACTGGCTTAGAGTCGACAGATCCGGCTAAAGTGGACAGTCAGGAAACCTCAGGGATCTACCTGAATCCGGATTCCACTGGTCAGGTTACGGGTATCCCTTGCCTCTGAGGTACCCGGCTTTTACTTTTATCCACTGAGCCTGTTTTTGTTTTTTTATTTGTCTAAGACAGTATCTCTCCCTGGCCTGGAGCTTACTTAGTAGGGTAGCAAGCCCCAGGGACCTCACCCCCCTAGCACTGGGGTCACTGGCATGAGCATGACCACTTGGCTTCAGAGTCGTTCTGCAAGGCAAGCAATTTGCTAACCGAGCCATCTCTCTCAACCCGGTGTGTTCCTCTTTACGACAGTGGGCTCTCGACCTTCCTAATGCTGCCACCCCTTAGTATAGTTCCTCACGCTGCGGTGACCACAGTCATGCAATTATTTCTGTCGATACATTATAAACTATAATTTTGCTATTGTCATGTAAATATCTGATATGTGACCCCTGTGAAGGGGTCATTTGACCCATAGGTGGGTCACAACCCGCAGGTTGAGGACATTTGCTTTACAGGATAAGAAAGGTTGTTGAGCTGGGAGCAGTAGCAAGAGCTGGCAGTTCCATCTTGCCTCTTCACCGTGGTTGCTCTGCTTGAGCCTGCATTTGCGGGCCCATTGGCCAGACGGAGGGTTCCACGACCAGCTCGTGCTTGTGCATAGATCCACCTCTTGCTCCTGATAGCCTTTTAAAAAGTTACATTTATTGTTGCTATTGGTGGGTGGGTGTGTGTCCTGGTGCATGTGTGAAGGTTAGAGAACAGACTGCTGCAGGAGTCAAATTTCTCTTGTCTACCATGTGGATGTGGGAGCACCTTCCCTACTAAGCCATTTCACTGGCCTCCCTGACAGCTTTTGACACAAAACTTAGCATGCGACAACATCATTGTGACTGCCCAACCCCTCAGAAGTGCTGGAAGAGAGGGAGCACTGGGCTCCCTGCCTGTGCGCATGCGCATATTTGAAAGCATGTTGGCAGAACGCTTCCATTCAGAATTTACAGCCTCCTTATCGTTCCTCTGCTCTATCTGTTTTCTTTGCTCACACAGGCTCTGTCTGAAGTGTGGCCTACAGCCCTCAGGGTATACAGAGAGCTGGAGGCAGGCTGAGGAGCCTGAGCCATACCCAAAAAACTGGTTCCTACCCCAGGAGGACAGCCTCCTCTCTACAGTCCTCTCAGCATTGTTTATTAGGAGAAGGTAGAAGCGTGATTAGGAGATGAGGTTTGAGGAGAAGAGGTCTCAGGAAGTCACTCACTAAAGCCCATGGTGGTGCCACACCTCAGGCACAGCCACTGAGCAGCAGCAATTATACAACACTGTCTCTGGAGTCTGAATTCGGGGTTAAAGGTCACAGGCTTCGGAAGTTGTGGGGACGTGACCTTTACTGTAAGATGACATGTTACTACACATGATGTCACTGATGGTGGCACTGAGTGAGGAATTTGAATTGAGGCAGGCTAGGGCAATGTCTCAGGTGGTAAAGATTTGCCACTGCTAGCCTGAGTACCAAGGCAGTGAGGGCTACAAAGCATGACTTGTCTTAAAAATAAATAATGTAGGGGCGTAGGATGCACAGTAGACATTAGATACAGTGGCGAAAGCGCTTGCTGAATAAGTATGAGGGCTGAAGTTCAGACCACCAGAGCCCTGCAAATGCTCTGTGATAGCCCAACTGTAACTCCAGCCTCAGAAGGTAGAGGCAGGATCCACAGAGCAAGCTTGGCTGGAAAGGTTAGAGTTTGGATGAAAGACTTGCCTCTGAATAAGGTGGAAAAGCAATAGTGAGATCCACATGAGTTGCTTACTGAGAAGATTTCAAACGGCCTATGAAAATCACAAGCTAAGCCTGCCATGGTGGCACACACCTTTAGTCCCAGCACTTAGAGACAAAGACAAGTCTCTGTGAGTTCTAGGCTAGCCTGGTCTACATAGGGAGTTTCAGGACAGCTAAGACTAGATAGAAAGACCCTGTAAGGAATTGAAAAGAAAATCATAAAATTTAACTACTGGGGTTACTTTCTATGAAATATTTACCCCTTTCCATACCTTAAATATTTCTCATATTTCATGCAATATTATACCACAAAGGGTAAACTTTGAGATATCTTTTTAGAGAAAGATATCTTTCCCTAGAGAGCATCTGTTCTCTTGAAAACAAAGCACACATCAGACACGAGGGAAGAGTAGATCAAGACCCAGTACCTCTAAGTGATAAGTCCTGGGCATACAGAAGGCTTTGGTAAATGACAGTTACTGTAATGACCATAAGCTAGCCCTTCCTCCAATGCCAAATTCTCTCTGGATATTAAAAATGTAGGGGCTGGTGAGTTGGCTCAGCGGTTAAGAGTATTCACAGACACCTGTAACTCTAGCTCCGGGGAATCTCATGCCCTCTCCTGTCCCCTGGGACACTCTCATTCACATGCACATAGCTCCACACTGCCACACGCAGACACGTAATTAAAAATAAATGATATTTTAGAAAAGAAATCAAAGGTGCATTTGACAAATAGGTAGATACACGAGGACTCTCCTTCTCCAGAGAAGAAGGTCAGCTCTCCCAAGTGCACTTCAGAAATGGCAAGGAGGATTGATTCCCAGTGAGGGAAGGGGAAGGCAGCCGCCATCCACAGAAAGTACACGGTGATGGGAACACACAGACTTGGTCTCCAAACACTAAACCGTGGGCCCATTCTAGATCTATCAAGAAAGGAGTTGGTTGAGAAGCAGCCGGCCCTCTATAAAAATCCACTTAGATGCCTTAATAACTCTTGTCCTATCGGTCACTTCTAAGCAAGGGGATGCAGATGTGGCTCAGTGGGTAGAGTGCTCACACAGCATCTACCAAGGCCTGGGTGCAAACTCCTAGCACTGCATAAAACTTGTGCACACCTGTCAACCCCAGCGCTTGGGTGCAGATAAGAGGGTCAGACCTTCAGGGGCATGTCCAGTTCACCGCTAGCTCAAGGGGAGAAAGCCTTGCTATGGAGAAGGCTCCCTGCGGTGAGGCAGGTCACCTTCTGCAAAGGGGGTGTGGCTTGGATGGTTACTGGGTATGCTAAGCCCCCAGCTCACTCTGTGAACACAGGTAATGACACTGATTTTAGGATTAAGGATACCCATCAAAGCCTCCTTCTACTGCCCAGCCAGCACACAGTGGACAGCATACCATGGCTCTTAAGAAGCAATTGTTCGGGCTGGAGAGATGGCTCAGTGGTTAAGAGCACTGCCTGCTCTTCCAGAGGTCCTGAGTTCAACTCCCAGCAACCACATGGTGGATCACAACCATCTGTAATGGGATCCCATGCACTCTTCTGGTGTGTCTGAATACAGCAACAATGTACTCACATATATTAAATAAATAAATCTTAAAAAAAAAAAAGAAGAAGAAACAATTGTTCTTCAACTTCACTAGGGATGGAACCCACTGATCCCCTCCAACTCCTAGGGGAAAAAATCCTCCTCACATCTGGGCCAGCCACCAAGGTCCTATTTTAATCACTGGCGTGACAGCAGGGCATGGGGGTTTTTCACAGTTCCCTCGGGGATTTTAGATGTTCAGCTGAGATGGAAACTGTCTCAGGACATAGGGATAGCTGTCAACACAGGAAGGATGCAGGGCTCTGGTGGATGGTGGCCTCCACAGACAAAGGGGATGAGCTCAGGTCAGAGAAGAGCCTCTCTAAACTTTCAGGACAAGGGATGAGGCTCAGTGGCAGAGCACTGCTCTGATACTTGATGAAGGCCCTGGGTCCCTTTCCCAGTGCTGCCCTGGGTGGGTGGGAGACTTGGAGGGAGACATACTTGGCTGTGTACTTGGCCATGCCAAGTTAGGATGGAAAGTGACTCTGTTCTGCATGCAGGTTTGTAAACAGTTCCCTCCCACGACCCCTTGTCCTCTTCTGTGTACCTTGGGCCTTTCAGAAGGGATTATATGAAAGTGACAGGGAATTCAACATCAGAACATGCTCAATAGGCGAACTTCTCTGGCACTCATAAAGATTGGGATCTGTTCATGAAAAAGATGGGGTTCCAAGTGCGTGTGTTGATACCAGGCTCCACAGAGGTGTTTGAGTCCCCTACTCTACCCAGAAAACATAGCAAAGATGAAGGTCACTGAGCAAGCTCTAGGCTTTGGTTATGTAAGCACGTGCTATTGTTTAAACAATACGATTACAGTTGAGGGGGAGAGACAGCACACTCAGTAAAGCGCTTGGATGTGCAAGCACAAGCATTCAAAGTTCCTCCCAGAGCCCACATCAAAAGGTCAGATGTGGTAGCACATACCTGTGGTCCCAGTCTTGGGAAGGCAAAGAGAGGAGACCTGGTCAGCTGTATTAGCCTTATCAGAGATCTCCAGGTCTTGGTGAGAGTTACCTAAAAAATTAAGGTATCCCTGCCCGCCCTGTTTCTCTCTCTCTCTCTCTTGCACATGTGTGTGCGCACGAGAACACACACACACACACACACACACACACACACACACACACACACACACACATGCTCTCATCAACATGGATAAAAGCTAACTACTGATTGTCATATAGCTATGAAGCCACACACACAACACAATCACGACACACACATTGACAACACACATATTCACTGAATAGCTTTAATGTATCTGCCCAGCTGCTGCTGATGCAAGGCCAACCCTTTACCTGAAAGGGGATCTTTGGTGCTGTCTGGAAAGTCATTTTCTTCTCCCTAAAAAATAAATAAATAAATAAATAAATAAATAAATAAATAAAGCGATCTTCATTAAAATCACGGCCACAAGTAAATGACAATATCAATTTTCTTCATTGGCTAATTTTCCACCAAGTGTGAGGGGTTGACTGATGCTCAGGGATATTTCTTCAATGGTGGTAAGGTAGGAGACTCCACCTCGAATGTCGCAGAGGTCTAGAACGCAGCTACATGAGGAGACACTGGACAAAGGTGAAACAGAACAGTGTCCTCGTCAAACATCAGAGAGTATGCAACCATGGCACCTGTTTTATTTTATCCTTATAACAAGCTATTTCCTTTGGTTTGTTTCCACATTGCCTTGGATTAGACTTGCCAGTCTAGGCTAAAATTCTCTGTGTGTGTGTGTGTGCGCGCGCGCGCATGTGTGCATGTATGCATGCATGTGATGTGTTTGTACATGCATATGGAGGCCAGAGGTTGGTAACTGGATGTCTCCCAGCATCCCTCTACATCTTCCTTATCTTTTGAGACAAGTCTCTTACTACTAGCTAGACTGGCTCACCTGTGAACTCCAGGAGTCTGCCTGCCCGGCTCCATACTCCCACCCCTAGCCAGCGTCAGCGTTACAGATGTGCTACCACACCCAGCTTTTGTGTGGGTGCTAGGGATCTGAGCTCAGGTCCTAGTGCTTATGTGGCAGGCACTTGACCCAAGGATCCATCTCCCTAGCCCCCACTTCAGGCCACAATTCTTTGCCTTGCCTATAGATTTCTTTATTCTTTTTAATTCATTTTTTACTTCGTGTGTAATTTGCATGCATGTATGTCTGTGCACAACATGCATGCCTGGTGCCTGCAGAAGCCAGAAAAGGGCATTGAATCCCATGGAAATGGGGTAACAGATGGTTATAAGCCACCTTATGGATTCTGGGAGTTGAACCCCAGTTCTCAGCAAGTGTAGCCAGTGCTCTTAATTGCTGAGCCATCTCTCCAGCCTCCCTATGTATTTCTTTTATATTTTATTGCAAAGCAGCAAAAAACCAACTGTGAAAAAGTAGGAGCAAGCCCTGGATGAGTGGAGTGGACTGGTGTTCTGTTTCTACCACCAGAGACACGCTGTCTTAGGATGGCAGTGACCATCATCTCCTTGGAGGGAAGAACATGTGTTGTCCACAAAGCTGTCAGGGAGGGCCACTCCCAGCATGCTTTGCCTTTGGGAGCTGCATCTTTATCTATCCAGTTACAGTCATAACTCCCAGTGTTACCCCTCAGTCCATCACTGGAGTAAACCTGCAGTTAGGGCTTTGTCAGTCCAGGCAGATACCGCCTATAGTGGCCTCCCACATGCATGAAACTTCTGCTGGAGTCCTACAGCTCTACAGGGCTTTTAATTACTAGGCGTCTGAATTTTGTTTCTGAAGAAGTGATAACTTAGCCAGGCACTGTGGCACATGCCTGTAATACCAGCATTCGGGAGGCAGAGGCAGGAAGACTATAGGTTCAAGGCCAAGATGGGCTTTCAGCAACATATGTTTTTAGGAACAACAACAACAACAACAACAACAACAACAACAACAAGCACTAACTCCCTGGTATTTAGTACATTTTGTGTAGTTGCTATTTTCTCTTAGTTCTCTAAGAAGCCTTTTTCCTTGCCCCAAACTCACCAATCCTAGCTCTCTACAGTGTATATAAATCTATTAATCCCACGACTTTCCACCTACCACAAGAGCATTCCTAGTCTTACCAGCCAGGCCTTCCCCTAGGAACTGAGCCAACTCCTGCTCTGGTTGTCTGCTTTCTTGCCTGTCCCTGCCTCTTCAGCACTGCAACAAAGCCAGCCTGCTTGGGAGCCACTGGATTTCTGCAGGGCCTTTTTCAGGCTTCTATTA
The DNA here is from genome assembly GCF_000001635.26 of Mus musculus. NCBI lineage: Eukaryota > Metazoa > Chordata > Mammalia > Rodentia > Muridae > Mus > Mus musculus. The sequence goes on from NC_000079.6 coordinate 12,485,522, forward strand.
GTTGTGGGAGGGGGGGAAGGGTGGGAAGAGAATATGAAAAAGGAGAGACTGAAGAAAGGAAAAAGAGAGCGTTTGTGTATTGAGATGTTTATGTGTTTGTTGTGTGTGTGCATGTATGCGTGTGCGTGTGTGTGTGTGTGTGTGTGCATGTGTATATGTGTCTAAGAATTCTAAGAAGTCCCCGAAGGGGCCTGAATGTTTGTCTCTGCACAGCTTCACACAGTCACAAGGTAGCGCCTGAGAGCCCCATCCCCACAAGGCCACACTCACCACCTTGTGGAGACCTGCCCTTTCCTATCTGCAGAGTTTGCACAGGCCTGGGCAGGCCTGCTCACTCTTACATCAGCACAGTCAATTCTGTTCACTGAATCGGAAGCGTGGGCCACGGGGACAGAACAGAAACTCCAAGTCAGAGAGAGAGAGAGAGAGACAGGAATGTTAAAGGTTTATAGGTTTCATGGTGTAAAGGACACTTCTGAAACACAGTGTTTCCCAGAAGTCAAAGCTGTGTTGCTTAGTTCAGTCTATGTGATTTCTCATTATCTAAAGATTAACAGACCAGTAGTTAGTGAGATTCGTCCTCAGGATGTTGGCAGGGAGCTCGATGCAGAGTTACTGTGAAATGGATGAAAACAGCAGAGTACTAGTGGCCAAGTCCTATCACTGTGAGGACAGCCTGGGCTCATAGTGAGTTCCAGGCTAGCCCAGGTTACAAAGCAAGCACCTCAAAGAAGAGAATGAAACAAAAAATAAGCCAAGATTTTTGTTTCTAGGTCTGACAATTGTGCCACTTGAATGTGAATTTCCCAACAGTGAAATCTGAAAAGGACTTATTTTGTGCTTTATGTATTTTGATCTTGTTGAAACAATGCTCCGGCCTTTGTTTCACATTTGTTTACTGGGCGGTTAATGTGCAGAAGCTGCGTGTAGGAACTTATATCCACAGGTCCGAGGACCTGAACCTTTGGCCTGATTATTAGCACTCAGGGAGGTACTGATAGAGTCCCCTATAGACTGAAAGACCAGAGAGGGTTGGGGATGGAGCTCAGTGAGGGAGTGCTTACCTAGTGTGTGTGGGCCCTGGGTTTGATCCCCAGCAACCACAAAATAAAATAAAATAAAATAAAATAAAGTAAAATAAAATAAAATAAACGAAGCCCCAAACTGTGGTGATGTGGTGGTTCACAGCTGTGATCCCTGCACTGGGGAAAGCTGAAACAGGAAGATTTGCTGATTGTAGATATCAGTCTGGGCTACAGTGAGAACTTATGTCAACACATACAAACACAAATTGCATGTGATGGTGCATATCTCTATAATCCCAGCACTTGGGAGGCGAAGGCGAGAGGTTCAGGAGTTCAAAGCCAGTCTGGGCTGCATGAGAGCTTGTCTGTAGGGGAGAGAGTGGGGATATAGCTTAGTTGGCAGAGGGCTTTTCTAGAATGTATGAAGCTCTGGGTTCAATCCCCAACACCACATAACCCAGGAGCACTGGTGCACGCTTGTTATCCCAACACTTGGGAGGTAGGTGAATGCTGGAAGAGGCCAGCCTGGGCTACATGAGACCCTGACTCTATAATACACACACCAAACACCAAAACCACAACAATACCACCAGAAAACTATAAATAAGATAAACTAAATCACAGATCATTTCCTGGACACGAAGATGGTTGAGAGTGGTCCTACTGAGGGTCTGGAAAGTGGACGCTTGCAGAAGAGGGCATTTTCTCAGAGCCTCCAGCAGCTGACAAGGACACAGGAAAGCAGGAAATCCTGAGTGTCACTGAATCACACAGATGACGAGCAAGATGGCAAAGAGACAGGAATGGTCCATGCCCCTGTAGGAGCTGCACTCTGTCTATAGACATTAGGGCTCACTACAGACCCTCACTGGAAGCAGGGAGTGCCCAGGACAGTGTTAACAGGTACAGGACATGTGGAAGGCAGAGGATACAAACTCTCTCTCAATCTGGGAGGGGAGAGTGGAGTGAGAGGACTAGAAGTGAAGATATCACTAGGAGATGAGCAAAGGAGATGAGGAGAGGGCAGGGCAGGCTCTGAAGAGGCTATGGAAAAGGAAAGAGGGCAGGTCCATGTACAATAGCCCCGAGACGCTGATAGCAGTGGGAAAGACTGGTTCCTAGGAAAGACAACAGCAAGTGAGAGAAGCAGGTATGCTGAACAGGTTCTGGGAGGAAGATGTGCAGTCGGGAGCCAGCTGGGAGGTCCCTGCCTCCAGCATCACCCAAATACCCAGGTGGGAGGGGAACAGAGACAGGGTCAGATAGAAGGTGACGACCCTCCTGAGTTGCTGGGAAAACACCCGGTCTGAGGATCAGGTAAGGGTAAGACCTGGTGAGAGGCCTTATGTCAGTGGAAGTAAAAGCCTCTCTGGGTGGGCGGTGCCACCACACTCATGAGGCCTCAGCTGACGCATCACTTCTGCTTGGGGGCTTTCTCCAAATGTCCCGTGTGGGTTCTGCGACCTGGGTCCTCCCACTGCATCCTGTAGCATCACCCACAGTGCCCGAGGCTTTGGGATTGGAATCTATCTTCTCCAGACCATTCCACAAGCTGCCCTTTAACACGAGTCTCCTTACTTCTCCATTCCTGCCTGCTCTGGGGCCTCAAATATATAAGCCCTCCTTGGGTCGAGCCTCCATTCCTATTCTCTTAGTCACTGCTAAGCACCTGAGTGCTACATTTTCTCTTGCCTCAAATATGAGGTCCTCTTGTTTCAGCTCCTTGATGCCAAGATTACAGGTGAATCACTGTTATAGAAAGCAGTCTTGGAGCTGGGCGGTGGTGGTGCACACCTTTAATCCTTTAATCCCAGCACTTGGGAGACAGAGGCAGGCAGATTTCTGAGTTTGAGGCCAGCCTGGTCTACAAAGTAAGTTCCAGGACAGCCAGGGCTACACACAGAAACCCTGTCTCGAAAAACGAAAAAAAAAAAAAAAAAAAAAAAAAGCAGTCTTGGGAGTATAACAGCCATTACCACCTTTGTGAGAGTAACTGTGACACTTCTAAGTGACCCTCAAGGCCTACTGATCTTTCCCATAGAGAGAGGTTGTAGGAGGGTCACCTAAGATTCAGCCAGTCTACTCTACACACCCTCGACAGCTATATGTAATTCTGTTCTAGGACATGCTAGATCATATGGGGTGTGGAAGCTTAACTGAGGGGACTCCATCTATATAGCTATAAGGATGTTGTCATTCATGTTGGGGTGAGACTTTTCAGTGTCAGAAGCTCTGGGGCCACCCATACTCCTGCAAGCCAACTCTCGTCCATGCTCCCATGGGGAAGTCCGGTCACCCCTTGGAAAGGGTTGTGGCTTTGGTGCCCTGACTGGGGTTAGCAGATGTTTGTTTACGTCTCCCCAGGATGAGTTCACATAACAGCCTTCATTCCTGGTTGTGTGCTGATTTTGTCTGATAACTGTGGGCCCCTGGCCAATCCCTGGAGTCTCCCAAACTCCAACCCATCTTGCTCTAAACTGCAAAACCTCACACATTCATGTCAGCTGATCTCCCTGCTCTCTGCTCATCCTAGGGTCCTCCTGATGGTTAATGCTGTCAATTTGGCAGACTCTAGATCACCCTTGAGCCAAGCCTCTGGGCATGCCTGTAAGGGATTTTCTTGTGGGAAGACTCACATAAGGTCCATAAATATGGGCAGGACCTTCCGCCTGCGGTTCAGATAGAAGGAAGATTAAGGGAACCACTTTTGCTTTTTGCCTGCTGGCTTCATGCCTTGTTAGCAAGTTCATCTACTGTGCTGTTGCTGCCACTGTTCCTGCTGCCTCTGTTGCCATCTTCCCTGAGGTCGATAAAACAGCTTCTTTCAACAAGAAGCTCTGGGCCTCTCCAAGAACCCTTCAGGTGGTAGATTGGGACTGCCGAGGCCTGCAGCCATTGCTGGACTACTCAGACCACATCCTGCAAGCCAGTCTACTAAATCCCTCTTTGCTATGTACTCATTCTGCCAGTTATGTTCCTCCAGAGAACCCCATCAAATACACCCACTGTCTATCTTGAGTTTTATCAGGTCCTGATGCAGGTCCCCATTCTGTCCCCTTAGTTCACAAAGTACAGGCTGAGTCAGTGGAGTAGCCCCATCCTCAGGGCTCTGTGCATTGGCCTTAAGCCATCATCTTCTTCACTCCTGTGTCTAGAGAGATGGTATCACCATCTCTGATACCTTCCTTTGCTCCTTTGCGCCTCTGTCACAGCTCTGTTTATTCATTTTCTCATCTCTAGTGCTGAGCACAGAGGCTGTGCTCAAAATAGGTGTAGCTCAGGGTTGAGGATGTACCTCAGTCGGCAGGGCGCTCTCCTCAGCCCCAGGGTTTGAGCCCCAAGCGTTGCATAAAATGGGCATTAGTAACACAAGTCTGTAATCCTAGCCCTCAGGAAGAGGAAGAAGGAGGTAAGAGGCACATACGTGGAAGAGATCCTCAGCAGAATAGAAAGGTCAAGCAAGTGTGGATGTCACCCAATAAAGCATGAAAGAGAAAAGAGGGCAAGCCAAGAAAGGAGACCAGACAAAAAGGATGAAGATGTGTTCAGTAAACGGGTTAAGTAAAGGTACTTACAAGTTAAACACCATAAACCTAGTTCCATCCTTACGCTGGTGGAGGGTCAGTCCTACCAATGGCATTTATGAAATACGCTATCCCCCCAACCCCCACTGTGTATTTACGCTTCCTTTGTCAAGATTTATGTGGCATAGCTTTGTCGGTTTGCTTCCAGCTCCTCTCTTCTGTTCCATCGCTCTGTCTGTTCTCAGGCTGACCTTGTCACTCTGGCTCTACAGTCTGAGGTACTGTGATGTCTCCTGTTGTATTCTTACTCTTTGAAATCGCTGTGGGTATCTGTAGTCTTTGTTTTCCCATGTTAATTCTTGAGTTGTTACCCCCCCCCCAGGTCTGTGAAATGTGACATCATAAGTTTGATAAGTGTGCATTAAATCTGCACGTTAATTTTGGTAATAGAATCATTTTCATAATATGAATTCTGCCAGTCTATGAGCATGGAAAGTCTTCCCACTGTCTAGTAGCTTGATTTCCTTTTTCAGTGTCAAGAAATTTTCATTGTACAGGTCTTTTTCTTTAGCTAGGTGTGTGTTCCTACCTACATTTTTTTTTTAAAGATTTATGTATTTATTATATCTAAGTACACCACAGTGTCTTCAGACACTTCAGAAGAGGGTGTCAGATCTCATTACGAATGGTTGTGAGCCACCATGTGGTTGCTGGGATTTGAACTCAGGACCTTTGGAAGAACAGTCGGGTGCTCTTACCTGCTGAGCTATCTCTCCAGCCCCTACCTACATTTTTTTAAAGGTACATTTGGTGTTTGGCCTACATGTATGTCTATATGTTGGATCCTCTGGAAATGAAATTACAGACAGCTGTGAGCCGCCATGTGAGTGCTGGGAACTGAACCCAGGACCTCTGGATGAGCAGTTTATGCTCCTAACCACCGAGCCATGTCTCCAGCCCTGCTAGGTACTTTTTTAAAAAGCTGCCTAGAATGGAATATATTTTCCTAGTTTCTTTCTCTGTGGTATATTGTTGGTATATATGAAAGAAATATTGCCTTTTTAAAAAGATTTATTTATTGTTATATGTAAGTACACTGTAGCTATGTTCAGACACACCAGAAGAGGGCGTTAGATTTCATTACCGATGGTTGTGAGACACCATGTGGTTGCTGGGATTTGAACTCAGGGCCTTCGGAAGAACAGTCAGTGCTCTTAACCGCTGAGCCATCTCTCCAGCCCGAAATTGCTTTTATATGTTATAGTGATTTTGTATCTTGCAACTTTAGCTAAAGGAACTTTCTAGTAGATATTATAGGGCCATTCAAATAATGCCATGTCATCTATAAGGAGGGATAGTTTGACTTCTTTGTCTCACATTTTTATTCCCTTTATACCTTTCTTGTGTATAACTGCTAAGACTTCAAACACTAAATTAAATAAGAGAGGGGAGAATAGATGTCTTGATCCTGAGTTTAAAGGAAATGCTTTCAGTTTGTCTCCATTTAATATGATGTTGGCTGTACACATAAATATCAAGAGCTCAGGAGTCCTGTGTTAAAAGCCCAGAGAGAAAAAAAGACAACATGAAAGTGGGCAGGGACTCAAGTGAGGCTGAGCACAGGGATTTCTTCACTGAGGATAAAAATCTGCAGAAGAACAAAAAATTGGAAGAAACGCCACGGTCATTGCTCAGATGAGAACAAATCTGCAGGTCTGTGTACACTTAGCTCTTTCTTCTCCTCTGCAGGTTTTCTATACAATGACACGAGCCTGCCACAGCTGGCGTTGAAGTGTGGGTCAAAATCCTTAGCTGTTGCTGGAACCTGGAGGCCAGGGTACTGAGTGTAATTCCAAACTCACAGATGCAGAGATGAAAGATCACGGGTTTTCCCTTTGTGTATGGAGTAGAGCTGGTTATTGTTCAGGAATATCACAGAACACTTCACAGGAGATTACAGTCAGTGCATGCAAACACAGGTAGACCACAGGACATGGATATTAAAGAGGGGTGGTGATGTCTCTTTAGATCTATTTCATTCACAAACTCCAGGCTTGTAATACCAGTGATGCTGGTAACGTGCTGGTAACAGAGACTTGTCGGCCATGTAGTGAAGTGTATAACATCACACACTGGCCGGGCATGGTGGCGCATGCCTTTAATCCCAGCACTTGGGAGACAGAGGCAGGCAGATTTCTGAGTTCGAGGCCAGCCTGGTCTACAAAGTGAGTTCCAGGACAGCCAGGGCTATACAGAGAAACACTGTCTCGAAAAACCAAATAAATAAATAAATAAATAGATAGATAAATAAATAAATAAAATAAAAACATCACACACTGGTTGCTCCGAGCTTTTCCTGAGCTGCATGATAGTGTGTGAGGCCAAGAAAGACTACTTTATTCACATGTTAATATGTAAAAAAGTTTACATTTAGATGACTATTCCAATGTATTTTAAATATTTTATTTATTATTTAAAACTATTTCTTATATTAAAAAATATTTTATTATCCTTTAAAAATATTTTTGGAGCCGGGCATGGTGGCACACACCTTTAATCCCAGCACCTGTATGTGTGTATACATATGTGTGTATGTGTACATGTATAAATACACACACACATATATGTATATACTGTGATGGTCTGAATAAATGGCCCCCATAGGGAGTGGCACTATTAGGAGGTGTGGCCTTGCTGGAGTGGGTGAGGCTTTGCTGGAGGAAGTGTGTCACTAGGCGCTATCTATGTATGTGCACATATATTTTTTCGTACAAAGGATTGAACCTAGGGCCTCATACATGCTAGATAAGTGCTCTACCAGTGAGAAATATTCTGAGTCCTATTTCTGTCCTTTATTAAAATTTTTTTGAGGGAGAGTCTCACCAAGTTGCCTAGGCTGGCTTTGAACTCATCCTGTAGCCCAGGCCAACCTCTAACCTTTGATCCTCCTGTAGTAGTCTCCTAAGTAGCTAGGGTTACAGGCTCTAACAAGGCCTGGCTAACCACAAATATTTGATCTTGACTTGGTCCAAAAAATAGTAATAAGTCAAAGCCGTTGGCCTTAATGAGCCATATCAAGTCAGAAATACCACAGTTTTCTTTTAGATGTTTATTTCTGGGAAGCTTCATTACAGGAAAAAAAAAAAGCACCCCTGCTCTGAAACAGTGGGTGACATTGGGGACTGTGGGTTTATTGTGGCACCAATGCGAACCAAGGTCGGTATTCCATTTTTCTCAGGAATCAAAAATAGGGACAGTGGGCCTCAGAATTGACAAGGCAGGTCCCCAAACTTATCAAAATGCCTGACCAGGACATTCACCTGGATCAGCATCAGGCCCCGGAGGGCTGTTGGCCTGGGAATGACAAGAACTTCTTTCTATGGCTACGGGCAAGTTCAGAAGGGCAAACAAGGGAGGTGCGGGGAGTGACAAAAAGCAATGGGGCCCGCAGAGAGAAGCAACGCTGGGCAGAAAGAAAAACTGCAGAGTGTTAACTGCAGGACGTCTTCCCCGTAAGGCCATGAACTCTGCAGGACCAGACCACCAGATGGGTAGTGCAAAGGCTATTGCAAGGTCAAGGTCTGGGTACACAACTGTAGTCTAGAAAGAGTAAACTGATGTTCTCTAAGGAAGTTAGACACCAGCAGGAGATAAAATCTGATGGCCATTGGATTAGGACAGAATTATCTTGCTTATCAAAAGATGGAAAGAGAAATTCTATTGTTCACTTCTTGTTGTTTTGGGTTTTTAAAAACATAGATCATTTCATTGTTTTTTATATATGCCACACGTGCAGGCTCACAGAAGCCAGAAGAGGTCATTAGATCTGTGTTAATTGGACTTACAGATGGATATGAGGCACCATGTGGGTGCTGAGAATCAAATCAAGACCTCTGTAAGAGACCACAACGCTCCTAACCACTGAGCCATCTCTCCAGCCTCTATTTTTTTCTCTTCCTTTGCTTTTCTTTGTTTTTTTTGTTTTGTTTTGTTTTGTTTTTTGTTTTTTTAAAGACAAGGGCCCATGTAGCTCAGGCTAGCCTTGAACGAGCTGAGGATGGCCTTGGACTGATTGTCCTTCCTTTACCTCCCAAGTGCTAAGATGCCAGGTGTTAACCATTTTACCAGGCTTGAGTATTTTCATTTATTTAATTAATTTTTAAAGTTTAATTCTATCCCTCTGTGTGTTTCTGTCTGTCTGTCTGTGTCCATGTGTATGCAAATGCCATGAGAGTGGATGTCAGAGGACAGTGTCTGGATTCTCTCCTACCATGTGGCTCCTGGGGACTGAATTCAAGTCATTAGAGTTGGTGGCAAGAGCTCTGCCTACTGAGCCATCCTGCCGTGCAGATTAAGTATTTTTAACACCAAGCCTAAGTTCAAAGGTAGCATCTTCAGTCTGACATGAGATGCTTTTCAACTATGAACAACTGAGGTAGAGAGATGGAAAGGCTCTGTAGTGCTGAGCAGGTAATTTCCAACCCCTTGAAATTCTTTGTCTCTTCCAAGATGCCCAGACAACTGTGTCTCAAGAGACCTTTTTGGCCCACCTTAAGGGAAAGTATGGATTATCTGGACTGGCAGGCAACAGAATGCATCTCTTTTTAGAGTTAGAAATACCGTGTATATAGTCTAAGGAGACCTGCAGTCTTACCTGGTAGCCTTGGTTCCTTGTTCTATAAACTCCACGCTAAAGTAAGCAATTACCAAACAAACTAGAGCTGTCTGATTTCTCCCTCCGAGAAAAAAAGCTCAAGGACCCACCAATCTATGAAACAGATCTTGTTGGAGCTTGAAAGGATTGTTTCGTGTCCAGGATTGCAGGCAGGGGCCTGGCAGGCTGAGTAATGGCAGATAGCATCTGCAGCCTGGCTGGTCCCTGCCGTGCCCTGTTATTACCGTGCACTTAATGGCTTCGGATCTGCATATCTTCTAGTGAGCCCATGGCTCTGCCAAGGCAATGAGGCTGTTGGCTAGAGTTCTACCCAGTGCCTTGCAACCCAGTGCAAAGAAAGGAACAAGCCCCGTGTAAGGGTTTGAGTCTGAAGTGTTGCCTCCCGACTCACGTGTTTAAACACTTGGTTCCTAGATGCTGGGAGCCAAGTTTGAGGGGGCCGTGGAACCTCTGGGATGTAAGGCCTAGCTTGGAGGACTTAGGTTACTAGGGCAGGCCTTTGTACACTGTCACCCACCTGGGCTGCTAGCTCTTTGCTTTCTGATCTACCGTGATGTAAAGAGCTGGCCCCATACACTCCCACCACCAGGAAGTCCAAGTTTTCACGGACTGCATCTCTGAAACCATGAGACAAAACAAATTCTCTCTCTCCTAAGATGTTTCTGTTAGGTTTTTGGTAACAACAAGAAAAAAAGAAAGTAATACACCCTATATTACCAGGTGAGTCCCAGTAGCACCCACACGGGGCTGTTCTTTCAGCCCAGTGCCCTTCAGAGAAGGCGGGGGTGGGGTGGGGTGGGAGGCTTACAGTCTCTCTAGGTTTGTGTGGACTGGTACACCAACAGCTACCAACTGAGAAATGTCAGGTGGCTGCGGGCAGTGTGGGAATGGCAAAGCTAAGCAGGATGGCCTGTCCCTAAAGAGCTTGGGTCAACCATAGGCCATTACTAACTCTTTAGGTCAAATTTACAACAGGTGATGCCACCTTGTACACGTATATGAGTCTAGAATAATGTATAATTGAAGCCAAATTAGATTTTCATTTACTAGAAAGTACTACATGGATATCAGTGGAATAATCTCACGGATAGGCCATTTTTCTATTCTGTTATACTGCATTTTTGTCATTGGTAGAAAATCTGGTAAAGACTTAATAAATCCGTATGGCCTTCATCCCAGGGTCATCGTGTAGAGTTTGCAAAACATACTGGACTATATAGCCAGGACTGTAAGAAGTCAGGCCACACCCAGGAGTGTAGAGGAGGTGTCTAAAGAGCATGGTGTCTGCCATTTATAAAAGAAATCATAAACAGCAATGATTGACACAGGCTGTCAGTTCTTCCCAAGGTGATCTACAGAGTCGATTCAATCCAACACAAAGCCCTTGCGAGCATTTTTGAATCCTGACAAGTTGATACTGAAAGTGTATTTCTCCCCATTCAGAATAATCAGTTGGAGGAAAGGAGTGGGCTGCGATCTCCTAGCTTTAAAACACACTGTCAAGCTACAGTTATCAAGACAGTGTGCTATTTCCAGGAATCTCGTCTGAGACCAGGCTTCAGCATCGTGGCCTTATAAAACCAGGCATGGGAACTGCAAGGTTCCGGTCATGCGTCAGAAAACGAGGATTTGAATGATCTCTAGACCTGGGTAGAGCCTCGATGTTCTAAACAGTCAAGAGGATTATAGAATGTATCCCCCACCCACCCACCCACCAAAGCAGACAGGGTCTTGAGTTTTTCGGGGTCTCCCCAACCTCACTTTGCAGTTGACCATGACCTTGAGCTTCCAGGTCCTCCAGCCTCCATCTCCCAGGGGAATCGATTACAGGTGAGTGCCACCATGCTGGTTTTCCTGTGGTTGTGGGATGGGGCCCAGGGATTTCTACACAGCACAAAGGGCTCTACCAGTGGGATCCCAGCCCCAACCCAAGGTCATTGCCTTTCTGGAGGCTTTCAAGTAAAGAACAAATAGGTACCGCTGTCCTTTCCCTTATGAAAGAGAGGAGGGTAATAGAACACACGTGATTTGAAAGTAGAAAAAGAAAGATGGGGGTGGGGAGGCACAAGTGGGGACGGGGAAAAGGAAGGAGGATCAACAAAAACAAATTATATTTTGAAATGTCTTCCCGGTCTTATCATTTTGTAGGATTCATTAATTAAAAGAAATAAAACAAAATAGTGATTCAAATGGCCTGCCAAACACTTAGATAGCTAAATGCCCTCCAGGAAAGCCGTGTGTTCTAGCGGCTTTTAAATAAGAGCATAAAGTTTACGTCAACATGTAGGCTGGCACAGTGGTGACCTGTCCTGTGGTCACTTGTGAGAGCATTTCCGTGTTCAGTGGTCCCGGAGGCCACTGTTCCTTTATACCCTTAAGCATGGTCCACTTCATTCTATAGTAAACCCTACCTGTCTTCTACACTATGTTCTGTGGGTCTCAGATGAATTGTTTCAGTGGAAATCACGAGGTTCAGGGAGCTGGAAAGAGGGGGCAAAAGAGATCTCAGTGGCAGCCCTGACAAGGTACTCAGGAAGAGAGTGGGGTGACAGAAATACACATATGTAAACACTGTCAGCTAATGATCGAGGATGTGAAACGTTGACCTTGTATGTTCCACAAACCTGGAACAGATTACAGACCACCAGGTAAAACATGCAACTGTAAAACTCTTAGAAGAAAATCTGCATGATCGAGGTGTGCTGACGGCTTTTTCTGTGCAACTCTAAAGGCGCAACGCTTAGAAGAAACACCTAACAGACTGGATTCATTAATCATACTGTCTGCTCAATGTCTGTAAAGGACTCTCTCAAAAAAAGGGGGAGGAGGCCAGAAGACCACCCACACACCAGCAGAGAATATTTGCAAAAGATACTTTGAATAATGAACTATCTAAAATATTCAGAGAACGCTGAAAACCCAACAACAATAAGGACACAAAGAACCAATATGAAAACAGTCAAACTAGGGCTCAAGAAATGGATCAACAGCTCAGAATTGTAACTTCAGTTCCAGGGAATCCTAAGCTATTTTCTGGCCTCTGCAGGGACCAGGCATGCTCTTGGTATATTTACACCCAAGTAGGCAAAACACACATAAAATACAAAACACACACATCAGTACGTCTTTAAAATATAAACAAAATCCCTAAACACTCCATATAAAATAAAATATACAAACAGAAAATTCGCATATTAAACAACTCCACCCACATCACTGTCCTCACAGAAATGCAAATCCTGAGAGGCGATTGCTAGAGACCGTGAGGCAGCTGGACTGTATTGGCTTCTGGTGAGAGCTCAGAACGAAGCTGTCACTCTGCAAGCCACACTGTGGCTTCTTACAAAACTGAACTTTCAGGCGTGGTGGTGCATGCCTTTAATCCCAGCACTCGGGGGGGGGGGGCATAGGCAGGCAGATTTCTGAGTTCGAGGCCAGCCTGGTCTACAAAGTGAGTTCCAGGACAGCCAGGGCTACACAGAGAAACCCTGTCTCGAAAACAAAACAAAACAAAACAAAACAAAACAAAACAAAACAACAACAAAAAAAAACCCCTGAACTTTCTCACTCCCAAATCTTCACGAGGACGCTCAGAGCCAATTTTTCCTAAGTGGCAGAATTTCGAGGCATCCACTGTGGGAGCCAAGACCTTCACTCTGACATGACAAGTGTGAGAGACTAAAGACAGTGAAGTAGTTTTTATTTTGCAAGTCCTATAGAAACTGACATCAGCCTGGAGAAAAGGCAAAAATGGCTAGCACCACTGAGTTAGGGCAGAACAGTACTTTTTAAAGACTCTGACCTCCAAAAAGCTCTGTCTCCTTTGTTCCAAAGTCTCAGGACTCATTTAGCAGAGCATCCCCCCACCCTACCCCAATTTCCCATCCTATCGGTTCTGGATGCAAAGGTTTATCTAATATATACCCCGAGGGTTGAAATTCCTTCCTTTTTTGATTATGGCTCAGCCATGTACCAGGATCCCTGTAACCTTTCAACCCAGGATAAGCTGCCATCATCTGGGCAAGCTGGTACCAGTGGCCAGCTAGAGGAAGCAAGGGCCTAGTGCCTCCTATGTATCTATGACTCTTTGACAAGCTCTAAACACACCCCATACTTAAAATGGAGCAAAATGATTCACTTCTTCCAACCATGATATCCTTTAGTAGGTAAATAGATAATTAATGGTTTATCCAGATACTGGAATATTACACAGCACACGCGCACGCGTGAATACACACACACATACACAGCACACACACACAAAGAAAGCAATGGAATATGAACCATCAAGAGACAGAGATGATTAAATGCATATTCCTAAGGGCGAGAATTCCTATGGTGTAACCTCATCTCTAACATTCTGAGGAAAACAAGCCATAGAAAGGAGGAAAAGGTCAGAGGTTGCCAGGGGAGAGCAGCTGAGCACCAAGGATTTCCAGTGCACCTACCCCGTGTGAGCTTTCAATGGTGGGTGCACGGCACTAGTGATTTGGTCAAAGCCACAGGATGCACACCACCCAGAATGAACTTAACGAGCACACTGGTCTGCAGCTGATGACGTGTCAGTGTGGGTGCGCTGGCAGTGACAACTGTGCCACCGTGGCAGAGGATGTTGGGGTGTGGGAGGCTGCGTATGTGGGCAAGGTGTTAGGTGGGAAATCTCTGTACTTCCAACTCCATTCTCCTGTGCACCTAAATTCAATTCTAGGAAAATAATTGATTGTGGGTTGTTATTTCCCTGAATGAAAAAAGCCAGAGTTAGCCAGTCCAACAATTAGACCCTCTGTTCTCAAAGTGCAGGAGGCCTTAAAGTCTTCAATGCCTGCTAACACTTCTTTTTCCCCACTGCCAAGAGAAGCTACTTTCCTGTTTATCAGTCCAACCTCCAACACACTTCAGCCCACCTTAGCCAAACCTTCAGTCCTTTGCCCGACAAGGCCTTTTCTAGCTCTTCCTTAAAACGTTGTGTTGGATTTGTTTGTTTGTTTTCGAGACAGGGTTTCTCTGTGTAGCCCTGGCTGACCTGGAACTCACTTTGTAAACCAGGCTGGCCTCGAACTCAGAAATCCGCCTGCCTCTGTCTCCCAAGTGCTGGGGTTAAAGGCGTGCGGCACCACGCCCGGCCAGCCGTTGTGTTGTTTTTTTAAAGCATCGCCAAGCAAACCTTGCTAGGGCTCAGCTTGGTGTGAGAAGGCACAGGCCTTAACATGTCTTAAACGTGTGCACCCTGACATACACAACGCTGTAACTGCAGCTCAGGAGGCTCACTGTAAGCAAGTCTGCTAGTGAGCGTGAAGAAGGTGTGAGCAAGGGACCAGGCACTCCCCATCTTGTTTCTTGAGACAGGGCCTGAGCTTGACATTCAGGGTCCTGTCCCTTTCCCCTGCCACCTCCCTCCATCCTGTGTATCAAAGGCTTCTCACTTGCTCTCAGAGCAATCCCACTAGTCCTGGGACCCGCTGTTCCTGGGACTACAGGCAGCCCACCACATCTACCTGCATTAACACGGAGCGGGGGCCGGGGGGGGGGGGGGCCTGGGGATCTAAACTCTGTCTCCCATGCTTGTGAAGCAAGCACATTATTCAAGAGGCCACCATCCCAGATCACTTTCTGTTTTTTGAGAAGGATCTCTCATAGCATGGTTTGATCTTCAGGCCTGGATGCTTTCATCTCTGAACTCTGAATGCAGGGATTAGGGCATGCCCCAGTACACCCATCCTCGGTTTTATCTTTAATGCTTTTCAGTTCATTCTTATAAAAGTCCTAGGCATTTACAGTTTAACAAATAGTTAAAATGCTTCTTACCTGAGGTTGGTCATCAGAATTTGGTGGACAGTTGGAATTGACTGTATCACACTCTTTAGCTGGGGTGGGGGAGGGGTGTGAGGGAAGAACAATAGACAGCTTAGTAAGGAACACACACACTCCACTCTAAGACATACAATTAAAACTCAGCAGTATAAGAGCTGCCTCGATGGTGGTAAAATTGGGATGGATTTGAACAAGGACAAATTCAGGTCCCAACTCTTCACCCAGTTACGTAATGTTCCTCTTGGGAGGAGTGAGCATGACTCTGTTGGTGTTGGAGAGGGAGGACTCCAGTCACTACCAGCACAAAGAATTATTCAAACAAGGCAATAGCCTTTTCAGAGAGCTGGAGACACCCCACTGTGGAGATTCCACAGATCTTGACTCTCACAGCCCATACTCCAAGTGTCCCATGTTCCTAAGTGCAATCTGGTGTGGTTCTATATACTCTGAGGTGTCCTTGTTCCCCAGGCTACAGACATATGAGACTCTTTACTGCATCCCATTTCCTCTGTCCAACCAGGTACCATGTGTTTGGCTAGCCCCATCAACCCACCTTCATCAACAGGGTACAGAGAAGGCAGTCAAAACTACTTCCTGATCAATAGAATAGACCAGTCCATGACCAAGGACATTTGCTGAGAATAAATTATCCACTCTTGACTAACTAACTTCACTGGTGAAGGCTGTCTGGGGCGGACTTGAACTTATGTGAGACAATGAGGCTTTCTCTTGTCCCAGGATGAAAACTATTGTTGAATGGCTAGAGAGGAGGCCTGGCAGGTTAGTCTCTGGATACCCACTTGTTATAGGAGTCAGCATAGTACCCTGACTGACCACTGCTTGGGTTCTACGGGATCCTCTGGTTTGTCCAATGCCTGTTGGTCACATGAGCCATCTGTACATGGGTTTGTTCTAGATGTGATCTGTGACTGTCCAGCAGTGTCCCCGATGAGGTGCAGCTTTTAGGAAGCTCACAGTAGGAAAGGCTTTCTCAAGGCACCTTGGTCAATGTGATCCAGTGAAGGGTAATGACCTGCCTGTCCATTCATGGCTGTTTCCATCACCACAGCCTAGGCAGTCTGAGGACCCTGCGATGATCCAAAAAGCAAAGAGGCAGGGCATTGGCTACCAATGCTCTCCCAGCCAGTACACCTGCCCTTGGTTCAACATTGCGGCTTCCATACCCAAAGAGCAAGTCTTACCCTCGAGGAGTCGGATGGCCCCACCCAGGCTACAAACAGAAGTACTCAACTGGATGGAGGCCAGACCGAGGAGACCCATGGCTAGTCCCTGGAGGAAGGACCATCGAGGGTTTGTTCCTTACAGCGGCTACATGTGGGGGATGCTGAGGCTGTAAAATGAACGTTCCAGAGGCTGGGAGGAAGTGGCTCAGCAGCATAGTGTTTGCCTAGCATAGCATGCCTAAGGGTCCCCAGCATCACAGTAAAAAAAAAAAAAAAAAAAAAAAAAAAAAAAATTAAATGAAGTGTGTGTGCTGGGAGCAAAGTTCCAATTCCCTGGGCTAGGGATGCAATGTCAGCACTAAGTGCTTCCCTACATGCACGTGCACTCAGATTCATAAATAAATAAAATAAAAGACTCAATCTACCCCATTTTCTTTACGCTTTACATTTAAAAAAAGATTTTATTGAATTTTTATTTGCGCACGCGCGCGCGTGTGTGTGTCTCTCTGTCTGTGTAAATGTGGGTGTCCTCAGAGGGCAGAAGGGGGTGTCAGGTCCCCTGGAGCTGAAGTTACAGACAGTTGTTAGCTGCCTGATGTGGGTGTTGGGAAGCAAACTCACGTCCTCTGGAACAGCAGCAAGCATCCCTAACCACTGAGCCATCAGCCCTCGCATCTTTAATTTACTATGACTTTTTTTTTTTTTTTGTTTTTCGAGATAGGGTTTCTCTGTATAGCCCTGGCTGTCCTGGAACTCACTTTGTAGACCAGGCTGGCCTCGAACTCAGAAATCTGCCTGCCTCTGCCTCCCGAGTGCTGGGATTAAAGGTGTGCGCCACCACGCCCGGCAACATTTTTTGAACAGTAAAAGAGAGGCACTCCAAAGAAAATAATCAGGGTTTTTTTTTGGGGGGGGGCTGGGAGTTGAACTAAATAAGGTCCTCAAACACACTTAGCAAATGCTGGGCCACTGAGCTTGTCTCTAGGCTCCTTTGTTTACCGTGCTTGTGACAGCATCTTACTAAGTTGCCCACAATAGCCTTGACCTCATTATCTAACCTAAGCAGGCCCTGCACCCTCCCTCCTCCTGCCTCAGCCTCCTAAGTAACTTGTATGCAGGCCTGTACCAACAAGCCAGCCACAATTTCCTTGATTTATATGAGGGCTTATCTTTGTGCAGGTGTCTTCTGCTGTGAACACTCATTGAAAAGTAGGAACTATTTTCCCCAAACACACTTCAAATGTGACAGGAAGACACGCTCTCCTCAGGATGCTCAAGTTGGCAGTTTCTGTGAGAAGTCAGGAGGTTCCTGAACGGCTGCTTTGTCAACTTGACTGAATTGTAATCTCATGTAAACACACCTCTGAGTGTGCTCATGAGAATTTGCCTGGAAAGGCCTGGGGATGGAAGAAGGACCCTAAATGTCTGCAGTACCACCCCATGGGCTGGTGTCCTGGACAGAAACCAGCGGAGAAGCAGGCTAAGTGCCAGATGTTTGCTCTCTCCGCTTCCTGACTACAGAGGCAATGTGGCCAGCTGTGCCACACCCCTGTGCTGTGCCTTCTCCACCGTGAATAACTGGATCCTGACACTTTAAGCAAAATAAAGCCTTCTTTTGTCAGGGATTTGGTCTTCGCAACAAGAAAAGAGGCTAACCCAGTCCCCAGTTTCGTGGAAGTCAAGCAGAGCTGCTGGAGAAGAGAGAGACCCAGCAGAGCGCACTACAGAAACCTGTGGAGCCAGAGCGAGGGGCTGACTCTGGAGGGAGCTGGGCCTTTGTCCCAGATGAGAAAGCAGGTGTGATAAATCATATGCTGATCGCTGAAATTACCCTAGATTTCCACATGACTTACAGCTAAACCACAGCATTCAAAAGCACTGGAGCTTGGCCTGCATGAAAGAATAGCTCTAAGCCGCTCTCGAAAAATGTAGGCCTCGTAGGCCTCTCTCTCGTGACAGGATAACAGATGCTAGGAAGCTTGCCTAACCTATTTAGGAAAATGAGTTTTGAGGCCTTTTTCAACCGTAGGGGAATTGTTAAAGCTAATTACCCATGACTCCAGTATTAAGTAAACTAGACACCCCCAATTTACTGGAATGCCAGAATCCTAGCTGATACTTAATATAATTAGATTGCAGTTTAGATTATTTTTAGGCCCACAAAGTAGTGTCTTATAAATTATTTTATATGGATTTTATATTTCTAAAAATAACTCTCTTTCTAAAAAAATTATTTGTCTGTGTGTTTAGGTCTTCATTTGCAGAAGCCCAAGGTTAACGTGAGGGTCTTCTTTCTGCTTTATTGCTCTCGAGGCAGGGTCTCTCACTGGACCAGAGCTCAGTATTTCAATGAGGCTGGCTTCTCTGCGCCACCAGCTGGTATTAGGTTTGCAGGTTCAAATCCCTACGGCTGTCTTTTATGAGTGCCGGGGATGTGAACTCTGGTCCTTATGCTTGTTCAGCAGGCACTTTGTGCACGGAACCTTCTCTCCAACCCCTTTACTAACTCTTTTAGTCAGCATACAAAGTAGGAGCTGTCACCATGGCACATTTTCCTACATAAGCCTCTTCACACTGCATTCTACATAGATTCATTATACTTCGTTCTTACTCCCCCTCAGGCTGTCCTCGTCCACTCCCCTCTCTTCAAAAAAAAAAAACAAATCCCATGAGAAAACTATTAGAAACCGCTAACGGTGGTGGCGTCCTCATTCGAGAAGATGAAGGGAAACCCCAGCAGAAATTGAATTGCCTTATTATTGAATTGAAACTTTAATAAAGCTTCTAACCAAGATTCATTTACCTCCAAATCGTGCACTTATTTGGAGTATTTAAAAATTATGCACTTTATATTATTTCCTGTGGCACAGAACAAAGGGAAGGTCTGTTGTGTGCCTTCAAAGTCATGCTTCCTATGAAGGCACAAGGCGGGGCTCAAATAAAAGTTGTATAGAGCTCAGATTCTAGGAGCAACCTGACCATATTTCAGGTGTAGGATCGGGTTGCTAAGTAGTGATCTTTTCCTTTCAAAACAGGAAATCACATTCAAGGGCAAAGAAGAAAAGATCTTTATAACACATATCCAAGTGTACCCTCTAGGCCATTCTGCTTGACAATGCTAACCTGATTTCTGCGGGGTTTTGGCCAGCGCTCCCTCCACCCCTGTCCCGTGCTCATGCTCCTTAGAACAGGCTCCAGAAACCTGGATCTTCTTTGTTGAATTCTTTTTTTTAAAAGTGTTTATCTGTGCATGCACATGTGTGTGTGTATGTGTGTGTGTGTGCTGGGTGGGTTAGGCTGCTGGCCAGCAAGACAAAAAAGATATGCCTGTCTCCATTTCCTCAGCAATGGAATGCAAGCATATGATACCACATTCAACTCTTTGGGGAAAAAAACCATTTAGCTATGTATCTGTGTGTGTGTATGTATGTATGTATGTATGTATGTATGTATCTACCTATCTATCTATGTTGAGGGTGAGTGCCACAGGTGTGTGTGGGGTATATGGAGGAGGTTAATAAAATACATGTGACATGAAATTGAGAGGGAATATCTTGGGTGGGGGGAGCCAATTAACTAGAGGAAACATGGGGTGAGACAGCAAGGGAGGAGAAAAATTAGACTAAAGTATAATGACACATATGTAAGGTATTGCCATGATGAAACTCATCACTTTGTGTGTTGACTTTAACAATTAATTAAGCTAGAAAATTCAAGCACTAGATGAGGAACAGGTTATCAGTGGAGAGGGTGCAGGGCAAGGGAGTTTGCTGGAAACCTGCCAAGCACAGCCATGGTTTGTGATCAAGTCAGGCTTTGGCCTCTCCCCCATTCCCACAGTCACTTAGAAAAGGACTGACGTGTTAATGGTATCACACCAAGGGACAGGAGAGTCTCACACCAGAGAGGGGAGAGCGCAGTGCCTTGGCTGAAACCTGGACTTGCCCACTGGGGGCCCTGGTGGGAAGCTCTCCTCCATTCTCGATATCAGAGACATATCAGGAAGCCCACCTGGGTGGGGTTCCATAGGCTGCCTCTGCACAAAGACAAAGCAGCCAGGTGCCCTCCCTGCCTCCTTTGGATCTGGATGATCTGATTGTCCCTGTGCCTTTATCTCTGCATTGTCCACAGGTACAAGGTCAGTGTTCTGATATACAAGCATGATGGCTTTGCAATCACCCCATGGGGCTGAGCCACAAAAGGCTAGGGTCTGTCTACTTTCTGATCCTTACCATGTTTGAATTTGAGGCTGTGGATTACAAAAGATAAGTTTGGGGGTGACTTTCTAGCCTGACAAGAATCTCTTAGTGTTTGTCTGGCCACAGAACATTACTGGGGTTTCAATAAAATCTACTGTAAGCCTTTCCTAGTTGGAGCTTGAGCTAACTCACATTCCCCTTCCTCCCCCTCTCTTCCTCTTCTTTTTCTTCATCTTCCTCCTCCCCCTCCCCTCCTCTTTCTTCCCCCTCCCCCTCCCCCTCCTCCTCTTCTTCCTCTTCCTCCTCCTCTTCCTCTTCCTCTTCCTCTTCCTCTTCCTCTTCCTCTTCCTCTTCCTCTTCCTCTTCTTCTTCTTCTTCTTCTTCTTCTTCTTCTTCTTCTTCTTCTTCTTCTTCTTCTTCTTCTTCGCAGGGTTTCTCTATGTAGCCCTGGGTGTCCTGGAACTCACTAGCCCTGAACTCATAGAGAGCTACCTGCCTCTGCCTCTGCCTCTGCCTTTGCCTCTTAAGGACTGGGATTAAAGGCGTGCACCACCATCACCATTTGCTTCCCTATCTTCTTGATGGTAACTACTGGTTCAGAGATGGGACTACGACCCCCACTGCCTGTCTGCATCACGGTTCTGGAGAGGCTCTCTGCCCACCACCGTCTTGAACAGCATGATGGTGTGCTGCCGATGCTGAGGTCCCTCTTTCTTTCCTCAGCAGGAAATCCTGCCCAACAGCAAGACAGCAGAGTCACGAGGCCCAGGGCTGAGCCAGGAGCTCCTGTAAATGTGGGGCTCCAAAAGCCCCTTGAAACCCCTGAACTAATAAGTCTTTTCCTTCAATACCTTCTCCTCTCCCTCCTCCTTCTCCTCCCCTCCCCTTTGTTTTTCCTTTTGGTCTTTAGAAAAAGTCTCACTCTATAGCTCAGGCTGGCCTAGAACTCATTACGTAGCCCAGGCTGGCCTCAAACTCCTAGCAGTCTCTTGTCTCAGCCTTCCAAATGCTGGGATTGCAGGTATGAGTCACCTCACCCAACTCCTCCCCTTCTCCTTAAACAAATTTGAGTCACTTACATTATTTGAACATAGAACCTGGCCAGCTTTGTGTAGTTGATTACACCATATGAAGTTCAAATGTATAATCTGGTATAAAATGATTGATCCATTTTAACTAGAAAGTTCATTCCTGAGGATAACTGTGTAGCTAGTCTCAACCTAAGTTACTGGTCCATTTCTGTTTTACTATCTTCAGTAAGGGAAACTGCACTTTGAGTAGCGCTTTGTTCCTGATACTCAATTAGTCACAAGTAGACATCCTTATGTTAACTGTTCTTACCTTTAGGGAGGCCGGTGTCTTGAATGGGATACTTGTCTGACTGCAGAAACGGACAAAAGCAGAGAGTTATTTTTAAATGTCAGTTTTGAGATCAAAGTGAACAGAGAGCTTTGTGTTGGGTTTCAGAGGCAGGCTGGGTTAAGCTAGCTCATCGGCCTGCCTCGCATGCATAAGGCCCCAGAAGTTGTCCCCAGGATTGCAGCATGGAGTAAAATTAAACCTTCCAGGGCTTTAGCCTCAGGCTTATCAGCAGGCCTGACTCACTATTTTTCTTCTGAGCTGATGTCAGAGTCTACAGGTTAATGTTGGAACATGAAACAGAAGAATCCCCCTCTTAACTTCCTTGGCTCTAACCGCTAAACCACACTTCCTCTCTTCTCTGCTGTGCTATTCTTCCTCCCAACTTCCTGCAGCGTTATGCTCAGGGTTTGTCTTGGTGCATTCTTAGAGTGTATGCTTCTTCTTGCCACTTCTGTGATGGTCATGTCACACACACGCGTTCTGGGCAATAATTACTACTGTAGACTCCCTGTCCTGGGTTTGAATCCCGGGACAGGATTCCATGTTAGATATTTTCAGTGTTTAAAGGAAGTTAACTAAAAATAGACAGTATTAAAAGTTGACACCAAAGACCTAGGAACATCTAGGAAGATCACTTATGGATTGCGTGAAGCAGGAAAAGGGTCTAACACGATTTTGTTGCTGTTTCAGAGCAGGTATCATGTAGCCCAGGCTGGCTTCAAGCTTGCTATCTAGCTGAAGATGACTGTGTACTACTGATCGCCTGCCTCCACCTACAGAGTGCTAGGATTGCATGTATGCAGCATCTTACTGAGTTTAGGTCATGCCAGGGATTAAGCCCAGGGTTCCACGCATGCTGGGTGGGCACTCTGCTCATGGAATCGCATCCCCAACAGAAGACCTAACACTGCTCTTTGGCCTGGAAATGCTGACGCCACAGTGGATGCCATATATAAGATGTGTATCTTTGGAAAACCTCACTTTGGAGTTTCTGATCTCCCTTGGAAATCCTTGGTGAGCACCGTGTGACCTAGCAAGGCATAAAGAGTCAAGACTTGCCACCTACCATGGCAAAGGATAAAGTGCTGGGGTCCGTGTCCTCCACTGGCTCCTTTGCCATGTGATCTGGGAAGATACAAAGGGACAGGATGGTCACTGAGACAAAAACACAAATGAGGCCTTTCTCTGTCATTTTCCCATCAGCATGAGCTGCCTTTTCTGAGCAATATAAATGGACTCTCAGTCATGTGCATGGTCAAGAGAGACCTGCTCGTGTTACTTCAAGGAAGAGAGCAAAGAGAAGAAACAGAAAAAAAAAAAAAAACAAAACCACAATGCTCAGGACTTCTAAACAAACAAACAAGTTATTTATAAACATGTTCAAATACTGGGACTTACAACCAATGACAAATTATACAAATATCATACCAATCCCTGCACGTCTGTGCATATGTGTCTGGGCCAAAGGACAACCTGAGGTGTAGTTTGTAGCAATCATCTGCCTTCTTATTTTATAAGCTGGGTTTTCTCAGGAGCCTGGAACTCACCAATTAGGCCCCTCCCTAGTGCTTGGGTTGCAAGTAGGCACTACCACAGCTGGCTTTTGTATATTGGTTCTGGCGATCAAAGTTAGGGCCTCAAAGCATTTACTGACCAAATGTCTCCCTAGACTGTCTCCCCAGGTACCAACGACTCTACCTGTTTAATTGGATGCAACTTTATTTAAGGATTTTATTCTGAATTTTGAATTTATTAGTCTCTGTGAGTTGCTTTTTGATTTGTTGTTGGGTTTTTGTTTTGTTTTTTTTGTTTTTGTTTTTTTGTATTTAAAGAAAAAAGTCCTTTTAGGAGGCTGGAGTGATGGCTCAGTAGCTGAGGAACACTTGAGCCTCTTGCAGTTTGGTTCCCAGCACCCAGTTGGAAGCTCAAAACCATTTATAGCTCCAGTTCGAGGGGATCTGATACCCTCTTCTGGCTTCTGCAGGCATAGACACACAAACACACACACACACACACACATACACACGCGCGCGCGCCTTAAAAACACACATACACATAAACAAATCTAATTTAAAAATATTTTTAAACATTAAGCTTTCTTAGACTGGAGAGGCGGCTCAGCAGATAAATCATTTGCCATGCAAGCATGAGGACCGAAGTTTAAGTCCCCCAGAACCCTCATAAAAACCACTCAGTATAGCTGCTGTCAGCATAGTGCTGTCACCCCAATCAGTAGAGGCTTGGCATCCCATCCCTGAAAGAGCAGAGACAGAGGATCCCCAGAGCAAGCTGGCTAACCAGACTGACTCAGCGAATGAAGGGAAGACCCTTCCTCAGTGAATAACGTGGAAGAACAATAGAGGGCAATTCTCAACTTTAACCATAGGCTTCTACCTGCACATGGGGGAAACGGCTTGTTTCTGAGACAGACTGAAATGGTCTTGAACGGTATTTCTCAACCTTCTCAATGTTGCCACCCTTCAATACAGTCCCTCGTTGTCATGGTGACCCCTAACTGTAAAATTTGTAATTTTGCTACTGTTATGAGTCGTAAGTAAATGTCTGTTTTTTCTAATGGTCTCGGGCGGCCCCTGTGAAAGTATTATTGACACCCCCACATGGGCAGTGACCCACGAGTTGAGAACTGCTTGTCTAGAAGCATGCATTAGCATCTGCACAAGGGTTCTCCTATAATTAAACTGTGCCTGATGCCAGCACTTGGGATCTGAGTCAGGAGGATGTGAGTTTGAGGCTAGTCTGAGCTATATAGTCTCAAAAGTAAATAAATAAAGGTATGAGGAAAGAAGGACACAAGAGGAGGGAGTGACTCTGACAGCTGGGGAAAGGAACTATGTCACCCACAGCTGCCGGCAGCCACCGTGAGAAGCAAGCAGGGCAATAGTGCACAGCCGTGTGTCTGAGGCCTGGAGCCTCATCTACACTCCTGTTGACTTTGGGTAAGCCTTGAGGTGTGCCTTGGGTGAGGCTCCAACTAACCTCAGATGAAGCCTACAGCGTGATGTTGGCATTGGATTGGCTTTAAGCTGCCTACGCCTTAGACTCTTCCTCTGGGACATGAAATTCAATTCAGGTCCTCCACTTCCTGGATGCCACAAGGCCGGTGATCACTATTCAGTCCAGACATTGGAGGTCACACGGGGCAGCTGACCTCCTGCTCCTCAGAACCTCACTTGAGGACTGAGATAGGAGAAGGCTGGTCTGGGAGACTTGAGGCCTATTGCAGGTTTGCTCTCTGAAGCTCAAGAAGTTCCCAGAAAACTCAGGAGAGGCGCACTGTGAACTGGCACAAGAGGTTCAGGGGCTGGTGAGATGGCTCAGCGGGTAAGGGCACTGACTGACTGCTCTTCCAAGGTCCTGAGTTCAAATCCCAGCAACCACATGGTGGCTCAAAAAACCACCCATAATGAGATCTGACACACTCTTCTGGTGTGTCTGAAGTCAGCTACAGTGAATTTATGTATAGCCGGGCACAGTGGTGCACGCCTTTAATCCCAGCACTCGGGAGGCAGAGGCAGGTGGATTTCTGAGTTCGACGCCAGCCTGTTATGTATAATAATAAATAAATCTTTTTTTTTTTAAAAAAGAGGTATGTTCAGGTCTTTGTTGTTATTTTTGGTTTGGTTTGGTTTTGGAGACAGGCCCCTATAGGGTCCAAGCTGGCCTTGAACTTTTGATATAGGGGAGAATGACCTTGAACTTCGATCCTCCTGTTTCTACCTCCTCAGTGCTGGGGTGACATTAGTTTGTTATTTCTCCTGGTTTGGGGGTGCTGGGGATGAAGCCAGGGTCCTGGCACTCACTCTCCCAGCTGAGCCACGCCCTCAGCTTCTATGGCTTCTATGGCTTGTTTTCATTCTAAATGCTCTGACTGCCTTGGCCTTCCTATACATTAGTCTATAGCTCAAGCTCTTTTTCCTATGTCTGTCAAACATGTTCACAGGCCTGGGTGCATGATGGTGCCCCACAAGCTACCTCTGATCTAGTGCCTTCTCCCCCCACTCCCACCCCAACACCCGCCCTCCCCCCACCTCCCCACCCTCCCCACCACACCCCCGCAGCTGTTTTAGGTCAGGCTCTGCTGCTTTTGTTCTCACAGGCCCAGAGCTGTGTGTGCCAAGGAGGTTGTGTGGGGGAGGGCTGTTCCTGGTTATTTGAGACCGATCTAGAAGTAGAAAGTCTTCTAAAAAGCCTTACCTGGAGGCCTTGAAGTTGAATGTTTACAATATGATTAAGTATAAAATCAAATCGTTTATCTAAAGCTTGAAAATGTTTGTTTTTACAAGCCCGGGGTATCAGCAGGTTGAACCCACAGGCAACACTCCAGTGCCAGATGGGATGTGGGGCACCAAGGGGCCTGAAACAGAAAGGGGGGATATGTGAGCCCCAAAGAGGGCATAGCTAGTTTCTTTGCTGGGGTGATAGGGACATTCCCCTGCCCCAGCTGTCACCCACTGTCTGGCCAAGTTTCCTTCCCAGAGTTGCCTCAACCACTCCAAAGAAGCTCAGATCACCCATCAGCCGGCAGCTGCCTGATGCACTAGCTGATGTTCTTCCCTCACAAGTACCTTCTAGAGAGTTCTACCTGACAAACCCGTGCGTGTGTGTGTGGTGGTGGTGGGGTACCTGGAAGGGTACCCGTAGACCCTCAACACCCTGATTCAATCCACACCATCACTCAGAATCTCTGGACCACTTGTCCATTACCTGTCATATTAGGAGTTAAAGAGAGCCAGGCAAAAATGGAGGCAGGAGGATCATGAGTTCAAAGCCAACTTGGGCCACATAGCGAGCTACAGACCACCCTGAGCTATATATAACAGAGTCTATCTCAACAAAGAGTGACAATGAAAGAACAGTCCCTGTCAGTGACTATGGGACCCCCAGAGGGAAAGGCATCTTCAAGCTAAAAGTGCCCAGCCCTGCAACCTGAAGAAATAGCTGGAAATTCTCCTTCCCTCACGTCTGCTCAGCACCACACTACGTGCACAGTCTCTGTGATGTCTTGACATATATGCATCGTGTTCTCCCCTTAGATCCTGCTTGAGAGTCCCTTCCCAAGGCAGGCCACCCAACACCCAAAGCCAACTTCTTCCACCTCTGTCTGGGAGCTGCACAAAAACTCTCTGACCTTGTGTTTGAGAAGGTCCCTTACTGGGGGAGGGGTTAGGAAAGGGCCAGGAAGATGTGAGCTGAGGCCTTCCTGAGGACACCTCAGGTTATCAGCTTTAGAGTAGCCTCTTTGTCAGCTCATGTTTTCAACATACAGGGTTTTCTTTTTTCTTTGGTATTTTTTTTTTTAAGGCTTCATTCAAGCTCCTACAATGAAATTTCCCCAAAAAGAAGCATTTGGGGTGGATGGAATGGCTCAGTTGGCTCAGCCCTGGCTGTCCTGGAACTCACTCTGTAGACCAGGCTGGCCTCGAAATCCGCCTGCCTCTGCCTCCCGAGTGCTGGGATTAAAGGTGTGCGCCACCACACCCTCTTTATCCGTCTCATATCAAGGGTTGAAGGGGATGGATAGTTCTGTATAGAGCGATAAGTTCCATCCTCAGTACCACAAAAACAAACAGAAAAAATAGTAAAGGTGAGTAAACTTTTTTTTTCTAAGCTGATTAGTCAAGCATCATGCAATTGTCAGAGGCCCAAGCTCACCAGTATGGGGCAGGGAATCTTAGGGGAGGTGGCAGTCTTAGGGACAAGCCCTCAATCTATGCAATCTTCTAATGTCTCCATGTAGTATCAGAATTAAACTGGATGAGAGGAACCCCTGCTTTCTCTCTTTCTCTCTTTCTCTGATTTATTTATTTTTATTTATATGAGTACATTGTAGCTGTCTTCAGACATACCAGAAGAGGGCATCAGATGGCATTACAGATGGTTATGAGCCACCATGTGGTTGCTGGGAATTGAATTTGGGACCTCTGGAAGAACAGTCAGTGCTTCCTTCCTTCCTTCCTTCCTTCCTTCCTTCCTACCTTCCTTCCTTCCTTCCTTCCTTCCTTTCTTTCTTTCCTTCTTTCTTTCCTTCTTTCTTTCTTTCTTTCTTTCTTTCTTTCTTTCTTTCTTTCTTTCTTTCTTTCTTTCTTCCTTTCTTTCTTTTTTCGAGACAGGGTTTCTCTGTATAGTCCTGGCTGTCCTGGAACTCACTTTGTAGACCAGACTGGCCTCTAACTCAGAAATCCGCCTGCCTCTGCCTCCCAAGTGCCACCGCCCAGCCAGTCAGTGCTCTTAACCTCTGAGCCATCTCTCCTGCCCTGACACCATACCTTTCATGGTCACATAAGTGGCTTGTGTGACAGAACCTCAGCTAAGCCTGAGAAAGGTATGAGAACCCTCTTCTCCAGTGTGTGCTCTCCCCAGTGTGAGCTCTCCCCAGTGTGTACTCTCCCCAGTGTGAGCTCTCCTCAGTGTGCACTCTCCCCAGTGTGAGCTCTCCCCAGTGTGAGCTCTCCTCAGTGTGCACTCTCCCCAGTGTGAGCTCTCCTCAGTGTGTACTCTCCCCAGTGTGTACTCTCCCCAGTGTGAGCTCTCCCCAGTGTGAGCTCTCCCCAGTGTGAGCTCTCCCCAGTGTGTACTCTCCCCAGTGTGAGCTCTCCTCAGTGTGCACTCTCCCCAGTGTGAGCTCTCCCCAGTGTGCACTCTCCACAGTGTGAGCTCTGGATACACAGAAGAGGCAGGCTTTGAATCTAAGACCTCCAGGTTGTCTGATTTGTTTGTTTGTTTGTTTGTTTGTTTGTTTGTTTTTGCACCAGAACATTTTAGAAGTGGCTTAGACCTAGTTTACCAGACAGACTCAGCTGGAGTCATCATGCCCAGACTTGTCTTATTAATTTTCAATAAAGCTTTTCATTTTTAATATGTATTTATTATTTATTGTGTGAGCATTCACATACCATCATACACGTGTGGAGAGCAGAGGTCAACTTTGTGGAGCTGGTTCCCTCCTTCCATCTTTACATGGGTTTAGGGGATCAAACTCAGGTCACCAGGTTTGCACAGCAAGTGCCTTCACCTGTGAGTGAGTTATCTCACTGGCCCCATATACGCTTTTTATAAAGACTTCTCCATATTGGCAAATGATCTACTCTTAGGACTCCAGTTCAACTAGATTGCCTTGGTAGAAACTCTGTGCTCAAAAAAGGTTGTGTTCTGAGGTACCAGTGTTGACGTCAGCATCTCATCTCCTGACATGATGGGGTTAGGACTTCGACATGCCTTTTCAAGGGTCACAGTTCAGTTCACACCCTACTCCCTGTTCCAATCCTGCCTCCCTCCCCATCTCCCCAAAGACCTAATCATTGTAGCATCAACTCTAAATCCAAACTCTTATCTACTCATCCTCAACTTGGGGCTCTGACCTCACATCCAGAGTCATCCTGAGAATGGGGGGGTACTTAGCACCCCAAAGCCTCTTTATGAGGAACCCAGCTGCAGTGTCCAAAACAAGAACAAAGTGACATCTCCCTTTACCTACCACATTCTGGTCTCAGGAACTTTAAATATCCCCCAAAGATGTCTGTTTGGAGAAAATAAGCAGGAATCATGTTCAGTTCCCAGTTCCCCAGGCAAGAGTGGGGCCCTTTGTACGATCTAGTGCCGAACTGAGGGCAACTCTTTGAACTTGGGATTTTAAGAGCAAGTTTATTTTTTTTTCTTCTTTTCTGTCTTTCTTTTTATTTCCCCCTAAGCTTTTGCTCACCCACAGCTGTTGTCATCCCTGCTTGTAAAGATTCCGGATCACAGACACGCTCAGCTCAAAGCCGCGGAAGATGCTGACGGTTCCCTTCTCTTCTGTCTGTCTGAACCAGCTAGGGAAGGGGCCTGTGTCAAGCCAGTGTGTTCCTAGGGGATCCTTGGAGAGTGGCCTTCCCTACTGACCCAGTGACAAGAATCCGACCAATCAGGGAAGAGATGAAAGGCTGTAGCAGGGAAATTCAGAAGTGGGAGAGTTATGAAAAGTTAGGAAGCGTTGTAAATAAAAGAAGCAGGCCTAGGAGTGCGGGCTTGTCATTCTGAATTCAAGGTCGGTGTGCCACTTAAAGAGACCCTGCCTCACAAAAAGTAAACTGAGGGCTGGGGATGTAGCTCAGTGATAAACTACTTGCCCAGCATATGCAAGGCCACAACGTCCATTTCTAGTACACACACACACACACACACACACACACACACACCAGGACTGGAACAAAAGGAAAATAAGATGAAGGACACATTAGGAAACTCCACAGAGTGTGAGACAGGAAAATCTCAGATGCCCACCCACTACACACTTGCTTCTTGCGGTGGAGCTGGAGAAAGCAGCAGGCAGAACCAGCTTTGTACACACAGCTGATTCTGGAAGTGGTTCACCCTGGATTCAACCAGAACCCGTGCATACATATAGGAGGCTGAAGAAGGGCTGAGGACAGGTGAGACACCTCCTGGCTGATGGCCAGGACCAGGACTAGAGTTCCACAGAATATGCACAGGGACAGTGGGATCTTGAACAAAGGGAAATCTACATGACTATACTCTGCCACCATGATGCTTACATAAGAAGGTGTCCTCAGCTGGACATTCTGCCTTGATAGCCATATAAAACATGAAGGGCCAGATTTTAGTCCATTTGACAGACAATGGTCGATCAGTGATGGCAGTTGAGGTTGACAGCTACCCCTCACCATCACTGCCATCGTCTTTCCCTGGGACCTCAAGCACCTTGTGAAGCTCTTCAAAATGGAGGTTGATTTGTTTGTTTGTTTGTCTGTTTGTTTTAAATTTACTTCATGGGGACTGGAGAGACGGCTCCGTGGTTAAGAGCACCCTCTCTCGTCTTCCAAAGGACTTGGGTTCAATTCTCAGCACTCACATGGCAGCTCACAATCATCTGTATCTCCATTTCCAGAGGATCCATTGCTGTCCTCTGGCTTCTGAGCATACCAAGCACACAAGTAGTACGCATAAATGGGAGCAAAACACCCGTGCACATACACATAAAATAATTTAAAAAGGTAACGTCACGCCCTGGGAAGATGGTTCAATGGTTCAGTCTTTTGCAGAGAACCCAGCTTCAGTTCCCAGCATCCACACAGGGGCTCACAATTATCCACAACTCCAGTTCCAAGAGAACTGACAATTTCTTATGATCTCCACAGGTACATATGTTCATACAGGGAAAACATTCATACACATAAAATAAAATAAATACATCTTTTAAAAGCTTAGTTAACTTCACAATACAACATAATAATATTTCTCTCTCTTTCTGTGTCTGTATATGCCTGTGTCTGTGTTTGAGAGAGAGAGAAAGAGAGAGAGAGAGAGAGAAACAGATTAAGAATTGTACCTAGGGCCACATGCACACCAAGCAAGTGCACTCTACCACTGAGCTATACATCTCAACTATGTAAGTGAAGGAACAGGCTTTGTTTGTTTTTTCCCTTTGCAAGATAAACTCAGATGACACATTTTACTTGATGAATACGTTCCTCAGGGACAAATATAGAAAGACAACACCCCACCCCACGGTTTGAAGCAATTGCCATAAATTCTGTCTCATCATCCATCCATTCGTAGCTCCACTCAGGGGAGTGAAATGTGTTTACACAGGGCATTGTGTGTACTCAGTAGTGTGGTGGGAGTCAGGGAAGAGATATAGGCAAGACAGACATGGGTTCTAGATAGAGCTCACTTTCCAATGGAAAGAGCAACACTGGCCAAGCAGAATCTTGTAATAGTGAAAGGAAGGCTTCAGAAGAGTTGAGAATGATCTTGGGCTGAGTTCAGGTCATCTTTGAGAAGCAGGGGGTAGTGGGCAGCCATGGATGCAGAGAGCTTTCCAGGAAGTGGAAACAATCTTCCCAGGATCAGAGGCCAGGAAGCACATGGAGCCTTTCAAAGGAAAGACAGAAGGCAGTGTGGCTGTCACACCAAAAGCAAGTGACAAAAGGTATTGATGGGATGAGTAAGGATGTGTTAGGATGGGTGGTCCGAGAACTCGTCCAGAACTGAGTCTAAGTAGGATGGACGAATATGACCATTGACAGGAAGCATGCATCAATGTGGAAACCCCAGTTGGGAGGTGGGTGTAGAGCATGGTTTGAGGTAGAGAGGTGAAATCTTCTCCTTAGCACTGGCTGTGTTTGCACTTGAGAAATGGAAGAGCCAGGTAGAATGAAGTACACATGTGTCAAGACCTGTGTAACATGGAGAAACCTTTTTGATTGACAGATTCCCAGAATGGGATGGGATATTCTTAGCATCTCCCAGGCCTGAATTATGTTCTTCACCATTCTCTGCCAAAGGGATCCCCTAAAGGAGGCCTCCTACCTCTTTATGGGGAGCCCCATTCCATCTTACCCTGAAGGGTTCACCTAGATAGAGGTTTGGCTTCTACTTGGTGAAGTGAGAGATAGATTGCCTACAGGACACTCTCTGTGGACATCAGTTCACACATAGAGATTTGATTTGATGCTCCCTTTACTACAGGTTGTGAGCATTTGTTCTAGATGGGCCAAGCTAATTAAGACCGTAGCTTCAATTCTTGTCCTTTAATGCTGTAACTGTCTCCTACGTTCATATATCTACCAGCACATACACATGGCTTTGTGTGTGTGTGTGTGTGTGTGTGTGTGTGTGTGTGTGTTTATGTGTATATGATCACATAGGTACAGTGCACACATGTGCAGGTGCTCATGCACATGTGTGTACAGACGGGAAGTCAACTTTGGGTGTCTTTCTCAATTACTGTGCATGTGTCCAATGTATATGTACATGTATGCCGACATTTGCATGTGTTTGTATGGAGGACAGAGGACTATGCCAAGTGTCATGCTTTGTCATTCTCTACTTCTTGAGACAGGGCCTCTCACTGAACCTGGAACTAAGCTGATGGCCAGCAAGCCCCAGAGATCTCTCCACCCCACCCTCCACAGCCCTAGCATTGAAGGCATGGGTGCCACGGCAGTTCCACTCTGCCTGACTTTTAATATGGGTGCTGGAGACCAGAATGCAAGACCTCATGCTTGCTTGGCAGGCACTTCACTAACTGAGCCATCTCTTCAGCAACCCCCTCTCCCGGAGGCTTTTTATGCTGGTGTTACTGCTGAACTGGTTGGTTTCCACCCCGTCCCTGCCCCCATTTTCTCTGATGCAGTCGGGTCGAGAGGCAGCGCAGGCAAATGTTACCTGTATCCTTATCCAATGAACTCCTCTTCTCCATCTCTTGAATCCAGTATCATTTACTAAGTCTGGGACCATCATGACTAAAACCAAACACCCCTTGACATCTTATTCATACAGTCCTCAGCACAAGGAGGACAATACATACATAGCAGCAGGCACCCGATGAGAGAATTGTCCCCTTAAGTCCCCTTCTGTTCTTGCAAACAATGTGAGGGTTGGCCAGTTCACTTGATAGCCCGTGGAGCGTGCTACGTTTGAATAATTTAGTTCTTTTTTTTTTTTTTTTTTTTTGATGTCACTAGTAAACAGCCCCCTTCCCAAACCAGCACTCCAAGATGCCAAATCAGAATGGCCGCCAAATCAGAATGGCCACTGGGCTTAAGCTTCTGGCCACTGCCAGACATGGTATCTTCTCTGTCAGGTCAAGCCGGTAATCAGGGCTTAGCTCTTGAACTCTGTCCCTACTCCACTCAAGAAATGAAATACGAAACACAAGCAATCACATCGATCTCAGCAGTCTAGTCTGGTTCTGTGTGGCTCTTACCAGAGTGTCCAACCTCACCAAAACCAGAGAAAGACCTAGCGTACTCAAAGGGACATATCATCCTTTCGTTCACAAACACCGATGGAGTTTGTAGCTAGATTACAGGAGGACAGAGGAGATTCCTGGACGTTGACGTTTAAAGGAATTTTCCTTAAATGAGGGAGAAGCGATAGAAAAATCTAGATTCTGACCTCAGATATCAAAGCACATTTTTAATGTACTACGGGGACTAGAGACCTCCACAGGTGGGGATTGCGCATGTGGGCTCAGCCTCGTGGCTCTGTGGACAGTATAATAGTTGAATAGTGGCTCGGAGAGGTTAAGACTTGCACAGAAGCAAACACATCTCAGCAAAGTGAAGCTAGGAGGGAGAAGACGAACAAGGAAATGTGCGAGTGGAAAGCAAGGGAGAGCCTGGAAGGAAGGGGGTGCAGAATCCTCCCTCCTATGTTCTTTTCTATCAAAGGTTGGCTGACTTGTTTCAACCAGGCACCCGCGTGGCCCAGAACAAAAGCGCTCGGCCGGGCCTCCGCGTGGGGAGAGGGACCACGCACACCTTGCAGTGTGCAGGAAGCGAGCGATCAGCTGCTGCTCACAGAGGGGCAAGCGCAGGGGTAGGATCGGGAGAGGTAAGACGCGTGCCGCAGCTGTTCCCATCCAGCCTGACACACATCTGGCGCCCTGGTGTCCAAAAGAAAAAAAAAAAAAAAAAAGAAAGAAAGAAAGAAAGAAAGAAAGAAAGAAAGAAAGAAAGAAAGAAAGGAAGGAAGGAAGAAAGAAAGAAAAAAAAAACCGCTCCCAGGGGATGACTGAAGTTCAGTCTTTCAGTCTCATTAATCCAGCTGGTGGTCACACCCCAAGTGAGGGCGCGGCACCTTGCCGCTTTACCTGAGCGCAGAGGGTCGTCCGGAGAAGCCATGAAGACCAGGAGAGGACAGATGAGTGTCCGAGCAGGGGTGGACAGTCTCTAGGACCCCTGAGAACAGCAGGATCGCAGGGACCCAACCTCTTGCGTGGTAATGCGCGACTCTGTCTGCGCTCTGCCCTGCTGCTGCTGCTGCTCCTCCTCCTCCCTTTCCTCTTCTTGATCTCTGCCACTTCTTCCTCGTGCTCACTTCCTGCAATTAGCAAAGCCCCTTCCCGGCGCGAGTCTCTCCAGAACTCTGGAGAGGATTCCGTGGGTTGCGGTTGGGCACGAGAGGACACCGAGGGGCCCCCGGAGCACTTGCCCTGCTGGTACCTAGGGCGTAGAACCCTGGTCTTACCACGGAGGTCCCACGCGATCGCAACTGGGAGAGCCTTTCAGCTAGCCTTCCCCTGGCTGCCGCACGCGCGGGTGGCTTTCCCGGCTCCTAATCTCGTCCTCAGCTGGGACACCAAAGCACTCCCAGCGTGCTCCTTGCACAGGCCCGGGCTGAGACGCCTGCCGGCGATTTGATGTTTGAACAGTTTCCTAATCTTCAGGCAGCCTGAACGGCGGCATGACCGCACACGCTAGCACTTTCTAATTTGATGTTTCTTTGGCATTAGTTACTGCCTGACCTCCTGGGTGAGCACTACACAAAGGAGCGGGAAGAAAAGTCAGTCTTGAGGTCTCTGGTTTACTCCTCTGAAGGAAAAAGCAAAAACCAAAAAAACAGTATACGGTTCTGTTAGAAATGCAGAACCCATGGGCCCTTAAACGAATTAAGATTTAGCTTAAATGGGATTTTATTCTAATTAAGAGCAGAGAATCTGATCTTTTATTTTTTTATTTTTTTGTTTTTTGTTTTTTGGGTTTTTTCGAGATAGGGTTTCTCTGTATAGCCCTGGCTGTCCTGGAACTCACTCTGTAGAACTCAGAAATCCACCTGCCTCTGCCTGCCAAGTGCTGGGGTTAAAGGCATGTGCCACCACTGCATGGCGAATCTGATCTTTTAAAATGGCTATATTTTATTTAAAAGTTTAAGTTATTTCTATTATTTTTTAAATCATATTGGGGGTGAGGGGTATGAACACACAAGTACAGTGCCTACAGGGTCTAGAAGACGGTGGTAGCTCCCCTAAAGGTGGAGTTGCTGGTGGTTGTGGCCTTGCTAGGAACTGAGCTTGGGTCTTTTGCAAAAGTGGTAGCACTTTCAAGGCTAAGCTGCCTCTCCAGCTCTAGTGGCAGCATCTTCACTATGTGCCATATACAAAGGTTACAGACACGTTACATTTAATAGGAATCTCTGAAAGGAAGCACATAATCTATATCTGCCTTGGACATAAGCATAGAACTATTTTCTTTTTAAAAAAGGAGTTTAAAGGAGATGCCAGCCAAGGATGTAGGTCAGTAGTAGAGTGCCTGGCATGCATAAGCCCCAGCCTGATGATATACGTTGTAATCCCAGCACACAAGAGACTGAGGCAGGAGGGGAGTCTGGAGTTTGAGACCACCAAGAACTTTATGGTGTGGGGCTTTATTAAAAAAGAGGAGGAAGGGGGGAGGAGGAGGAAGTAAGAAAAGAAAGATTATTTCAGTATTTGCTGGACAATTTCATTAACAAATTACCCAATTCAGATTAATTAATAAACTGAACATTTCAGGGAGACAGCAAATGCCAATGTATCTTTGTGGTGCCCCCCAGGCTGCTCTGTGGTTCTGAGGCTCACGGCACTCTTGGGGTTGGTTTGTATTCTCCATAAGATGCTGCCATGGAAGAGTTGGGTCTTTAGAGAGGAGGCCACAAAGGCTCAGGTAAGGTAGGGAAATTAATTTAGAAAGGGTATTTTCTCAGGGAGTCTACTTTGAGGTTTGGTCTGTGGTTCCTTCTATACTCCACGCAGAGATGGAATTCATTTCTGAGGTTTGGTTGTTAGAAACCACATATACAGTTGGGCTGTCTTGTTAGCGCAAGTTCTAGCGGTTTGTTTTTCAAAAGGAAATTGTCAGTACGTTTCGTTACTTATATCTTTCACTAGGTAGAAGATGATTCAGATATCTACAGTGTCTTTCTTCTTATGTGTGTGCACATGGATGAGTGTGTGCCATGGAAGCAAACGCAGAGGTCAGAAGGTCACTCTCTCCTGCTGTAGGTCATGGGGATCACACTCGGGCCATCAGGCTGGAGGCTAGGACCGTCCCTTCCCTGCTGAACTTAGTCTCTCCCTCTCCCTCTCCCTCTCCCTCTCCCTCTCCCTCTCCCTCTCCCTCTCCCTCTCCCTCTCCCTCTCCCTCTCCCTCTCCCTCTCCCTCTCCCTCTCCCCTCTCTCCTCCTTTCTCCTTCGACTTACTCATCGTCGTTGTCCCCTCCTCCTTCTTTGAGAGTCTCACTCTGTAAACCAGGCTAGCCTCAAACTCAGATCCACAGAAGGGCTGGAATTGCAGGTACCTTCCACATCTGACTAAGGTTAATTAATTATTTTTAGCCTTTATGTTTTTATGTGTGGAGGTGTGTTTGCCTGCCTGCATGTTTGTGTGCAGCATGTATGTAGTCCCTTCAGAGGCCAGAAAAAGGGCTTCTATTCCCTTGGTATTTGAGTTACAGTTGTGGGTGCTCAAACCCAGTCTTCCAGAAGAGCTGTCAGTGCTCTTAACTGCTAATATCTCTCTCCAGTCTAAGGGGAAGTTTTTTTCTTTTTGGCTTTTTGAGACAGTGTTTCACTCCATAGCCCTGACTGTTCAGGAACCTGCTCTGTAGACAAGGCTGGCCTTGAACTCAGACATCTGCCTACCTTCCAAGTCCTGGGATTAAAACCACTCAGTCCAAGGTCATGTGTTTGTTTTTTGTTTTAAAGAAAGAGCCGATATTTCAGTGTGATTCTTTGGCTTCCTTTCTCATAAGCTGTAGCTGCTGCTCTCATCCTCTATTTCCCCTACATGTTTTGTGATCACTAAAGTATAGCAAATCATAGGACCTACTGTTTTCAGTGTTCAAAACAGTAATGAACAGTTTTCTCATCCTCTTAACTTCCCATGAAACGCTCTTACGTCTCAGGACATCCAATATGGAAGCTTCTGCTGCTCCCAGAGACTGCCCTTCTGGGTAGTGGTGCTCATGTGACCCTTTCTAAAGTATTTTTTAAGACTTATTTTTATTTCTGTGTGGATATGTGTGAGTGCAGGTGCCCACAAATGCCCAATGAGATGTCTGATGCCTTTTTATGTTTTTCAAGACAGGGTCTCTCTGTGTAGTCCAGGCTGGCCTCATACTGAAAGATCTGCCTGCTTCTCTGCCCCATGAGTGATGGAATTAAAGGCATGTTCCACCACCCAGCAAAAAGTATGTGTTTATGTGTATGTATATGTATATATGGTTATGTGCATATGAGTGCAGGTGCTCACAAATGTTAAAAGAAGGTGTCTGATTCCTTAGAACTGGAGGTAGGGGGGCGTTGTGAGCCACCCAGCATAGGTGCCTGGGAGCCAAACGCAGGTCCTCTGTAAAAGTACCGAGTGTTCTATGCAGCACCTAAAATATATTGACTGACTGACTGATTGATCAGTTGTGTGAAAGCTTGCATTTATGTGTGCACACGTGGAGGCCAGAGCACAAATTTCAGGAGCCAGTTAGCTCTCTATTTTCTCCTGTGGATCCTGGTGATGGAGCTCAGGTCCTCAGGCTCAGCAGTGAGCATCTTTATCTCTGAACCATCTTATCGGTCCATATCCTTGTAAAACTGGACATTGTTGACGTTTTCATAGAGTCCCCCAAGCCTCATCAGTCTTGAAGACCTTTGTCCAATTCTCTGTTTCCCTTGCTTTAATGCTTTCTGTTTTGTTTTTTGGGTTTGTGTGTGTGTGTGTGTGTGTGTGTGTGTGTGTGTGTATGTAGTTTATCTAGTTGGGGTGTGGACATTGTGTGTGTCTGTTATGAGCTTGGACATGAGAGGCCAAAGATGTCATACTTCTTCCTCTATTGAACCCTCCCTCCCTCCCTCTTTCCCTCTTTCCCTCCCTCCCTCCCTCCCTCCCTCCCTCCCTCCCTCCCTCCCTCCCTCCCTCCTTCCCTCCTTTCTTCCTTTCTTTCTTTCCTAAGACAACGTGTCTCTGGCATTAAATCTCAGCATTCTGGTTAGGCTGGCCGGCCAGCAAGCTCCAGGATCTCCCTGTTTTCACCGACACCTGTGGCCATGCCCAGCTTCTACAGGAGTGCTGGAGATTTGAACTTACGTCCTTTTGTTCTCTTGGCAAGTGAGCCATCTCTCCAGCTCTGTTTGTTTGTTTGTTTGTTTTGTTGCTATTTTGGGTTTTGTTTTTAACTTGCTTCTATGCTGAGAGCGCCTCTCATGTATCCCAGCAGCCTTGAATTCCCTGTGTAGGTGAGGATGACCTTGAGTTTTTAATCCTCCTGCCTCCACCTCCGAGATTACAGGCACATGCTATGCCCAATGTTGTTGCTTTGGGGATTTTTAATTTACCTCTACTTGTCCCATTCTGACTCGGTCATCTCAGAGTCCAACCAGCTGACTTTGACTCTGGCATGAAACCACAAGAGAATCAAGGAAGAGGCAGAGAAGGT
Source organism: Mus musculus (assembly GCF_000001635.26). Classification (NCBI taxonomy): domain Eukaryota; kingdom Metazoa; phylum Chordata; class Mammalia; order Rodentia; family Muridae; genus Mus; species Mus musculus. The sequence continues at coordinate 12,524,513 of NC_000079.6, forward strand.
AAAGGGAGAGGAGGGAAAGGGAAGAGGAGAATCCCGTGACTGTCACACAAGTAGGTGACTGTCCTGCGGTACAGGTTTCCCTTACAAGTTAGCCTACTGAGAGCAGGTTTTTTTTTTTTTTACTTCAATTTGAAATAATTAAAATATAATTACATCATTTTCCCTTCCTTCTCCTCCCTAAAGCCCATCCCTTGTTCCCTTTCAAATTCACGCGTCCAATTATTATTGTCACATACAGGTACATAAATATGACCTTTTAGTGTTGCTTGAATGAATGTGATTTCAGGGATGACCCCTTGATGTTGGATAATCAATTCATGGACCCATCCCTGGGGAGACTATTTTCCCAGTCTCAGCATTCTTTGGTTGTCTTTAGTTCTTTATCTAGGGGTGAGGCCCTGTGAGATTTCCCCCTCCATGTTAGCAGGTCTGTTGGTGTTGCCACTGTTCAGGTCTTGATTAGGCCTCCTTATGTTGAGGCATCATGGGTATAACTTCTTTGTCATTTCTAGGAGACACAATCTCACCGCAGACCTAAAGTTTTTATTGGTTGGTGCTTTTCCAACAAATATTTCAATATACCCCGTTTTTACATGCCATGGACAAGGGGGTAGATAATAGCATCCATTAAGTGATTTGGAAAGGGTTGAACACAGAGCCTTGTGCTGGACTGTACTGTAGCTCTTGTTTTAGTCTCGATTTTGAGACAGAGCTCTTCTGAGTTGCTCAGGCTGGCCTTGAACTAGGCAGCAGACCTGAACGTGTCATTCTCCTGCATCAGCTCTCAGAGGTGCTGGGATGACAGGTCTACACTACCAAGGCCTGCAAATATTTTCTTAAACTTGATTCCATGCACCAAACCAAATGTGAAGCCCTGAGGCTAAAAAGGTGGCTTATGGTCTAACAATGTATTTCAGAGAAGCCTAGATTGGTTCTCAGCACCCATGTCAGATAGCTCACAATTGCTCATAGCTCCAGTTCCATGAAGATCCAACATCTCTGGCCTCAAGGACACATGAACTAACTCTCTCTCTCTCTCTTGAAATTTTATAGTATAGCCAATGTCTGTTATATGAAGTACAGAAAAACTTTTGGTCTTGTATTTTTCCCCCCACAGGTAGCTAGAGACAAAAATTACGAAAGAAGTTTGGTGGATTTATTTATTTATTTACTTATTTATTTTTTAATGGGGAAAGAACTGTTTAAATATGCTTTAGCTGGAACTAGTGGCCTGTGCTTATAATCCCAAAACTCAGGATTTAGAGTCAGGAAAAATCACACGTTCAAGTCCAGCCCAAGAATCCAATGACTAGTGTCTGTTAGAATTTGCTCTCTCTACTTCTGCTTGCAGTTCAACAGTCCTTGGCTTCCTGTTTGTGGGGGTAGAGGGGCCAGGGGAAGCCCTGACCCTGACTTGTCTCTGAGATCAGGGTGTGTGTGTTGGGGGGGCTACTCTGACTCTGATTTGACCCCAAGTCCGGAGCCAGGGAAAAACACTCTGACAGATTTGACCCGAAGTCCAAGCCCAGAGGCAAGATAAAGAGTCCCACCAATCCTCGAGCTTGTTCTAAGATCGGGCCACAGAATCCCACCAATCCTCGAGCTTGTTCTAAGATCGGGCCACAGAATCTCATCAAATCCTTGAGCTTGCTTCAAGATTAGGTCGCAGAATCCCACCAATCTCTGAGCCTGCCCCAGAGTCTAACCACAAATTCCCACCAATCCCTAAACTTACTCCAAGATTGGGCCACATCGGAAAGCCCCACCCCCAAAACGCCTATATAAAGCCTGCCTTCCGCTCAGTTCCCTGCGGCTCCTTGCTCGAAGCCACCCTCCTGGGTTTTCCCTCCCAATAACTCTCTTAGGTGAGGTTTGTTGTGTGGTGACTCTGTGGTATTCCTTGGATCCTGACAGCCAGGCTACCTTTCCCTTCAGAGCTGTAAACTGCCAGGCCTTTGCTTTGCCATCATGGACTCTGTTCCTCTGGAATTGGGCCCAGAAAACTCTCCCGTCTATAAGTTCTCTTGGTCGTGGAGTTTTATCACAGCAACAGATAATAATAAATTCAGCCACCTCACAGGATCTGATCTAAATAAAGTACCTTAAACTGTAAAAGGCAGTATATGGCTGTAGGGACACAGGGGATTTCCTCGAACTTAGAAGAGGACAGGCTTGGTTTCCCCTCCTGGAGTCAGAAATGAGGGAAGGTGCTCCAACAAGAAGTCCCCTCAGTTCGAGGCCAGCCTGGTCTACAGAGTGAGTTCCAGGACAGCCAGGGCTATACAGAGAAACCCTGTCTCCGGGGGTGGGATGGGGGTGGGATGGGGGTGGGATGGGGGTGGGATGGGGGTGGGATGGGGGTGGGGTGGGGGGTGGGGTGAGGGGTGGGGTGGAGTGGGGAAAGTCCCAGCATTTTCTTATGGGGTTGGGGAGTTTTCCACTCAGCCTCATCTGGAGTACCTCAAAGCCAGCATCTGGAGTCCACCACTAACTCTTCCTTATAGTTGGCCGTTTAAGTCAGCTCCCTGCTGTGGACAGATAGATACTCCCTTTGTTAAGCTTTGTATACTTTGTAAACTTTGCAACCCTTAAGGTAGGAAATTGGCCAGGCCCTGCGGAGGCTTCTCTAGGCCCTAATGGCCTGCAGGTTTCTAACAGCAACTAAGGAGGCGGGAGAGTGGCTCCTCCCTATAAGAAAAGAAATCCTTCCAATTACTCGATTGTCCCAAAAATCAGGCCACATAATCTCCCCTGTCCCAGGCCATCCTGAAAGGTTCCCCGCCCCCAAAACACCCCATATAAGCTCTGTGTTCTGCCCAGTTCACTCTCCCAAGCAGAGGCAGCCACGGTCCTGGGTTTTTCCCTGTCGATACATCTCTTGTGTGAGGTTTGCTGTCTGGTGTGGCTTTGTGGTATTCCTTAGCTCCCAACTGCCAAGAGTCGTTTCCCATTGAGCTGTAACACTTACAATGGTGTCCTGGTTTTCCTGTGGGAGGTAATTGTCCCATTCAGCTCATGGCTTTTGGTAGTACAGATGGTTAGTTGCCAACTTGCCACAGCCTTGACTCACCTGGGAAAAAGAGTTTCAAAGAAGAGTTATCTAGAGTAGGTTGGCCTGTGGCATGCTGGCAAGGGCTTTTCTTCCCAGGTTTCACTGATGTGGGAGGACCTTGCCCACTGTGGGTGGCACCATTTCCTACTCTGATAGTCCTGGAGTGTATAAGAAAGAAGAAAGCTACCCGAGCCCTAGCACGTAAGCTGGCATTCATATCTCTCTGCCAGCTATAATGCACTCTAACATGGAACAGTTAGCTGAAATCAGTCCTTTCTCCCCTAAATTGTAGGGTGCTTTGTTTTGTTCCATGTATTTTTTTTTTTAATCACCACAACAGAAATGAAACTAGGACAGTGGTAGGCAGTATCACCCCTTGACCCCTGGCCCCAGGAGGTGGCTGTTGACTTTGTTACCGCTTCTCAGGACATGAGTACAGGAGGACAGTGGGCTAAGAAGATAGGGAAAACACCCAAGGGGAATTGGGAGTGGCTTTTTGGATAAATTATCAAGGACACAAAGCTGGTGGTAGAAGAAATGAAGCAGAGGGAGACATTTTGGAGGATCTATGCCATCGAGAGCCGTGAGCACCAGGCAGAAGCACGCAGGACTAGGTCTTAGACAACAGGAAGTCAGGAAGCTGGGTTTTGGGGTGGCAGAAGAAAATTGATGTTTTGGGATGATTAGTTTGGCAGCTGTGTGTCGAGGGGGACAGAGCAAGAAGAAAAGGTAAGTGGGCTAATCTTCCCAGCACACTGTCATTTTTTAAGAATTGTGGGTGTGGTACCTGGGTCTGTGTGTATACACACTGTAAGTGTTGCAGCTCTGAAGGAAAGGGCTTTCTCTACAGAAGTACTACAACAGCTCTGGCTGCTGCAAGGGAAGGTTTCCACAGTGAAAGTGTTCCAGTTCTGTTCCTGCAGGGGGAGGGGCTCCCTAGCAAATGCTCTGCTCTCAGAGATAGCCTGGCAGTCAGGAGCCAAGGAATACCAGAAAGTCACAACCGTACAGCAAACCTCACACAAGAGATTTATTGGGAGGGAAAACCCTAGGATGGTGGCTGCCTCTGCTTGGGAGAAAAGTAGTAGGGACCCGAGCAGGAAGCAGGGCTCATCTACAATTTCTTGGGGGTGGGAAGAGTTTTCCAGAATCATCTGGGATTGCAAGCACTGTGGCTTGATTTTGAAGCTCAGGGATTGGTGGAGGTTTCTGTGACAAGTTCAGGAATTGGTGGAATTCTGTTTCTTGTCCTGGATTTGGGGTTGGGATCAAGTCCGGGTCAGGGTACTCTTTCCATGGCCCTGGTCTTGGGATCAAGGAAGGATCAAGGTGCTTTTCCTTTGCCCTTTTATGCCATACAAACAGGGTGGGTACAGAGGCCAGAGGAGGACTCTGCCTTAGATATTTGAGACCTGGAGTCAGGCAGGTAACCAGCAAGCTTCAGTGGTTCTTCTGTCTCCATCCAACATTGTCCTGGGGCTACAAGTCAGTACACAGCCACATGTGGCCACATCTGTCTCTTTTAAAACTTTTAAATTATTTTTATTTATAGGGATGCTGGGATCTCAGGTCTAGTGCTTGTTCAACAAATGCTCTTACCAACTGAGCCATATCCCTAGCCCCTTGGGAGTTTAGTAAAGCACAGTATATCTTATCCAAATGGGGCTGTTATGGTTTGAATGTGAAGTCACTCACAGGTGTTACAGGATATTTGAAACTGCTTCTAGTTAGGGTGGGGCTCAGCCTGTGGCATACACCTTTAAGCCCTCTTGCTGGAATACAGACACACCCTTGGTACTCATCTTTAATCCCAAAAGGAAGCACACATGTTTGAAAGTGATATCTAATTGAGTGGCAGAAAAAGTGATGAATCAGGGAAAGAGTTGCAGAATAGGATATGCCCAACCCTCCCAGGAAGAAAGGAAAGGGAGAGACAGACAGTCTAGAAAGGAGAGATTACAGAACAGCTAGTCAGAGGTGGAGAGGAAAGTCATATTGACTAAGTCAGCTGGGAGAGGAGTTTGAGCCAGAACAGCTGAGTGGAGCCAGCCTGCCAGAGCTCAGAAAGAACAAGAAAGAGTGAGCTTATTCAGTAATACGTTTCAGAGGCTGAAAACATTCTAGGCCTAGATAAGATTGTGTGGAGGTTAAAAGCTTCCAGGACTAAGGCCTCGGTTAGCAGATGGAGGCAATAAACCTCCACTGAGACATCAATTATTTCAGGAGAATAAAAGCTACTTTTACAGACAGGCTCATGCTTTGAATGCTTGGTCCCCAGTCAGTGGTGCTATTTAGGGAGGCTGTGGAACCTTTGGGACTTGATGCCTGGCTGGCAGGTGAAGGAGGCTGGTCTTTGAGGGTTACAACCCAACGCACTTCCAGTGCACCTAGCTCGCTGAGCTGCCTGGCTGTGGACAGCCATGGCAGAAGCTCCTGCTGTCATGGATAGAGCCACCCTATCTATTTTGTCTTCCCACCCTTATGGACTGTACCCTGTGAAACCAGGAGCCAAGGTCAGCCCATTCTCTCTTAAATTGTTTCTTCAAGGAGTTCTGGCACAGAGGTGAGAAAAGGTGCAGATATATGCTGTATAGTAAAAACTCATCAGGAAACCCCCAGAGTCCTAGTGTTTCTGTAAGCACATATACCAATCAGTTGCCAAAAGTGATTTGAAATTTTTATATTCCAAAACATTAACAGAGGGACTAAAATCTTTAAAGTATGCCCCACTGGCTTGATTTCTGACTGTGAGAAGCACACTGTACTGGCAGGTTTTATGTGTCAACTTGACACAGGCTGGAGTTATCACAGAGAAAGGAGCTTCAGTTGGGGGAATGCCTCCATGAGATCCAGCTGTGGGGCATTTTCTCAATTAGTGATCAAGGGGGAAGGGCCCCTTGTGGGTGAGACCATCTCTGGGCTGGTAGTCTTGGTTCTATAAGAGAGCAGGCTGAGCAAGCCAGGGAAAGCAAGCCAGTAAAGAACATTCCTCCATGGCCTCTGCATCAGCACCTGCTTTCTGACCTGCTTGAGTTCCAGTCCTGACTTCCTTGGTGATGAACAGCAGCGCTAAAGTGTAAGCTAAATAAACCCTTTCCTCCCCAACTTGCTTCTTGGTCATGATGTTTGTGCAGGAATAGAAACTCTGACTAAGACAAATTGGTACCAGCATAGTGGGGTATTCCTGTGACAACCTGACCATGTTTTGGGGAGGACTGTGGTAGGACTTTGGAACTTTGGGCCAGAAGATCCATTTGGTGTTAAGAGCTCTGTCCGATGTTGTGTAGGAGCTTGGAAGATAATGTTGAGAACAGTGCAGAAGATGGAGGCCTGGCTTGTGTAATTTCAGAGGGAAAATTAAAGACTCTTTTCAGGGCCATTGCTGTTTTGATTGTGAAGATTCTGTGGTTCTGGTTAGCTGGGGCTGAAGAATCAGCTGTGATTAACAAGATACCAAAACCACTAAAGTGAAACCTTTGTATTATTGGGACTATTGAAACTGCTTAGCTGTAGCTAAGAAATTAGTGGTGATTAAGAAGAGACCAGCATCATTGAGGTGACATCTTCTGGGAAGTGTTTTCTGAGAGCACAGAGGCTGTGTTCCAGAGATAGCCAAGGTTGTACCTTGTGCTGCAGTGGGACTTAGTAATGTGTAAGAGTCACCCAGGTGGTACTGGTTTTGAAGGCATGAAGGGGTCACGCAGAGCAGCTGAGGCTGGGCACTGTGAGAGGCCATGAAAAGCCATTGGTGAAGGTGCAGCCTCAGTTGCAATTGCTGGCCCAGGCAAAGGAGTTGAGGCTTAGCACCATAAAGAGAGCCTATGAGAGGCTATTGGTGAAGCCTAGTTACAGTGGAAGGTAGCAACGTTTTGGAGATACCAGTACCATGAGATGACCACCAAGGACAGCAGCAGCAGTGGAGTACAGACAGCTGGAGCCTAGAAGACAAGCCGTGTGCTAAAAAGGTCATGGCAGGAGAAGTGACCCAAGCCCTTAGAGGAGCCCAGAAGATCGTGAGTTGGATCCCAGACATTGGACAGTTGGAGTTTAATTTTTGCTTTTGATTGTGACTGTGCCCTGATATTTTTCCCTCTTGAAGGAAGAAAATATTTTAGTGGACCCCACAGTTAAGAGACTTTTAATTATAAAAGACTTTGGATTTTAAAAGATATTGGATATTTTAAAAGGATTAAACTTTTAAAATGTAAAGACTGTGGAACATTTAAAGTTATTTAGATCTTGGGGAATGAATAAGAAAGTAAGGGTTGAGGCTTACTAGTGATATGTTTGTGTGTCAAGTTGACAAGGGGTCAATTGTACTGGCTAGTTTTGTGTCAACTTGACACAGCTGGAGTTATCACAGAGAAAGCTTCAGTTGGGGAAGTGCCTCTATGAGATCCAGCTGTGGGGCATTTTCTCAATTAGTGATCAAGGGGGAAGGGCCCCTTGTGGGTGAGACCATCTCTGGGTTGGTAGTTTGGGGTTCTATAAGAGACCAGGCAGAGCAAGCCAGAGAAAGCAAGCCAGTAAAGAACATTCCTCCATGGCCTCTGCATCAGCTCCTGCTTCCTGACCTGCTTGAGTTCCAGTCCTGACTTCCTTGGTGATGAACAGCAGTATGGAAGTGTAAGCTGAATAAACCCTCTCCTCCCCTACTTGCTTCTTGGTCATGATGTTTGTGCAGGAATAGAAACCCTGACTAAGACACACACTATCATTTAAGCATAAATAATTATCTTACTGATTTTCTTATTTTTCTTAGTATACAAAATAACTGCCTTCATTATGGTGTTTTCATACATGTCTGTCATTATACTTTGGTCACTTGCACACCCCACTAGCCCCTCTTGTCACCCCTCCTCAAAAAATCTCACTCCTTTCTCTATAGTACTCCTTCTGTGTTCATGTCATATATGCGTGTGTGCCACACATGAGAGAAAACAGGCACTATTTGACTCCTTTTCTTTCTCTCCACTGCCTTCTCTGTTACCCCTCTCTTTAGATATTTTCTTTTTCTGTTTTCTAAAGATTTAGATTACTTATTTTATGTGTATATATGTGTATTATATACACCACATGCATGCAGTGCCTACAGAGGCCAGAGAGAATAATGGATTCCCTGGAACTGGAATTACAGATGGTTGTGTGCTACCTGAGCTGGGTATTAGGAATCAAACTCAGGTCCCCTGTAAAAGCAGCAGGTGCTCTTAACTAATAAGGCATCTCTCCAGCCCCAGACCTCTTTCTTGTCCACTTAAGTGTGTATAGTTTTTTTCTTTGTATGTGTGTGTGCACATGTGTGCACATCACTTTCATGTGCAAGTTCAAATGACAAGCTCTGGTGTTGGTCCGTGCCTTCCACCTCCTTTGAGCTAGGGTCTCTCGTTCACTACTGTGTACTCCAAGGCTAACTGGTCCATGAGCTTTCAGGGATTCTCCTGTCTCAGAATAGGCATACAGGGATTACAGATGAGCATCCACCTTTATGTGGCTTCTGAGGAGCTGAACTCAGGCCTCATGCTCCCACAAAATATGTCACTACAAGCTATCTTCCGAGACCAGGGGTGTGAATAATTTTTAAGCACTTTCTTTTTGGTTTTTGAACTCCCTTCTAAGTGTGCGACATGAAACCATGTAGCTCACATTGTTTTTGATTGTTTATGTATTAGAGGCATGAGCTATATTTGGTTTCCCACGAAAAGAATGGTATAAAAGTGGCCCAGGGGTTAAAAGTACTTGATGCTCTCAAAGAAGACCTGGGTTTGGATCTCAGTACCCACATGGTGGCTCACAAGCATCCATAGCTCCAGTCCCAGGGTACACACATGGCACACATACATACACATAGGCAAAACATAATGTGTGAAACAAATTTAAAAAGGAAAAAGAGAAAATTTCAGTGTCACTCAAGCAGTGGTGGCAAGCATCTTTCATCTCAGCACTTGGGAGGCAGTGGCAGGCAGATCTGTGACTTCAAGGCCAGTTTGGTCCAGGACAGCCACAGCTACACAGAGAATCCCTGCTAACTATGCTTCGAGCAGATGGAAGGCAGGAGAGCAGGAACTAGATGAACAGCTGCCCGGCAGTGGCTGTGCAGGAGAGTGCTTTCATTCTGTGTTCTACTTGGGTCATTTAATGTATGCATATATGGAAATATACAATAATGCTTAAGAAGAAAGTGAGAATTTCTTCCTTTTAAACGATTTATTATCTTATGCATATGGATCCAAGCTTATGTCTGTGCACCACATGCATACAGATGTTCATGGAGGCCAGAGAGGGCTCTGAATCCTCTGGAACTGAATTTACACACATTTCTAAGTTGCCATGCTATTGCCGGGAACTGAACCTGGGTCCTCTGCAAGAGCAGCCATGTTCTTAACCAATGAGCCTTTTCTCCAGGTCCCAAAGAGTCTTCTGATAATGAGATACTCCATCGTTAGGATGATGTCTGAGGTAGAGCTTCCATTACTGTGATGAAACACCAGGATGAAAATCAAGTTGTAGAGGAAAAGGTTTATTTCTGCTTACAGCTTACAGATCATTAATCCAGGGAAGGTAGGGCAGGAACGGGAGCAGAAACGATGGGGGAGTGCTGCCTACTGCCTTGATCCTCATGGCTTGCTCAGCCTGCTTCCTTATACAACGCAGGACCATGGGGATGATTCCAACCACAAGGGGCTGGGCTCTCCTGCCTCGATCATTAATCAAGAAAATGCACAACAGGTTTGCCTATAGGCCAATGTGGTGGGAGCAATTTTTCAGCTGAGTTTTCTCTTTCCAAATGACTCTAGCTTGCATCAGGTTGACATAAAACCAGCCAGCACAGTTGATGAGTCTGTAAACTCACTCGACCCTAGTGTATAGGGAAGATTATACGAAGGAGCTCCGGAAGCTGCCTCACCGCCTCCAGCATGTAAGACTGCTTCACCTTGGGTGACCTTGGACTCTGCTTTGCTTCTAGCTGTCTTCTCAGCAAAGTCCTCTGTGCAGAGCACAGCTTTTTCACACCAGCTTTTAAGAGAATCTTTTCCAAGAGATGAGTATTGTAAGTTAGATAGTGAGAGGTTGGGGTGTAGCTCAGAGGTCAAGCATTTGCCCAGCCCAGCGTGGATGAGGTTTCAGCCCAGCACATGGAAGACACTGGAAACGGAGACACCTAAAGCCAGTTTGGGGAGAGTTTGTCTACTTGTTTTGTCATTCCTGTCAGTGGAAAGGCAAGTGTGACAGCAACCCAATGGTCACATGGTCAGCACATGTGGCTTCCTGTACCTTGTACCTCAGGATGCAGATTGCAGCCTTGGACTAGTGACAGCTGTCTGCAGTGTCTTTAACAAATGGTTGCTTGGACTTTACACTATGCTGAGAGAGTGGGCTTAGATGAAAGTGAGTCAGCCGAGAAACTTCTAGAATTATTAAAAAGCTGTGTCCCAGCAGGAAGATGTTCTGTAGCCAAATGGAACCATAAAGTAACCAGGAACAAATTCAGTAAAACTGTACAAGAATATTCTCACAAATGAGAACGCCTCTTTAAGACATTTCTTAAATAGCTGACAAAATCGAAGCAGTCCTCAACTGTAATCTCAGTTCTCCAGAGGTTGAGACAGGAGAATCACTGTGACTCTGAAGCCATCCTGGATACAATAGTGAGAATCAGGAAGGCCAAGATTAAACAGCAAGATCCGGTTTCAAACAAAACAAATCTGACAAAATTGCCTTTACAGGTTAATAGATAAGAAGCTTTAACATTGTGAATAGATTCGCAATTCACTAACTAAACTAGAAAATCACAGAAAACCAATTAAACCAACAAGATTTTCTTGGAACTTGAAACTGATTGAAAACAAAACTTGTATGAAGATATAAATTCATAATAATTTTGGAAACAAATAGCAAAGAAGGACATTTGCAAAAATTGCAAAACAATAGTAAAGTTGGGCTGGATTGATGGCTCAGCAGTTAATAACACTTGCAGCTCTTGCAGAAGACCCAAGCTTCACTTCCAGCCCCCACATTGGTCAGCTTACAACTGCCTGCAATTCCAGTTCCAGGAATCTGATGCCCTCTTCTGGCCTCCTTGGACACTGCACTCATGTACAGATGCACATACACACATAATAATGAAATAAAATACAATCTTAAAAAGATAATTATACCAACTTCTTAGAAAATCTAAGAATCAGGAATCTTCTTACAATCAAAAAAAGCATGGAGTGAAAATTTGTAAACATTTTAGAAGATAAATCCCCTAGAATTCCATCTTTTGACTCCTCCAAATGCAAAGGAACAGGAGGGAAGGAGGGGCTGTTCTGGTTTCATAGCGCCTGTGTCACCCAGGTAGTGGCATACACTGTTAGGAAGTGGGCTTCTATTTGTTATGAATGTATACTCAACCTCTGGAATAAACACTCAAAAATGCTATGTTATGTAGCTGATATGTTAAGAAATTGGGATCATATTACTCAATTTAAACTTCAACAAGTAGAAAGATGGTAGAAGACAAAAATAGAAAGAAAGCAATGGTGTTGAACAGAAAATCAAAGCAGATCTGATAGAAGATATCCAGGTATTCCACTGACCACTTTGATATCAATGCTCTAAATATGATAATTAGAAGGACCAGGCATGGTGGTACACGCCTTTAATCCCAGCACTCGGGAGGCAGAGGCAGGCAGATTTCTGAGTTCGAGGCGAGCCTGGTCTACAAAGTAAGTTCCAGGACAGCCAGGGCTACACAGAGAAACTCTGTCTTGAAAAAAAAAACAAAAGAAAGAAAAAAAAGAGAAAAAAAGATAATTAGAATCAAAGGCTATGCTTTAAAAGTCTCATAAAAATAACAACGACAAACTGGGCATGGCAGGTCACATCTTTAATCTTAGCACTCCAGAGGCAGAGATCTCTGTAAAATTCAGAGCTAGCCTGGTGGTCTACAGAGAGAGAGTCCCAAGACAACCAGAACTACATGGTGAGACTCTATCTCCGAACAACAACAACAACAAACAAAACAAAACAAAAAAAACAACAAACAGCAGGGCGTGGTGGCGTACGCCTTTAATCCTAGCACCCGGGAGGCAGAGGTAGGCGGATTTCTTAGTTCGAGGCCAGCCAAGTCTACAAAGTGAGTTCCAGGACAGCCAGGGCTATATAGAGAAACCCTGTCTCGAAAAACAAAAGCAAAAACAAAAACAAAAAAACAAAAAAACAAAAAAAAGGAAGGAAGAAAGAAAGAAAGGAAAAAGAAAGAAAGAAACAAAAAACCAAATAGCAAAAAGCCAAGACAAAAATCTGAACTATTCTTATTTAAAAAGACAGAGTGTTAGAATGGATCATGAGACAAGATACAAGGGTCTGGCAAGATGGTCTACTGGATAGACACTGTTACCAAGCTTGATGGCATGATTTTGATCCTCAAAATCCATACACCACACAGAGACAGCCCAGTTCTGATTATTATTCTCTTTCAAGTGTGGATCCACATGCATACCCATACAGGCACGAATGCACAATTGTGAGCACCCGACTCGCCGGCAAGAATGACGCCACAACAGGATCCTTCTGCACACGTTTATTGGGAGAGCTTGATTGCAGAGGCGAAAAGACCCCGAGCCCAGAACTGGTGCTGCTTATATAGGCCCAGGAGAGGCATGTCTCACACCCGGATTGGTTATGCATTTACTACCTCATTTACATGTCTCACATCTGATTGGTTATGCTCTCAGAACCTCACAGAACCTCATTAACATGCCCGGGCCAGGCAGTGACTTGGCAAAAAACTTTACTGCATATGTACACATTGGTTGTTTACCCAAACTTATGTGTAGTGGCCAGTGGTAGCCAGCGCCACCTTGTAATGGCATATGTGGCTTCCCACACACAATAAATTAATTAATTTAAGTAATTAATTAAATATGATTTAAAAACCAAGATTCAAGTATGTCTTTTCTGTATGAACTCCATTTTAAAAGCAAAGACATATGCATTCAATGCAAAGGGAGGGGAAGAGATAAATCATTCTTGTACCAATTAAAAGAAGGTGGAGTTGACTACGTTATGTTCTGAAAGAGCAGGCTTCAGAGCCAGGACAGTTATCAGAGCTAAAGAAGGGCATAGGGCATATAGGGCTCAGGAGATGCCTCCACTGGGAAGTGCTTGCCCTGCAAATTTGAGAGCTTGAGTTTGATTCCCAGAATCCATGTAAGAAATCTGGACATGGTAGCGGTTACTTGTTATCCTAGGGCTGGTAGAATAGAGACAGTTAAGATGCTTGTTTTCATTGGTCATCTAGATTAAGCCTACTTAGTGAGTCCCATACTAATAAGAGGACTTGTCTCAAACAAGGTAAACTGCACATGATGAATAATAATATCTGAGGGTGTCCTCTGACCTGTGCATGCAAATATGCACATGGGCACCTGCACCCACACTCACACCCACAAAAGGACATTACATAATGCAAAAGCAAGTACTTCTAAAAAAAATTAGCCACCAAACTCATAGTCTTTAATTTTACACATGGAACCATAGCACGTCAAAAATGTGCTGGGAAAACCAACAGAAATGAGTCCGGGTTGTCCTGGTTACAGTTGAGGACTTCAGCGCCCTCTCGTGGAGAGGTACAGCATGCAGGAAGTGATAGGAGATGGTTGAATGGAATAGCATATACCTTCATAGCGTTGCTAAAATGCTCAAAAACTAAGCACTTGGATGCTGAAGAGTTGCCCGGAGAGTAAAGTATTTGCATGCAAACCTGAGGGTATGAGTTTGAATCCTCAGCACCCAGGTAAAAAGCTGGGGCACAGTAGCCCTGTTTGTTATCCTGAGGGCAGAGACAGACAGCTCCTGGGGGCTTGATGGGCAGTAAGTCTCACTGAATCAGTACATTCAAGGTTCAAAGACACTGTCTCAAAAAATAATGTGGAGAAAGACCTCTCCATGCACCCATGTGAGCGAAGGCGCACACACACACACACACACACACACACACACACACACACAGCTTTTGGAATACAGCTGGTACTAGGGAAGGCATTAAATTTTTAACATTTATTTGTGTGTGTGTGTGTGTGTGTGTGTGTGTGTGTTTGTGCCTGTGTATATGTGTGCAAGAGCAAGCCACTGAGCACATGCAGTGGTCGGAGTCAGTGTTCTCCTTCCACTTATGTGATTCTAGGGGTTGGACTCAGGTTACCTGGGTTGGCAGCAAGAGCCTTTGCCCACTGACCCATCTCACTGGCCCAGCAGATGCACGCTGAAGGAGCGAAGTAACATCAAAGCAAGCTTTCTATCATGAAAGCACTATATTGTGAAAATTGAAAATTGAAAAAAAAAAAGAGTCATCCATCAGTTTTATATCATTGACACCTCTTGGCTCCTTTATCTAGCAGCAGAATAAACATTCTTCTCAGGATATCAGAACATTTACCGTGATAGGCAATATTCTGTGACATAAAACATGCCATAACAGGGTCGGTGGGGGGCTGGAAAGATAGTTTAGCACTTAAGATCAGTTGTTGCTCTTGCAGAGGGCCTGGATTCAATTCCCAGCATCCACATGCAACAGCCACTCATTGAGTAAGTTCCAGAGAGGCCAGTGCCCTCTTCTGGCTTATGCTGGCACCAGCTACATATGCAGTGCACATAAATATATGAAACACACACATATAAACATACATACATAACACCCACATACATTCATATACATACATACATACACACATGAACATACATACATACATACATGCACATAGTATCCACTCTTAGACATGGAAATGAAAGAAGGACAAAGACAGGACTAATGGGAAAGTTGAAATAAGGTAGTGGGGGTGTGTATAAAATAGCATATGTTTCCTCTTTAATATAGATTAAATATATATATGTACATACTTATATAGATATACAAACAATGTGATGGAGTTTAGAATCACTATGGAAACACGCACATATCTATGAAGTGAGAGCAGAATTAGACTCTTGGGGAGTCAAGGAGCTAGCAGGGTGGGGGCAAGGGAGGTCATGGAAGGGAATAAGTACAAGTTACAGTGATTCATGGCTCTGAAAATGTCATAAATCAGTTATTGTTTGGCATGCTAAAAGTTATTTTCCTACCACTTTAAAATGAGTTGTTTGCACATAAGTCAGGATTTGCCTCCTGAGTAGGCACGGCAGTACCTCCTTGGCATTCGAGGAGAGCACAGTAACGACTAAAATGTGCCACGTCTAGGCTTTTAAGCATCTAAATGACTTGGAGTTAGTCTTCAAAGGGGGGAAATAGCAGCCTTATAAAACAGGATTACAAAGGGAAACCTTAGCGTCTTAGACTCTTTAAGCCTGGCAACCTGGGAAGCTGAAGGAAAAGCGGCTGTTGCTCTGAGGGGAGTAATGAGCCTTCCCGTTTCCTAAGCAACCCCAGGAGCTGATTATCTGCAACTGCTGCGGGAAGCAGCAGAAGAGCTGAGAGGTAAAAAAGATACATTGTCTTTTAACAAGAACTCCGATAGAGCCCAGTGGAGTGGCGTTACCAAGAATAGCATCCATTCGCAACACTGTCCTTGAGCCTAGATTTCCACGCATTCCCTTGTATCAGTGTGATGGGGGATCTCGATTGCCTAGGGTCTCCATGGAAAGATGCTTCTTGGCGTGTCTGTGAGGAAGCTTCTAGATCGAGCAGGTAGGACTCACCTTAAATGTGATGCCATTCCCGGGGAGGAACTGAACCAAGTCAAGAGGAGCGAGCCGAGCCGGTAAGCAGCGCCCTCCATCTGCATCAGCGCTCCTGCCGTCTGGTTTCTGCCCTGTTTCAGTTCCTGCCCTGACTTCCTCTGATAGCGAACAGCAATGTGTAAGACAAATATACCTTCTTCCCCAACTTGCTTTGGCCATGGTGTCTCATCACAGTGGCAGTACCCCTAACTGAGGCTCCAAGCTACGTCATAAGGTGATGCCATGTACTTGTTAGTTTTCTGAGGAACCTTCGCACTGACTTCCACAGAGGCTGTACAAGATTATATTCCCATCAAGAGAAAATAACATTTCCTCTTTTCCCACAAAGATGGAATCTCAGAGTGATTTTAATTCATATTTCTCTGATGGCTAAAAATGTTGACCACATTTAAGTATTTAATAGCTAATTGTATCTCTTCTTTCTTATCTTTTCAGGTCATTAGCCCATTTATCAATTGAGAGATTGTTAGTGTTTATTTTGTGCTATTCTTTTTTTTTTAAAGATTTTTTTAAAATTTATTTTATGTATGTGAGTACATTGTCGCTGTCTCTAGACACACCAAAAGAGGGCATCGGATCCCATTACAGATGGTTGTAAGCCACCATGTGGTTGCTGGGATTTGAACTCAAGACCTTTGGAAGAGCAGTCAGTGCTCTTAACCACTGAGCCATCTCTCCAGCCCTGTGCTATTCTTTATATATCCTATATAGTAGTCCCTTACTTGATGCTGATAGATATTTTCCCACTCTGTAAACTGTTTGCTTTGTTGACAACTTCTTTGCTTTTTCAGTTTCACATAATCCCATTTGTTAACTCTTGGGGTTGTTTCCTGTGCTGTGGAAGAGCCTTTCAGAAAATCTTTACCTGCCCCTGTGTCTTAAAGTGTTACAATATTTCCCTGCAGCACTTTCAGATCTTAGAACCACTTTGAATAGATTTTTTTTTTTTTTTTTTTTTTTTTTGTTCAGGGAGGGAGATCCGGGTCTGGTTTCATTCTTCTCCAAATGCAGATGGCAACAGTGCTGAAGCCAATCCACAGATGCTGCTCAACCCCCATCAAACCCCAATGAAGTCTTCGCAGAACTGGGAAAGTGACCTGAAAACAAAACAGATCCCAAATAGTCCTTAGCAGAAAGAGCCATGCTGGAACTATCATAATACTCAATCTGCAAGTGTATTACAGAGACATAGTAACCAAGCCAACGTGTCACTGACGCAAACAAACAAACAAACAAACGAACATGCAGACCCATAAATAGATCAGAGGACCCAGAAATAAACTCACACAGGTATGGCCACCTAACTTTGGACAAAGGTGTTAAAAGCATGCGTTGGGGGTAAAAAACAGTCTCTAACAAGTTGTACTATCTGTGAGTATTTCTCAGATACAACAGCTCCATGGCAGTGCGTGAACAGGAGTCGACTTTGCAGCCAAGGAGCTAGGGAACAAGAAGCTATCTGAGCTTCTGGGCACTGTACTAGCTCATAGGGGAGTGCTAGGGAAGTTACTTCTAACTCCATTCGCACAAATCCTATTCTATACCAGCCCCTTTATTAGCTGGGAGCTGGTATGGAAGACACTGCTGGTCCTGTTGTTGGACACCAGCCCAAATCAGAAGAAAGCTATAGGAAGGAGAGCTGCTCTGAGGCAGGTCTGGGGCTGCGTGTTTGCACCTGCGCAGCAGGTGGGGTACCCAGTTTCTGAAATCAGCTTCAGCTTGGATCTCAAGAGCCTGGGTGTCTGAACAAGAAGAAGCCCATTTTTTGGGAAGCCTGAACCTTGGTCTCGAGAGCCAGGGTACAGAAAGCATTTCGAGATCCCAACAGCAAGACGTTGGGAAAAAGACCAGAAGGGGGCGAGGTGGACACAGAGGGCGGAGGAGCCGGTTTAGCTGTCACATTCTACCCATGTTTTGGAGTCCACGTGGTTTACAGTCATTGGTCATAGAGGAGCCGCGGGCGGAGCCATGAAGTGGCCGGCTCAGCTTGAAGGGTGTGGTGATGCAGAATGGGCGAGGCCTCGATGCAAATCAGCTTTCTTGCTGCCTTGCAAGGGTAAGGACCTCTTTTGACCCCTGAGTCACAAAACCCGACCTGGAGGACATTAGGTAGCTTGCGTCCACTTGTGAGCTGCTCAGGAGCAAAGCTGTGGAGTGGTGACTTTGGAGCGGTTGGGAAGAACAAACCTGGGCTTCAGATCAGCCCACTGTAGGGGGGAAAAGCCCAATCCTTTGACTGGCTAAGAGGATGGGCAGGAAGAGGGACAGCCACATCCATAGGATGACTCGGAATGGTCCTTCCTGATGCTTTTCTCGCCTCAGTGGGTTTATCCTGTCATCCCTTGGGGCCCCTTCTGGGACGTTTCCAGCTGTGGGTTTGCTTCCGCAGCTGTTTTCAATTTCTAAGATCTTTGGGGAATGCATTTCCTCTGTCACTTCTGATGGGATATTCTTGCTGACGCCTGTTCTTTAATTATACAGAGTTTGATGGCTGTTATTATACATTCAGCACTGTGCTTTGTGTAGAGAACAGGCTGCAGCCAGGAGGAAGAGACATGGAACTGGCTTTACCAGTCAGTCAGTTTACTTCAGTTTTCACTCTAAGAATAGCACACATTAATCTCTAGCCTACACAATATGTTGCTCGTACAAACGAACTTTCTTCAAACTGACAGCTCTCATTTCTCACCCCTCTTTAGAACCATTAATCATTTAAAACTTTATCCCGAATTGATCTGATTATCTTCCCTCTCTTGTCTAGTAAAGAAGAGTTGAGTTTTATAGCTCTGTAAATAGACAGAAGGAAAACAATAGGCTCACTCTAATTCCTTTTATCTTGAGAACTTGCCAAAGAGAGGAGAAAATAAATACCAACAGTCTTATCACCTATCACAAATGACAAGTCACACTTAAGTCAAGATGTAATTCAGGACATAAATCACCAGCCACCTCAGGTAGGTCGGTCACCCACCTCATGACAGCTGTACGCCAGGTAAATAAAAGTTGTTATCAAGCCCTGCTGGCTTGTTAATCACAACGGAACCTCCTTCCAAAACTACAGCTAAATTGCCAGTTCCGTGTTAATTCCATGGCATTGACGCTAACACAGTGAGATGATTCCTACGCCAGAAACCCACAGCACTCAACTGGCAACAATACCCTTGATTGTATCAAGAACAAGTAAGTTGTCATTGCAATTTTCTTAATTATACAATTGCTTAACTATTGTAGTGACATAGAAAGAACCATGCACTTATATTGTCTGTCAAACAGGCACCAACTAAAGGATTTTTTTTCCTCTTTAGATGGCAGTCCCTGTGATGGCAAAGCCACACATATTTAGGAACTTGGCAGACTATTTGCCAGTTGGATGGTATGCCATAAGCTTTTCTTAAAATTTCCTTTATTATGTATTATTATGGGGGGCCTGTATATGCACATATGTGGGTGGGTGTCCCCCCAGTCTTTTTTTTTTAATTTTTATGAATGATCTCCTACTGGCATGGAATTTGCCAAGCAGGGTAGTCTGGCTGGATGAGGATCTCCAGGGCACACCTGTGTCTACCTCCCTGCTATTACTGGGATCACAAGCAGGTGCCTCCAGACCTAAGCCTTTTACACTGGTTCCGGGAATTGAACTCAGGTCCGCATGTTCATATAGTAAGCACTTTACTGACTTAGATATGGGCTTGACAAATGATCAAGTAGACAGTTAATTCACAAGGTTAGAGTTCACAGGAGCATTGTGGGAACGTTCCACTTGAAGGAAAAGCATCTGACCCTAGATGTGAACAGCTTATCAGAGGTTGGGGCCAGGCTAGCACAAAGGTGGAGCGAGAACCAAGTTCTAGAAGCTTCCTGTATGCAACGTCAGATCTCCTGGATTCAAATCTTGCTTCTTTGCTATTTCTTGGCTTGTAACCCTGTTTTATAAATTATGAACTGGTTCAAAGTGGTAGCTGCCTGGAGGGTGATATTAGTGTTCTATGCATTAGTGATCTGGTCAGGAATTCATCCCAGTTCTTGGGACATGCACACACCACATGCAAACACCTGGCAGGCCAGAAATGTTTCAGCATTGAAGTAGCTTATCAGTGCACTTTGTACCCATGGCTGGTGGCCTTTGTGTCAAAAGATCGTTAAAGGAGATTTTTCCTATGGGACGCCGAGCTAAACTGTGTACACCATGGGAGTGCAGCACCTGGGGGTTTTGTGACAGCTGTGTGTCAAGATTAAAAGGTGCCATGGCAGGCTTCAAGGTAGTTCCTCACCTCCAATAAATGATCTATCATGAACTCTGTTAGTTAAGGTCTGATCTCTCAGAGAGCATATCGAACAGGCTGGTAATCTGTTCAAATTACTTTTGTTTGTTTGAAATTTTATTTCTGTGTGCGTTCCCATGTGAGTACATGGTGCAGTAGAGCCACAGGTGTGTGTACATGTGCGGGTCAGAGGTCAACCCAAGGTGTCAGTCTTCACCTTTTACCTCACTTGAGATGGGGTCAAGGGGTCTCTTCTTTCCTGCTCAGTGATGCACAATCCAGTCTGCTGGTCTATGAGCTTCTGGGAGTTTTACTGTCTCACCTCCTGTGAATTGAATGGTCCATGGGATTATAGATGCAAACTACTTTGCTTGGATTTACATGGGCCCTTGGATTTACATGAGTCCTCTGAACTCGTGTCTTTATGCTTACAGGGCAAGCACTTTACCTGCTGAGCCATCGTCCTGGCTCGAATCCATTGTATTGACTCAGGACAATGAGGCCAGTGTCTCCTTAGGAGCCTTATAACCTTCTACCAGCCCTGGGCTCCCCTGGAGTCTGATGCCAGCCTAAGCAAGATACAGAGATCAATTCTGATGACTGTGGCAGATTCCTGGAAATGGGGACTGAGATGTTGTCTTGGGGACACACTGTCATAGGGACTGGAAGAACTCATCAAGGGATGGAATAGCAAGGCAGATCTGCGGATATCGTAGAGGAAGGAACAGTCATCAACCAAGCAGTGGTCCTTGTGGGAAGTCAGACCTGTGCATGGCCATATGGACACGGTGGTTCTGGTGATGGTCATGATTGCAGGGCTGCAATGACTCCTGTGACTCTGGCAGCTGGCTTTCCTAGTGCCTATGCTCACAGCTGGGTTAACAAAAGAATCGCTGTTTGGTTTTCTAGTTCCAACTGCTGCCTACCCTTTCAGTGTTGACAGACTGTCACTCCAAAGGCAGTTTGTACCTGTTAGAATTTGGGGTGCTTATATGCACAGTGGGGAGTGGCCTAAGATCAGGGACATGGGTCTCTGAACCCAGTCTTCCTTGCTCTTCAGAGGCTAGGAAACTCAGTCTTGTCTACATCCTGGAGCCCCCTGTGGAGTTCTATGAACATGGTGGTTTGAATGAGAATGGTCTCCACAGGCTCATATGTATCAACATTTGGTTGCCAGTTTAGGGAAATGTTTGGGAAGGATTAAGAGGTGTGGCCATGTTGGAAGAGGTGCATCTCTAGGAGTGGGATACACTCTCTCTGCCACTTGCTTGTGTCTCATGATGTAAGCTCTCAGTTACCGATCCAGCACCATGTTTGCCTGCTTGCCTGCTGCTATGCTATATACCCTGACAGTCATGGACTCTCCCTCTGATATTGAAAGCCCCCAACAAAGTCTTTTTTCCTTGGTTGCCTTGGTCATGGTGTCTTATCATACTTATCATAGCAGATACTGGTTTTGGATGTTAGAAATTTGTATGTTTCTGTTATTCACAGCCTCTTATTCTCTCTCTCTCTCTCTCTCTCTCTCTCTCTCTCTCTCTCTCTCTCTCTCTGTGTGTGTGTGTGCATACATGGTATATGTGCATGTACCATGTGTGTGCATGCAGAGGTCTGAGGAGAATGTCAGGTGTCTTCCTCCATCTTTTGAGACAGAATTTCTTGCTGAACCTGAAACATACCCTTTGGACTAGGCTGGTTACCCAATGAGCTCCTGGGATCCGTCTGTCTCAGACCCCAACACTGAGATTATAGGCACACGTGGCTATGCTCAGTTTTTTAATATAGGTGACAGGAGTTCGAACTCAGGTTCAAATATGAACTCTTACCCACTGAGCTATCTTTCCAGCTCCTGATCCCTTGTTAGCTTTATAGTTAGATCTGTACTGGGCCTTGGTCCAGTCAAGTGCACACATTGTGTGCCCAGTTGTATAGCCTACTTTCTTTCTCCTATGACACTAACATCTACTTTAACAGTAGTAGTTAATACTACTAATTTTGTGCTTCTAAATAAATTAGGAATATTAATTAGCTAACCTTTGCTGTTATGTGTCCACAAGATGCTAGGTGCTGCTGTGGGTTTAGTAGAACATGACTAACATTGTCTATTTAAGGAAACCTGTTAAAGCTGTCATGTCTGTCCTTGTTTGTTGTTTTAGGGGTGTTACTTAATGCCATTGGGAGTGCGTGCTCCAGCTGGGATATGGCTGATGGCTCTGCTGCAAAGAAGGGCTGTTTCTTATTCCATGAACTCAGAGCTGAGCCCAAGCTGAGTTCAGGAAGAGGCAGGGGTCAAAAATGTATTTTCCTACTTGAGTTTCTGTGGAATCTAAATATAGCTGGGTGTGGTTGCACATCTGTAATCCCACCACTCAGGAAGCTGGGGTAGGAAGGTCACATGACTGAGATTATCCTATGAGAGAGAGAGACAGAGACAGAGACACAGACAGAGACAGAGATAGAGATTCTAAGAAAAGGTCAGAGAACTTAATAGCAAACAAGAACTCACAGATATAAATCCTGTCCTTTATAACACAGAACACATAAGCATCAAAATTCAGTTGGCTCCCCAGTCACAGCATCGTGCTATTTAAAATGCAAATCGGGTTATTATGTTTTCAAGGTAACACTTGCACGTTGAAATAGAGCTGTTCTTCATCCTCTTCCTTATTCATTAAGGTGACAAGTGAACGAAACCCAGCCTGAGGAATGACCCTGCCCTGACTAGAGCCAAGCAAATGAGAATACTCAATGAAATCTAATCCACACTTGCCCCAGTGCACAGAGTCATCTAACAGCAAGTCTGAAACCTCTTCCACAAATAACATCCTCCCAATCCAGGGGAGAAAACCTGGAACTGATGCTAAGATGGTTGGATCTCTTGGGCTGGGGATGTATGTAGGCAGTTATGAGAGTCCTTTACCTAGTATGGACAGAGCAAAATCCTGGGCTTGAAAAAAAAGATTTATATATATATATATATATATATATATATAAATATATAAATATATATAAATATATATATATATATATATATATATGAAAATCAAATTCACCATGTGTCTTTGAGGTATTAAATGGTGCTATGGGAAGAAAACTAACATATCCACAGACATTAATTATCCACATACTACATAGTTACTCATTTTGCTCCAGTGACAAGAGTAGTTAGAATCTAATTCTTTGGACTCAGTCCCAGATGCAGTAGATTGGTATTACCCACCCTCTCCTGTGATGCATTTACATACGTAGGCTTGTTTGATGTCACACTCACTCACTGCTCTGCACCCGCTTCTCCCCTGCTCCGCCTGCTTCCTAGAACTAGTTATTCTCTCCGTATATTTGAATTCCCCCCTTCTCTTCTTCCCTTCCTTCTGTTCATGTGAAAAGCACAGCCCTCATCTTAAAGGGAACAAGAGATTGTTTATTCTGGAGCCGTGGCCCTGGCCCTGGAGCACAGATTTAAGTTACTCTAATTTCCATATTTCAACGTGGAAGCAGTTTCATGAGGTTTTATAGTTTTACAGAATGAAGAGAGTCATAGATCAAGACATGTTTAAAACACATTGGTGAGGTTATCAGAGAGGTGGCTACAGAAAGATGGGGAAACCTTTCCTATAGGCCCAGGATACTATCTGATGACAGTCTTAGCTTTAGGGTTACTGGAAGCTAATGGTCTGCTAAGTTAATAGATTCCAAAATGTTTTGTCTTTATAAGTCACAAGATGTTAGTTCAGACACCGAGGAGGCATGAAATGACTGTTCTGGAGAACTAGAATAGCCCAAGATCAGATAATTAGCCTCTGGACCTGCGACATTCAAGTCTTCCCACAGTACTGTAGCAGGGAATTTTTGGCTGCACCCCTTTGTGCTCCCAGCTGATTGAACATGTGCACCAGCCCAAGATCTATCTCAGATCCAAGAATGGAACACACACACACACACACATACACACACACACACAGAGAGAGAGAGAGAGAGAGAGAGAGAGAGAGAGAGAGAGAGAGAGAGAGAAGTAATTTTAAAATGCCTTGGCTACCTCAAAGGCTGGGCACGCCTAAACCTTCTCCTGCCACCCCTATCTACCCAACCATCCATCCACCTACCTACCCACCCAAACATACATACATCTACCCGTTCATACACACACACACACACACACACACACACTCATCTACTCACCCACCCATCCATCCATCCACACATCCATCCACCCACCCACGCATCCATCCATCCACTTGGGTTGTCTCCATATCAGCAATCTCTTTCTGAATAGACACCTGCAGGAAATGAAGTCACAACTTCATGGGGTTACCTGCCCTCCCATGTCCTCTGCAGTGTCGATTTGATAACCTTTTTGGGAAAAGCTCTGGCATCTTTTGTCAGTGAAAGATCAGTTTGCTCATGCTGCCTTATCCAGAATGCCATATTTACACCTTCCAAAAGGAGAGGCTCAGAGCGTAGGAGAGACAGGATGCACATTTTACCTAGAAATAGTCTTTATAGTTATGTGTGGTGGTGTACACCTGGAATCTCAGCACTTGGGAGGTAGAAGGGGAAAAAAGCAGGAAATTCGGGGTTAGTCCCAGCTATATAACAAACTATGAGCTTGAGGCCAGCTTGAGATACATAAGACCCAGAGTTTAAAAACATAGTCCTTTAAAATCATATAGTTTATTTTGAGGCAGGGTTTCGTGTAGCCATGGCTGTCCTCACGCTGTAGACCAGGCTAGCCTCAGACTCATCGATCCACCTGCCTCTGCCTCCTGAATGCTAGGATTAAAGACTGTGCCACGCCCAGCTATAATGTGCTTCTCTGGAACAGGTTTGAGAAAAAGCACAAAGTACTTTTTCCTGCATAATCGAACTCCTGAGACCATTTCCTGGTGAATATATTTTAAAAAGTATGAGGTCGTAGATGGTTCCATGATTGCCACGGTAATGCAGAAGGAGGATATAAACATTAAAATTTGCAATGTTAGATTTCTACACCAAATGAAAGCTGAAATTGTGCGTCTTATAATAAAAACATATTAAGACCAGTGTGTAACCTTAGACTCAAATTTTCTGTAGAAAGGAACAAGACTATTTGTAGATGGGGCGTGGTTAGTACACAGATGGGAAACTACCTGGCAATACCAGGTGTTGTAGGCTTATTAATCAATCAATCAATCTAACAACAACAAAAACAGATGAGGGGAGAGATCACTGAGTCAGAAAAGTACTTGTGCAAGGGTATACGGTGTAACACACCATGATGCACCACAGCTCCCACACCAAGATGTTTTGGTGGTGGTGGTGGTGGTGGCAGTTGGTTGATTGTTTTTGTTTTGTATTCTTTTGAGGGGAAGGTTTAAAGGCAGAGGGTAGATATAAAGGGAAGGGACATGTGTGGGATTGGGAAACATGATATAAAATTCACAAAGAATCAATAAAAGTTAATTTAAAAAAAAAAGGAAAAGCACTTGCCCTGCAAGCACAGAGTTCTGTGTTTGACCCCCATTGCCTTGTCGGACAAGCCATGTGTGATACATGCTGCAATCCAGCATCAGGGAGGTAGACATGGGCAGACCCTGGTACTCACTGGCCAGCCAGCCATGCGCATGTGGTGAGCTCTGAGAGTGAGAGACCCTGACTCAAAACAGAGGCGAACAGCATCCCAGGTATGACATTGAAGGTTGTCCTGTAGTTCCTACAAGCACCCGTCAATATGTGTACTCCCAAACATACATGCACATAGATCCATACATACACATACAGAGATAAGTTGTCACACTTGGTGGCTGAGCCATCTCATGGCCTTGCTCTGAGACTTAACAAGAGAAATTGCTTTGGCATGCCTGCACCCTGAGGATCTGAGTTCAATCCCCTGAGCCCACACAGTGGAAGAAAAGAACTGACAACCGCAAGTTGTCCTCAATCCATCCCTAACAAAAACCTAAACTTGATCAGATATCAAACACGTGAAGAACCTTTAAAAAATGTTCCGAGGCCTGGTGAGATGGCTCAGCGGTTAAAAGCACTGACTGAGTCAGTTCATGAGGTCATGAGTCATGAGTTCAAATCCCAGCAACCACATGGTGGCTCACAACCATTTGTACAGCTCAGTGTGCTCATATACGTAAAATAAATAAATAAATCTTTAAAACCAATGTATTGAGAAAGCCTGGCCTCAGTTGACTGGAAGTCCCTTGGACTTCCTGGAAGGAGTAAGTTGATGTTCAAAACTGTGCAGGAGCTGTGGCAGCTACGCTGGTACCCTGAGGTCTTGTAAAACTAGGTCATGTAAAACTAAAAACAATTGAGAATTCACTGCCTTATTTATAAATATTGATGAAATACTGGCGGGCTTTGCATGCTAAGGTGTTTGACCCGGAGGACTGTGACTCTGAGTTTGGCTAAGTGTGCTGCTAGCTTGATAATCACCACAGTCTGCCTCCTGTAATAGTTGGTCACACTTCTGTTTTGGTTTTGTGAATGTTGTATCTTAGAGATATTTTATTAGTTTACTTATTTATTTATTATTTATTAGTATCGAGTAGGGTCTCCCTTGTAAACCCAGGCTCACCTCAGTCCTTCAAGTGCTAGCATTATAGGTGGCGCCAACACACTTTGCAGCCGATGAAGTGAAATTTCTAATCATCTTGAGGTGAGCTATGGCAAGCTTTAGCCTGTTAGCACCCAGCCTATGCTAGATGAGAGCCTGGGCGGTGTCTGCTGGCATTTTTGAGTCTCAGGAGTGGGGCAGGGCTTCAGACCCAAGCAGTCAGAGCCCAGTGAGCAGAATGCTCTCTTTACCCTATCCTTACCCTGTCAGCAGGAATCTCTGTCCCAGAAGATCCATAGAGCCATGATAGCGGCACCGACAGAGGAAGGAATGCCCAGATTTGGTAGAATGGGAGCGCTGGCCATGTATGTGATACTCTCGTTCTTGCTCTATGTCCCCAAGGTCAGGAAGATTCTTTATATCTCACCACACAGGAACGTTTTCATTCAGGAAGCTTGGCACCTATAGTCCCCAGCTTGTCCCTCCTCAGGGAGCTCATGTGTATGCCCTTTACATCATGGGACAGCTCAGAATTACAGTGGAAGGGAAGAACTTCTGTTGCTAAAGCCGCTGCTCTGCTGGTGGTGCCTGATTTTCCTGCTTTGCCATAATTCACAACGAACCCCAGGTTAGCACCTGTTTTGAGGTGGCCAGATCTCTAGTCCTATGGCAGGAGCCTTGGGCTTCCTTCTTCTGAGAAAAAGCAGCATTTTCTTTTTCCTCAAAAGGGACCCTTTCTGTGAGCGAATCTGTGTTTTTTATCCTGCCCCTGCCAGGATCATTGTCTATGGATTCTCTTTTATTTTCTGTTTGCAGTTGTGCGCGCATGCACACACAAACACACACACATTCAAGAGCACACATGGGTGGGCGCACGTACCTATGCATGTGAAGGCCAGAGGCCATTCCTCAGACCTTGCCTAACTTCCTCTTAAGAATAGGGTTTCTTGGGGACTTGGGGATCATCTGTTAGGGGATCCACCTGTCTTCACCCCCTCAGTGCTGAGATTACCAGCACATCCCACCATTTCTGCCTTTCCACAGCTTCTGAGGAGTAGACTCGAATCCTCATTCCGGTACAGCAAGTACTTGTCTGACTAGCCTTCTCCCTACATTAGTTTTTTCTTTTGATGGAGAAGAAAGCAATATGACAGCTCATTTAAGGCTGTAAAACCTAGTGGGACACAGCAGAGAGAATGAGCCAAGTCTTTGAAAGAGACCCAGTTTGATGGCAAAATGTTTTATGGCAACAAAAAACTAGGTTACTTACGGAAAGTGGAGGTTAGGGAAACTGCAGGAGATAGATCTGTGACATTGCCGCTGGGCGGCTGGAATGTTATATAAGAACGTTTTAACTTTTTCCTCCCTCTTTTCTTCTTTTTACAATTTAGAAAAATAGAATTTCTCTTTGCACAGTGGGTTTCAAGAATAAGTCAGAAATGAATTGGTTAGGGCTGTAGCTCAGATGGTAGAGTGCTTGTCTGGCACACAGTCCTAGATTTGAACCTTAGCACCCCATAAACACGGTGGTACACGCCTGTGAGTCTGATACTCAGGATGTGGAGGCAGGAAGATTAGAAGTTCAAGGTCATCTTTGGCCCCTGCAATAGAGTTTTAACCAGCCATAAAGAATGATGTCATTTTGGGGAAGATAGACCCTGAGATCATTATGTTAAGCAAAATATGTATGTATGTATGTATGTATGTATGTATGTATGACTTGAAAGTAGATGTGGGGATGGTCCTAACAGGAAAGGGAAGAACAAGAGGATAATTACACTGGCTGGTTTTGTGTGTCAACTTGACACAAGCCAAAGTCACCAGAGAAGGAGGAGCATCAGTTAAGAAAATGCCTCCCTGAGATCCAGCTCTAAGGTGTTTTTCTCAACTACTGATCAGTGTGGGAGAGCCTGGGTCATGGTGGGTGGTACCATCTTCTGTCTGGTAGTCTTGGGTTCTATAAGAAAGCAGGTGGAGTAAGCCATGTGAAGCAAGCCAGTAAACGGCATCCCTCCATGGTCTCTGCACTTGCCCCTGCCTCTGAGTTCCAGCTCTGCTTGAATTTCTGTCCTTAACTTCCTCCAGTGATGGACTGTGATCTGGAAGTGTAAGCTGAATTAACCCCTTCCTCCCCAAGTTGCTTTTTCATCTTGGTGTTTTTGTCATGGCAATAGAAACCCTAATAAGACAATAATGATGTAGGAAAAAGAAAATTATTGCATTTTTTTTCTAATAGAGAATCTA
The DNA here is from genome assembly GCF_000001635.26 of Mus musculus. NCBI lineage: Eukaryota > Metazoa > Chordata > Mammalia > Rodentia > Muridae > Mus > Mus musculus. The sequence continues at coordinate 12,553,335 of NC_000079.6, forward strand.
GATTTAATGTGTGTGTGTGTGTGTGTGTGTGTGTGTGTGTGTGTTTGTGTGTGTGTGGTGGGGGAAGTGGCTAGTAGGAGAGGGGTGGAGTAGCAGGGTAATGAATGAATATGAGGAGGCATCATATCATATATCATATGCATGTATGAAAGTGTCATAATGAAACCATTATTGTTGCAGTAAATATTATTTGGGGGTTTCTACCCTACCTTAGATCATTTAGTTCCCAAATAAAAGACACAAAACCTTTGTATTTATAACAAGCCTTAAAGCATCAGAGCTGGGCAGAATCTACCCTCTGTGCTAGTTTATCTACTTCCCTGGCAGTAACCCTGGATATCACTTGCCATGTTCTGCCTGGGCTGCTCCTATTCCAGCAGGCCATTCCTCATGGCCATGAGCTTTTGATCCACCTCCCCATGGTGCCTTTTTTCCTTCTTCTGCTCTCTCTCCTTGTGTTTCCTCCTCCTCCGACCCCAAGCCCAGGAACTGTCTCTTTTCTGCCTAGCTACAGGCTGTAGGCATCTTTATTAACCAATAGTCTTATGTTAAAAGCAAGGTTTGCACAACAAAAATTGGCATACATGAGAATTCCCTCCTCTTGAGGCACCTAGACCATGGGATACAGAATTTAGCATGACAAAACACAGAAATAGATCAAATCTCGACACATTATTTTATATGCTAAAATAATTTTTAAAATTCACATAAAATTTTTCATGATGTGAATTCTTTGCTGGGTGTGGTGGTCTGTCTGTAATCCTAGCTATTTAGAGGCTAAGGCAGACAGACATATCCCTGGAAATCAGACATTTGGGAACAGTCGGGACATTGTTACCTGTCTCCAGGAGAAGATAAAGTTCCCTCTGGAAGGTTCTGTCTTTCCAGGTTTGTGTATGCCGATTCAGGAGATTTTGAGGACCAATCCCTTACTAAGTCAGTAAAACTGGATCGTGACTCCAGCTTTTGGCAGACGTGCCATTGATGATTTGTGGTGGGTTCAATAAGAATGGACCTATATGCTTATATATTTGCATGCTTAGTCCCCAGGGGGCAGAGAAGGATTAGGGGGTGTGGCTTTACAGGAGGAGGTGCCTCCTTGTTGGAGGAGGTGTGTTGCTGGGGTTGGCTTTCAGGTTTCAACAGCTCATACCAGGCAGTGCAACCAAGCTCCCTATCATGAGGATAACGGAGTAAGCCTGTAAGCAAGACCCCAGTTAAATGCTTTCCTTTATAAAGGTTATGGTGTCTCTTCATTGCTGTAGAACACTAAGACAGGTGTATTAGCTACACAATTCTAGTATTTTGATTTAGAAATTTCTTTAAAAGACCATTGGTCTAATGAAAATTATAAAACTTTAAAAAATAATTCTATAGTCCTAAAAAGTACATTACTTACGCTCTGAAGATGAAGTATTACAAAGCAAGTCCTGCCAAAAGGCTATTTGATAAATAGCTTTTCCAGGAACCCGGTCTTCAATATACACAGTCCTTCACAACCTCTGAGGAGATGTTTGCATTAATGTGAGCCTAAGGGGTTTTTTTGTTTTTTGGGTTTTTTTTTGTTTTTTTTTACATCTACACATGACTGACTTAATGAAGTGGACAGACATCACCAGAAAACGGACAGGCATCTAAGGAAAAGACTGACGTGAGTGGAAGCACCTGGGGGCTGTAATCAAGTTAGCCACTTCAACTGCTATTAGGAGCTGAGAAGTAAGGACATTGGCTTCATGGGCTGCTGGGGTCAGAGGGACCTATGGGAAGTGGCATGTACCCCCATGCTAATGGCACAATGGCTGCTGGTTTGGAGCCTTGGATATTAATGTAAAATTCCTCGACAGCTAAGTGTTGTTAATTATTTCAGTATTTTAACAGTCTAGGGGGTGGTACTTTGTAAGCTAAACAGCAAAATTCCATGAGTCATAGGAGGGGCATGGGTCACCAGTCTGAGACCCAATGGTTAGAGCATTTTGTAAGGGAAGCTGAGGAACCCTGAGAGTGAGGTTGCCTGCCCTCTCCTCAACTGAATCTCCTGCTGACCGTGCAGGGAGTTATCACCTTCATTTTCTGTGTATCATCTATAGCTGAGTTTTATGCAAGAAATACGTCTCTGAGCTAGACTAGTTCCCTCCCTGCAGATAGAATTCAAAGTCGATTTAGTCCCTCAATGTGTGTATGTTTGTGTATATCTGTATGTGTGTGCATACATGTGTGTCTGTAAGTCAGAGATTAGCATCAGGTGTTTTCCTCAATCACTCTTCACCTTATTTTTGAGACAGAGTCCCTGCCTGAAGCTGAAACTCACAGAACTAACCTAACCTGGCTTGCTAGTGAACCCCAGAACTAACCTAACCTGGCTTGCTCGTGAACCCTGTGAATCTGCCAGTCGTTGCCACACTGGTGGCTGGGTTATAGCTGGGTGACACTGGACCTAGCTTTTTACATAGGTGCAGAGAAGTAAACTCAGATCCTTATACTTGCATGGTGAGCGCTGTACAAACAAAGACAGCTTCCCCAACTCATTTCTCAACATTTTTTTAAAACAAGCAATGACCCTGTCTTTTCCCAGGAGTCACAAGCCAATCATCTGAATTGAATTCTATTACAGGGGATGTGGGTGCTATTTTGTCAGTAGTTTCTAAGCCCAGTAGTTTCTACTCTATTTCCCTCTCACATATTGATTCCCAACATGGTTTCTCAGTTGCAAGCGATGGGAGTATACAGCTGACAGCCACGGCAGGGAATCAAGAGAAGATGTCAGATCCACTAAGATCTCACAGTGGTTCAGAGCAAGAGCTCTAGGGAAAGAAAATGCCTCCTTCAGATTCTGATTCCTCCATTTACTCACTCCAAAGCTGCCTGAGCTTAGACAAAGTTGCTTAAGCCACCTGTGACATGGGGACAGCAAAACGCCACTGACTGTTGTGAAGATGTAGTAAGTTAATTCTTAACAACAAAACACCTGTTGTTAGCTATTAGATAAAAACATTGTTTGGAAGGGCCGGAGAGATGGCTCAGTGGTAAAAAGCACTGGCTAATCTTCCTAAGGACCTGGGTTCAATTCCCAGCACCCAGATGGCAACTCCTAGCTGTCTATAACTGATTCCAAGGGATCCGACACCCAGTTCTGGCTTCTCTGGGCACCAGGCGTGCAAGTGCTGTATAGACATGCATGCAGGCAAAACATCTATGTACATAAAATTAAATTTTAAAAATTAATCATATTCACCATTTTGGTTATTCTTTTCAGCCTGGAATTATCTGTAAAGAAGAAGTGTTTCTGTTTAGCAAACAGAAAGGCATTCCCTCTAGGCTAGTCACCTATTCCAACTTTATGTCTTAGTGGAAAGTCAACAGAGAGTTAGCCTATCCTGTTTAATAGAGGAGGAGCATGCTGCAAGGACGACAGGGAAACTCCTAGTCCACAAGAGTAAGCAAGTAGTTGCAATATGGGAATAAATTTGTAGCAATTGAAGTTGGGGACTAAGATTCTTGGGGTCTCTGCTTTCTCTGATGCTCAGGGAGATGGAGTAATAGCCACCATATTGATCCCCGAAATGAGATGGTTGTGAACTGCCATGAGGGTAATAGGCATGGAACTTCAGCCCTCTGGAAGAGCAGCCAGTACTCTTAGCTGCTGAGAGATCTTTTGAATATGATTAAAAGTACGTTATCTGCATGTACAAAATCATCATAAAGAAACTCCTTGCTCAGTACAATCAATAAATGATCATAAGAATAACAAACATGACTATAATAATAAATAACTCCAAGATTTCTTTTTTTAATCATTTATTATATTATTATTTATTTGTTATTATATTATTATAATAGTACACTGTAGCTATCTTCAGACACACCAGAAGAGGGTGTCAGATCTCATTTCAGATGGTTGTGAGCCACCATTGGTTGCTGGGATTTGAACTCAGGACCTTTGGAAGAGCAGTCAGTGCTTTTAACCGCTGAGCCATCTCTCCAGCTCTCCAAGATTTCTTTTTTAAGATATATCTTACTATCAATTATATGTGTGCAAACACTACCATGTTATGTTGAGACAGTACCAGAAATTGAACCCAGGACTTTGTGATTCTAGGCAAACACTCTACAAATTGAACCATATCAATTTTAGCTCTCAGGTTTTCAGTTTAATTTTAAATATTATATTCCTAATTGTGTGTGTGTGTGTGTGTGTGTGTGTGTGTGTGTGTGTGCCGGTGCCCACAGAGGCCAGTCCTCTGGAGCTGAAGTTGCAAGCAGCTGTGAGCCATCAGATATGGGTCCTGGGATATGAACTTGGACCCTTAGCAAGAGCATTAAGCATTTATAACTGTGGAGCCATCTCTCTAGTCCCTAACTTTCGGGATTTCTGGCGGTCATTAGCAAGTTTGGTGTTTTTAGTAAGAATTCACTCTGCTTTCCCCATTGCCAGGATGCTTATGAGGGTTTCTGTTCTCCTCACTCCGTGTTGACCAGATGAGTAGCTATTCTCAGAGAGCCCTAGAACTGGGCATGGAGAGGGGAGGCATCAATCACGCGCTGGATAGCAAGCGGTGTGGCTTTGATTTAATCATGCTCATGTTTTGCTATCACACTTTACTCTGATCCTGACTCAGCAGAGATACAGCTGTCACCAGCTTCAGTACTCTTGCTACCTGGGACACCGGGAAATGCCTTCATGGTTCCTTCATTCCTTGTCTTCTGTGTGTTATTTTAGCTGTTTTAACTAGGAACCCCGTCCTCCTAAGCCAGGCTGGTTCTGTTATCCTCATTGTTTATAAAGTTATTTTTGTAGCACTGGGTTGCAGGACATTTATGGACCATGGGTTGGAAAGTCCTTGGCAAGAAGTCTATGTTGTCATTCACTAGGTCAACAAATAGTTACTGAGTTCCTTCCTCATGTCTGGTGCTCTGCCTTGTGCTGAGAATGCAGCAGAGGATGGATCAGGCAAGTCTCTCCCTCCTCTGTGGAGTTCCATTCCAATCAAAAGGAAGGCAATATAAGCAAGTGTGAAATTGAAGGACTGGCAGATTTGGGTCATAGACTGTTGTGTGCTTGTGTCCTTACATGGTAGAAACAACAAAGGAGCTTCCTCCAGTCCCTGTTGCTTTAAAAAAAAAGATTTAACTGCTTTTACTTTACATGTATGTATGTTTTGCCTACATGTATGTTTGTGCACCACATGCATGTCTGGTGCCCACATAGCTCACAGGAGGGAGTCAGATCTCCTGGAACTGCAGTTACAGATGGTTTTGAGCTGCCATGTGGATCTGGGAACTGAACCTGGGACCTCTGAAAGAGTGGCCAGTGCTCTTAACCACTGAGCTATCCCTGCAGCCCCCCTAGAGTTCCCTTTGTAAGGCCACTAATCCCATTCACTAGGCTTTTCCCAAAGGCTCAGAGATGCAAATACCATTACATTGGGGGGGGGGGGCACATAACATTAACTCTATAGTAGGCACTCAGTAGAGTACTTGCCATGCTTTGGCAAAATACCTGACAAAAGCTACTTAAAAAAGAAAGGACTTTTGGCTTAGAGTCTGTGAGTATATTCCATCATTGCAGGGGAAGCATGGCAGGAGTGACATGCAGTGCTCATGTAACCATGGGTAAAAAGCACAGAACACAGAGTGAGAATATTCATTGTGCATTCTTCTTTCATTCAGTCCAGGACCCTGGCTCATAGAGTAGTGCTGTCCATAGTTATGGTTGGTCTTCCTACCTCAGTTAACCCATTCTAGAAACTCCTGGACCGACATCCCCAGAGACTTGTCTCCTAGGTGGTCCTCGACATTAACTATCTCAAGGTGGGAGGTAGAAATTGGCATAAGAATGATTCTAGGTTTTTTTTTTTCATGTATTTAACGGTCCTCACCCCCATCAAATCATAGATTACTAGCACCCCTGGTGGTGCAGGCCTGTAATCCTAGCTATTTGGAAGGCTAAGCAAGAAGATCACAAGTTTAAGCCTAGCCTAGGCTATAGTGTGGGTTCTAGGCCAGCCTAAACAACTTAATGAAACCATATCTCCAAATAAGAAGCAAAAGGAGGATGGAGCTCATGTCAGATCACTTGCCTATCATGGGTAAAAGCCTAGCTTCAACCCCAAGTGTCACAAAGAAAAGAAAAGATTATATATTTGCTTTTAGCATAGTAGTGTACTGAATCTGTCACACAAAAAGTTTTATTTAAATTGCACAAACCTGAAAATGCCTTTAGGAAAAGCAACACTTCTCAACGGATTCAAGACTATCAGTTTTAAAGCTATTCAGTGAACACACTTGACCAGTGCAGCTGGGTAAATACCAAAATGCACAAGGAGCACTTTAGAAGAGAGAACAGTGAATACAGAGCCATACGCCAGCCGAGCTCGTTGGTTTTCATTACTTTTAATCCCAATTCATTGTAAAAGAAAAGGCGAAGAAATCCCCTCCATTAAAATTCAGAGATGTGATCACCAAGCAAAAAGTCCCCTGCAAATAAGTCACAGATGGAGATCCTATTAACAAAAAAAAAAAAAAAAAAAAAAAAAAAACAAACCCACCCGCATGGTCATTTATTGACACACCAGGATTATCAACACAGTTGTTTAAACACACCAGATTGCCACCCTGTAGGTTCATTAGTCACAATTCTGCTTGCTCTCAAGAGAAAATGACAGAGTTACTAAGTTTCCACTTCATTGCCTTGACTTTTATTTAGGGCCATTGGTCAGATTTTCCTCAGTAGAAGTTATCTGTGCCAGAAAGCCATCAAAGAAACACAATGCACTTGAAGACACCTTGGAAATGTACGTACTTAGTGCCACTTTGTTAAATTTAAGTCTCTTTGTTAAATTCATCCACCTGAGGCAGTTTTCAAGTCTTTGCTAACAGCAGTAACAGACATTTCAAGTTTTGCTCTGAAGTTAACCAATGAAAAAGAAGTTAATTTTATAGCATAAAGACCTTACTTGCCTATGTGGACCTAAAACATTTTGATAGGACTCATTCCCTTTACTGCCACTTGCCCTATGTCCCTCACTGGTCATCCCATTTCCCTTGAGAAAAACTGTTAAAGCTTAACTGTGTACAACACTGGCCGTTCCTCCAGAGGACCCGATTCCCAGCACCCACAGGGCGGAACCGGACACCCATGCGGTACCCAGACATGCATGCAGACAAAACAACCGAACACATAATTAAAAAAAAAAAAAACTTAAAAAAATTGTTTCCAGGAATGATTCCAGCAGTGTGGCAATCTGTTATTCCCAATCTTTTTTGGTCTCCAAATCTACCTCTGCTCATTTCTTAATGAAAAATGGTCTATTTCATTTTACTCTATTTTCCAAGAACATTCTTTGTCAAAATAAACCTGCTAACCAGCCCTCCACAGGAAACATTCGGGGGCCCTGTATCCTGGAAAGTTATAACATAACTGAAGAGAGTGAAAAATACTAATTATTAATCAACAAACACATATTCATTGCTGCTCATAGGGATTGAGATAGCACTCAAAAGAATATAGTGTGAGATAGGTCTGCCTAGAACCTTATACTCTAGATGGAATAGAATGCACAGACCCAGGAAAAGTGAGTCCTAACTTAGATCAGAAGATGATCAGAGTTTTGGGTAGAAAACCTAGCATTTGGTAAGTACAGGAATGAGATGATTAGTGATCAGATGTTCTTATCGTGGCAGGTGGTGTGGAATAGGAAGAAGGAGAGAAAAGGAAATCTGTAAGAGGAATGGAGACAAACAGATTTGAAAGCAGAACAGTGAACCTGAGGAAATGACTTCTCTGCTCCTGTGTGTGCATTTGTGACTATAATTGCAGTGTATGAATCTCTCTCTCTCTGTATGTGTGGTATGTGTGTGGTGTGGTGTGTGTGTTTCTGTCTCTCTATGTGTGGTATGTGTGTGTGGTGTGTGGTGTGGTGTGGTGTGTGTGTGTGTGTGTGTGTGTGTGGTGTGGTGTGTGATGTGTGGTGTGGTATGTGATGTGTGGTGTGGTGTGTGTGTGTTGTATGTGTGCGGTGTGTATGGTGTGTGTGGTGTGTGAGGTGTGTGTGTGTGTTGTATGTGGTGTGGTGTGTGTGGTGTGGTGTGTGATGTGTGGTGTGGTGTGTGTGTGTTGTGTGTGTGTTGTATGTGTGTGGTGTGTGTGTGTGTGTGGTATGTGTGTGGAGGAGAGAAGCTGACATGCAGTTCTCCCTTATTTTCTCCATCTTATTTTTTTGAGATTTTTTGAGATTCTGCTAGCCCGGCTGGCCAGGAAGCTCTACCTGTCTCCATCTCCCAGTGCTGGGTTAACAAATGCTGTCCCGACATTTCTGGCTTTTATGGCAAACACCTTACCAGCTGAGCCTTCTCCCTTGAAGGGTGAATCTGAAAGCTAGGCCTTGTGACAGAGGCCTGTGATCCCAGATACTCAGAGGCTGAGGAAGAAGGGTCAAATGGCAAGGCCTATCGGTGCAACTTAGCAAGAAGAAACAAACAAAAAAGGGCTGGGCAGATGGCTCAGTGGTTAAGTGCCACTGACAGCATCCATTCCAAAAGGTGAGACATACTCAGTTCACCCATGCTCAGTTCCGTTAGGCTCCTTTGAGAGTTACAGGAAATGAGATCATGCCTCACCACCTGTCATAATTTGGATATAAAATGTCCCCAGAGGCTCCTGTATTTGAATCCTTGGTCAGCTGGTAGCATTGTTTTGGGAGTTTGTGAGCCCTTTAGAAGGGGGACCTGCCTTGAGGAAATCAGTTTCTGGGGTGTGTGTGTGTGTGTGTGTATGTGTTGTGTATGTAGGGGTAGGTGGGTAGGGGTGAGTGTGTATGTCTGTGAGGTGTGTGGTATTATGTATGGTGTGTGTGTGTGTATGTGTTGTGTATGTAGGGGTAGGTGGGTAGGGGTGAGTGTGTATGTCTGTGAGGTATGTGGTATTATGTATGGTGTGTGTGTGTTTGTGTGTGTGTATATAGGGGTAGGTGGGTAGGTGCCTGAGGTTTAAAGCCTGACTTTTTTGTTCCCTAGCCTCATGTTCCCATGGCTACAGATTAGAGCCTGGTCCCCTGCTTCGGTGTATCTCCCTACCACATGACGGATGGACTCACCTGTTTCCCCTTCAGTTGTTTCTTGCTGGTCACAGCAATGAGAAAAGTAACAGATCATCTGTACTGAGAACATTGACCCACCCTCACCACGTCAATGGGAAATCATCACTGTTTGCCCCGAAGGACTTGTACTAATTGACAAAAATTGGTCCTCACTCTTTCTACAATTGATCTGTGAGGCTCATATATTTTTTTCCACTGAAAGAAAAACAATTTTCCTGTCCCTTAGTTCCAGAAAATTAGGCTTGTCTAAGCCAGGTGGTTTGTAAATAATAAATTGCATTATCTGCAAAAACATATTACAGCTTTATTTGGTATACTTTTCTGTGTACCCATAGACCGGGACATCTGTGACAATTTAATGAATATAGAGTGCAAGCCAAGGTTAGAAAGAAAGAAAGAAAGAAAGAAAGAAAGAAAGAAAGAAAGGATGAAAGAAAGGAAGGAAGGAAGGAAGGAAGGAAGAAAGAAAGAAAGAAAGAAAGAAAGAAAGAAAGAAAGAAAGAAAGAAAGAAAGAAAAGTGCTTTTAAAGCCAGGCCTGGAGGCAGGCCTGCAATTCTGGCTACTCAGTTGGCTTGAGGCACGTACATGGAAATCTCATGGCCTCTCTAGGCAACTTAGCAAGATTTAAAAAAGGGAGTTGGAGAGATGGCTCAGTGGTTAAGAACGCTTGCTGCCCTTGCAGAAGGGCCCAGTTCTCTCCTAACCACCCATAGCAGGCAGCCCCCAGCCTCCTATAACTCCAGTTCCAGGGGGATCTGATTCCTTTCTCTGTCATCTGCAGGCACTGCATGCACACACATATATGCATAAATAAAAATGTTTTTAAAATGAAACCATGAAGAGGGCCAGGGACATGGCTCAGTAGTAGAGTGCTTGTCTGACATGTGTGAGGCCCTAGGTTCAATTTCTACAACCACAAAAAATAAAGTAAATTCGTGAGACATACTTAGAGAATGGCTTCCATGAATTTGTGTACCTCTTCCCATTCTTTGTAATCCTGCAGGATTTCTGTTCTCTCTCTCTCTCTCTCTCTCTCTCTCTCTCTCTCTCTCTCTCTTTCTCTCTCCCCTTCTTTACCTCCCCTCATCTCCCCTTCTCTCAGCTAAACTTGAGGAGTAATTTGAAGTTTGATGGGAGGATAGAGTGTGAAAAGTAACCGAGAACAATGAGCCAAGCCAATGGGAATGTTCTGGAAAAGTCCAGAACGGTCCATGCTCCTTTTGGTCCTTGAGTCACACCCCGATGGACTCACTTTTCTGGAACTGTAAGTGATGAAGCCTTGTTCATTCCCAAAGTTGCCAGTTTTCCTGACTTATTACTAGTTTTCTTATTGTTTTTAAATCTAGCTGGATCTGAATTTTTCTATAGCTTGCTACAAAGGTTCTTCCTGTTTCAACTTGCAAACCCCTAACTAGGATGGGAAGTTTGAAGTTAAGGAGTGTAGGTAAGGAGCATGGGTATCATTATAAAGGCAATGCCTGCTCTAATAAGAAATAAACCGCAAGGCTAAAACAGAGGACAGTAGCTTATTCATCAATTAATCAACTCCTCATCCTGCTCATTACAGCAAACGCTAAAACAGATCACAGCACAGGGCAATGTGAACCTTTCTTTTTCATGAAAAACACCCATGTCTGATTTCACTCACTGAGAGAAAAAAATGTTTCCAAACATTGTGAGTAAAGTTTCTGAGCTAAAACAAATGGTGTGTGTGCCATTATAATCTTTGTAAACTTGTTTTTCTTCTACCAATTGAAAAGTTGATAGAAAAGCTCAAGTTTTTCTTTGTGACAGGCCCTGAAGTGCTCCGAATGACAGGCATGGTTTCTGCCCTTGATATCAGATATTTAAAATGTGAAATTTAAAAATAAGGCAGTTTATAACTAAAAAAAATGGCTATGTTCCATGATGTACACATTATCTGGGCCAATTGCAGCACAAAGGGACCTGAGGAAAGTCCCATGCATACCCAAAGCGCAGAGCGATGAAGAGCATAGAAAGGCAGCTTTGAGAAGCAAGTCGCACACAGTTCTCTGTTAGCTATGTGGAGAAAAGGGAGCTGGTGACATGGGAAGATGGCCTGTGAAGTTCCAGGGTCTTGGACTGGTTTATTGTTCTGTTGTCTCCGCCTTAAAAGTCTTCTCATTTCCCCTGGACTTTCATTTCTGGCTGACCCTACAGATCATGCAGTGGGTCTAGATGGAATCATGGATGCGAATGTTCTCATGTTACCAGAGAGGCCAGAGGAGATTTTGAAGATGTGATTAAGGATTTTGAGATCAGGAAATTGCCTGGGTTATCCGGGTGAGCACCATGCAATCGAAAGTCTTTATATGTAGGGACACAAGAGAGATAGGGTCAGAAAGCACAGACGACAAAAGCAGGCTATGCCACTGTGTCATGTGAGGTCCTGAATCTAGGAATTTGATTGGCCATAGAAGCTAGAAAAAGCAAGGAAACATTATTCTCTAGAATATTCCAAATGGATGCAGTTTGTTTTAGTTTTCTGGCTTCCAGAATGTAAGATAATACATTGGGGTTGTTTTCAATCACTACCCTTCTGGTCATTTGTTACATCAACAATGACAAATTGATACATACTACTGAATGTAAGTTTCCTATAACTCAGGAATATCGGTAAAGTTAGCGATTACCATTAATTGATCACTTATTTGCTAGGGACTACAGGAAGCTTATGTACATAACCTTACATAATCCCAGAACAATATTTGAGGTGTAATTAAGACCACAAAACCATCTAGAATGTGTTACATTTGGGATAGTCTATGTCCCTTTAAGCTTTTCTGTGCGTTTATCCCGATTCTTCGTTTTTCACTGTATAGACTGGGGTTTTCCTTCATCCTTTAAAATGTATTATAGATTTTCTGGTGTTGGTAGAGGAGTAGTGGAGACACCAAGCAATGATACTTCTGGGGCATGTGACATGAAGGAGGTGCTGAAGACTTCCTGACAAGATGCCAGGTGGTTTTAGGTAGCTGCAGAGGTGAGAAAAAAGGCAAAGAAAGCTCTTGGGAATAGCAAGTCAAAGATTCGGCCGGCCTGGCGAGAAAATCCTGGCCCCAGTAGGTCAAGCGGTGACAAAGAGCTATTGGCATAGTGCCTGAAGACCTGCGGGGATGGGGGTGGACAGTCTTGTTTCTCAGAGCGACGAAACAGAGGTTCCACCACCTCAGGCCAACCCCTAAAACAGCACCCACTCTCCCGCCTGCTCCTGGGTGTTTTGGAGGCCTCGTGGTCCCGCCTCATTGGCCGCCGCGGAGCCCCGCCTCAGGGAGGCAGAGCGACCTCCGAGCCTGTAGTTCTCCATTTTCAAGACCTTCCCACTGTGGGGGGGCCCCAAGGGGCTACAGGGACTACAACTCCCAGAAGGCTTTGCGCAGAGGGCGTGATCATAACTGAGGACGCCGGGGGCGGGGCCTCCTGGGATGAAGCGGGGGCGCGCAGCACTGGTACATCAGTCGCTGCTGCTGCGAACGGTAGAGTGTTCCTTGCCCGAGACCGGCGCTCAGACCCCGGGTCCTGGAGGCTCCCGGCTCCCAGGCACTGCCCCCTGCTGTCGTCGTCGCGGCGGGCCGTCGTTCCCCAGCCCCGATCGGCCGAGGCGACGGCAGCGGCCGAGGTCACCATGAGTCCGGGGTTCCGCCGGGCCGTTACTGGGCAGGGGGCGGCGGCCGCGGTGCAACTGCTTGTCACCCTGAGCTTCCTCTCAAGTCTGGTCAAGACTCAGGTAAGCCCGAGGACCAAAGGCAGGGGACGGGTCACGCCGGCGTCGCCGAGAGGCCGAGGTGCAGGTGCGAGTGGCCAGCCAGGGATTGAGAACCGCGCCGGCTAGTGCGGGAAACGTCTGTAAAGCGCGGCGGGCGCGGGGACACGACACGCGTGGTGATGGTTTACGGAAGAGGAAGATGGTGACGGCCAGTAAGCGCTAGCGGCTTTATCTTTGTGATGGTGACGGGGAGACACAAGTCTTGAGTGGTGAAGGTGTTGGGGACACAAACCTCTGACATCCTTCCCTCAGATGACAGGGAGGCAGACCCTCCATCCTCTTCCTGGGCTAGAGGGGGCATTACTTCATTTCCTTGAACTTGTGCTCTAGAGATAGCTATAGGCATTACCCGCTTTATAATTATCCACCTGTCCTACGTATGCAAAGTGGCATGCCAGGTGAGCCCAGTTATGACACTGGAGGGCCTAGGCCCCTACTGTGGGCTTCTTAAGTCTATAGTGAGGCTTGCTGGCTGGACAGTCCGGTAGACTTTGACGTTGCCTTGGTTAGGCAGGTATTACTGAAGTGTTCACTACATACTCGAAAGCCAAAGCACAGCCTCTTGCCTTGAAAAGAGATAGGTTAGCTCTGCCTCTTTTAGTGAGGAAGGTTTGAACAGGTTGCCAGATGCTGCTATATCTTGTCTGCACCTGCTGCAAAGTGCTAGCTCGAAGAGCCAAAACCGAAGAAAAACAAAAGTGTCTCAGATGGCCTGATAATGAGGGGCATGCAGTTTGAAGCAATTAACACTCATTGCTAAGAGAAAAAAAAATGATGGTAACTGTGAGAGTAACCGTGTAAACATGTTTTTCTGCCTTGTTCATGGTGTTATGGTGTCCAGCATGAAGTCCTAGAATACAAGAATATTCTGTTTGTGTCCATGTGTGAGTTCTCTTGAATGATTTGATAAAAATAAACAGCTAGGAACAGTGGCATACACCTGTAGCCTCAGCTCTCAGGGGTAAAAAACACAAACAGTAGGAAAAACAGTAGGATTGCCGCAGGTTGGACGCTGGCCTACATATTGAGATTCTGGGTTAGCCAGGACTACATAGCAAGACCCTCTCTCAAAAAACTAAACAATGAACCAGTCAGAGAAAAGAAGGAAGAAAGGGAAAGGAAAAGAAACCTTTTGTTAAACGTGGAGCTTGCTGAGTCCATCTGGAACTGAGCAAGGAATCAGAATTTTAAACAAGCCTTGTAAGTGTCTGTGATGCAATTGTTCTTTCCACTATACTTTAGTCAGGCTTGGCAAACACTATGATAGGATTCTGGGTGTATCTATCAGATTTAGAAAAAATAAATTTCCTAGGCTGTCAATAGCAAAGTTACTTTGTAGTTACTAGTTTGAGTGTTTGACTTGAGTGGAGCTTACATTTAGAACTTTTAAATAAAGTCTGATTTCTTGTTTTCTTGCTTGATATATGTCATTAATTAATTGTATACTTTTAAAATCACTAGTCTAGAAGCTTCACTTAAGGTTTCTCTAGCTACCAATAATCACATGTAATTAGTGGTTTATAATGTACCTGTAATTCTATTTGTTGATATATATTTGTAATATATATATCAACAATAAAATATTTGTGCATTTCAAAGTAACACCGTGCCTGTCTACAAAAGTATATTTTGTTCTTCTAAATACAGTTTTGATGTCATTTTTAGATAGCACTTTAACCTGTAACATGTTTAATTATATATTACCTCATTTTATTTGGTACATATCATGTGTAAGGCTGTGGTGGTTAAGTGAAGTTCAGAGAGCTTAATTGGCTTATTAAGTTACATAAACTGGGGCCCTAATGTAGCCCTTTATGCTCTACCCAGCATTAACAAATCAGCATACTTGCTTCAGTGGACAGAAAAACAGAGACCAGACAATCAGAAGGTGGAACATAGACAGTTCCTCTACTTCTCATGCATCCTAAACTTGGGGGACGGGGTGTGCAGGGGGAGAAAGAGTAAAAGTAAGAGGAAGAATTAGAATTGTTGAACAAACACCTCTGTTCACAAGAAATCAAAGTCATTTAAGGAAATAGGTACTTTGCCTTCTATATTGAAAGCAGGAAAATGTTTTTGACTATGTGAGAGGATGTTCATTTGTATATCTGATGCCCCATTTTCTTATAAATGAAATGCAAATATGGTTCATGGCATGCTAACATACAGTTTTCCTGTAAAAGGATATTTCTGTCAAATATATTTGAAACCCTTTAAAATGCCCATCTGAGGTGGCATGAAATCAAGGAACACAGAGCTCCCCACTAAATGGAGGTCAGAAATGTGGGACTCATTCCACTACCCGGAGGATTTGTTTCTTTTAAACCTGAAGACCAAGCTTTTAGTCTCACAGCTTCGTGGAGGTAGAATTGGTAAGAAATAACACCAGTGTCTTCCCTAAAAATGGAAAAATCATAAGAGACCCCCAAAGAGATACATTGTTAGTGTAAGTGTGAATGGAAAATGAGCCCCATTTTGTGGAAAAGGAAAAAAGTTACGAAGAAGGGGCTGAAAACTCGGCTGAGAAGCTGTGACTGTGAGCAGCCCCTCCCTCACGTGCCTTTTCAGGCTTACTCTGTATCACTCGTGCTAGGATGAGCTTTGGCTAGAAGTGGAATTCACAGCAAGCCCAGGTTACCAGAGAGAGCAAATATCCGTTCCTCCTAGAGAAGTGTGTTTTCAACTCAAGGACTTAAGAGATTTCAGAGATAGTGTCCAGTGGAGTAAACAGCTAGGAGCGTGCCAAAAAAAGTTATCACAAGCCACAAGGCACTAGGTACCTTGAATCAGATACAAATAGCCCCCGGCTTATGATGGTTGAATTTTTGGCTTACGATGGTTGGACTTTTTTTTTTTTCTTTAAATTACACAGGTGAGAAAGCTATATCTGCTTAGTAGAAACTACTTCGTAATTTGATACTTTTTTTTTTCTGTTATGCTAGTTCTGTAATTTCAGTGCTAGGAAGGGACAGTGAGCAACAGTTCACCATCAGCTATGCCAACACAAGCATAATAAACAACTCAGACTCCACAAGTTGTCTCCTGAGGTTCTGATCCATGCTGTATGGTAGGCTATGTGTCTCAATTGCATTTCCATTTGATATTTTTGTTTTAGTGGGTTTATTGGGAGGGGAGCAATTTCTCATGGAAAGTTGAGGAACACCTATAAGTGGAAACACT
The DNA here is from genome assembly GCF_000001635.26 of Mus musculus. NCBI lineage: Eukaryota > Metazoa > Chordata > Mammalia > Rodentia > Muridae > Mus > Mus musculus. The sequence goes on from NC_000079.6 coordinate 12,569,398, forward strand.
CAAGACAATACCTTAGGCTCTGAAATTTTTAAGTAGGTAATTTAATATCAGTTTTAGTGTACTTAAGAAAAGCATAGAAGTATTAAACATCTAAAAGAATAGCCAGAAGGTTAAAAATAATGAAATTGACGTGTTCAAAGTAAAATTTAAGCCAAGTATGGTGGTATGCACTCATAATCTCAAGAATGAGTGAACAAAATCAGAAGTTCAAGGTTGGCTTTAGTTGCAGAGCCAACTCCTTGTTAGCCTGAGCTACTTGAGTCTCTGTCTCAAAAGACCAGCGGGGAAGGGAAGTAAGATTTAAAACTAAAAGGGTGAATTAATTAAATAGCTGATTATACCTAGCTTAAGAAATAACGGTTACAGATTTTCCTAAATAATCCTTTGTCACCCACTCTTCTGCCCTATCGGCTTCACGCCTAACAAAAGAGAATTTCCACAGAGTAATCCACTTCCTGGACTCTGTACCAACTGTTGTGATCCTGTTGGTTATAGCCATGGATGAATCATTCGTGCTCTTATAGCATGTGTTAGGGTCCATTTCTTCTTTTCTTCTCAAGGCTGTGGTTCTCGCCATGTTTTCACTTCCCCCACCTCATTAGTTTCTCCTTAACGAGCTGTCACTGTCATCCTAGCAGATGACCTTGGGTCTTGGTGCTGCGCTCTTGTCCTTGTTGAACACTTTTCCTGACTGAGCTGCCACCTGCCCCTTTTAATTTCTGTATCTGGAAAAATTCCTAGGCTGTCTTCATTTCATTTTTCCTGACTTGTTTTGTTTAACCTATTCATTACAGTCAGACTGTACCAAATTGTACTTCTACTGCCCTGAAATCTCTCTTGTCGAGGGTTCCCAGTGTCTTTCTTGCTAAGACTGTATAGTTCCTAAACCTCAGGTTCTACCTGTTGGAAGAATTGTTGTTACAGCTCAGCCTTTACTCACTTAAGTGCTTGCTTTGGTATCCAGGATGCTAACTTTTCTGGTCCACTTCCTCTGTAGTGGCCTCGTCTACTTTAGAACACTTGGCTTGTTTCTCCTCTGCCCTTGATCACCAGTCATTTGACCCTTGAGGTTTGTGTCTTTCTTGTTCATCTTATCTGAACACTTGGTTTTAAAAGCCCATCTGTACCTGAGTCTCAAGTTTATATTTGAAGACAAGAAATCTTAGTTGTAGACCACCGCATCTAACTTTTTATTCTCCACCATTTACATTTGGGTGACACACAACCTCAAGCGTCAGAATCAGAAAGAAATAAATGTAGGACATTATCATTAGGACAGAACTCCACTCTTCCCTCCTACCTCTTTGTTCTTGTTGGTTGGTAACAATTAAGCCATAGATTAATATTAGTATTCAGGGTGGCATGTCTCAACGGTAACTCCTGACCATTGGTGGTGAGATGCATACTTGATATAAAAACTTAGGAAGTCAATCTGCTGTCCTCTAATAAAGCTGATATGTGCTTAGAGCAATTTTACACCCAACATTATCACCTTGATAAACTCTTCCACATGTCTCCCAAGATATATGTACAAAGATGATTGCATAGGTTTTTTCTTTTTAGCAAAATTTATAAACAGTGTGGAATATATTTGTTTCCTGTGTTGCTATAACAAATTGCCACAGTTTAGTCACTCAAAACAGTGTAATGTTTTTAATCTTATGGTTTTGAGGACCAAAATCTGGAAATGAGTTTTACAGTGATAATATCCTTAATTTTATCAATAAGGTGGGAGTCCTGGAGGCTGTAAGAACTGTTTCTTGATTCTGCCAAGCTTCTAAGGGTGTCTTTAGTCTTTGCCTTGTGACTTCTTGTATCTTCACTGTCAGTATTGTAAACTCTTCTGATTTCTCCTGTACCAGTACCCCTGTCTCTTTCTGACAAGGAATTCATTTTGTTAACTCTATTGGTCTCTTTCTATTAATCCAATATAATCTTCATGCCTTAAGATCCTTAATCATGCTGGGCAGTGGTACAGCACACCTTTAATCCCAGCACTTGGGATGCAGAGGATCTCTGAGTTCGAGGCCAGCCTGGTCTACAGAGTGAGTTCCAGGATAGCCAGGGCTACACAGAGAAACCCTGTCTTGAAAAACAAAAACAAAACAAAACAAAACAAAACAAAAGATCCTTTAATCATATCTTTAAATTTTTCTTTAAAATTTGTATATTGTGTGTGTTTGCATGTTTGCACGTTCATGTATGCTTGCTTGCTTGCCATATACTAGCAGTATGTAGAGGTCAGAGGAGTTCTTTGTTTCCAACTTCATTTGGGTTCTAAGGATCAAACTCAGGTTGCCAGGCGAGCATCCTTACCCACTAAGCAATCTTGTCTGCCCTAGTCACATCTTTAAAGACACTTACTTTGTAAAAGAGTATCCTTCTAAGATTAGGTTTGTGCAATAGAATCTTCAGAATCAGGATTTTCATACCTTGGGCTGTTCTTCTGCATGGAACAAAATGGAATGGGTAAGCTGTGATTGTTCATATTATACAGCGTTTATATCAGGAAAAGTAAATGAGCTAGCTAGCTACACATAAAACTTATCATCATAGATGCCAAACTAAAATGTTAGCAAAAGCAACAGCTTTGCAGAAGAATTGAACTGAAATGACATTAATGTTACTAAAATGGGAATTGTGAGTATATTCAGGGATGCATTACAAAGAAAATCACAATAGTAAGCTTTCATTTATCCTCTAGGTAGCTGTACTTGAGAAAGAACTTCAGGAAATATTTGCATCTACATTTCAGACTTTTGGTGATAGACAGGTTTTACAAGTTACAGATGTGTGTTAACAGTAATTTATCCTTAGCACAATGAAAATGGCCTATGTGTGTGTGCACACATGGCATGGAGGCTAGAAGTTAACACTAGGTGCTTCAATCTTTTTTCCACCTCATTGAGTCTTGATGAAGCTGGAGCTCCGCAGTTAGAATGTCTGACACCAAGCCCCCAGCAAGCCTCCGTCTCAGCCTCCCCAGTGCTGTCTCCCAGTTTTATGTAAGTGTTGGAGACCTGCATTTAGGCCTTTGTGTTTGTGTGGCAAGCATTTTACTGACATCTGCCTCCCAGCCCCTGAAAATATTCAAGGAAAATAATAGTTTACAAACCAAAAGTTTTCAGCTTAAAAAGCCTTACTAAGAAAGAACAGTTACCAGATAAAGGGTTTTTGTTTTTTGTTTTTGAACAGGGTTTTTCTGGCTGTCCTGGAGCTCACTCTGTAGACCAGAATGGCCTCAAATGCAGACATCTGCCAGCCTCTGCCTCCTGAATGCAGGGATTTGAGGCATATGCTACCATGCCCAGATTAGAAAAGATATTTAAACTCACGCACACATGCACACAGGCGTGCGTGTATGCATGTACACACACACATGTGCGTATGTATATATGACTGCTGTGACTAGAGAACCTAGAAGCTCAATGAAATTTGAGAGTTAGTGACAGGATCCTAGGAAACAGAGAGATTAAGTGGGGAATTCCAGCCCTTGTTCCTTCTGTAAAGGTGACATGTTACTGTGTCCGTGTGGGATGGAGTTGAGAGAGACATTTCCACGCTGAGAAAGAAAAAAAATTGGCTAGAACTTCTGCTTCTGATCTCTGCTTCTATGTCTCCTCCTATCTGAGGGCTTCCTGAATACAACATTTAATAGGCAGAGTGCCATTGTTTTTAAAACCTTGAACTGACATAGTTGCAAGTTCATGTGCAGTTGTAGGAAAAAATACAGAGAAATACTATGTCATGGTACCAAGTTACACAATGGTAACATTTTATAAAGAGAGAGTTGTAAATAGGATGTTGCCATTGGTAGAATGATTTGATATTTTCCTGGTTCTGTGTATATTATTTGTGTGTACATATTCACATATTTTGGGGGGAGGGGGCTGTTTTTTTTTTGAGACAGCGTTTCTGTGTGTAGCCGTAGCTATCCTAGGACTCACTCTGTAGCCAGGCTGGCCCTAAACTCAGAGATTTGCCTGCCTCTGCCTCCCAAGTGCTGCGATGAAAGGTGTGCACCACCACTGCCCGGTTGTATTCACATTTTTATTATATTGTGTTTCATGCATTCACCACCACAATGAAAATATGGATCAGGCTATTCCCGTCAAGCATCTGTTCTGTTCCTATCTCCCTCCTCCCCTTCTCCTCCTCATTATTTCATGTCTGCATGCTTGCAATGAGTGGGTGTAGATGCTCAATTGAAGCATCTATCCTGTTCCATCATCACCATCATCCTCATCATCTTGGAGGCGAGGGTGTGGGTGCGTGTGGGTGCAGACAGACACACATGTCGAGGTCAGATGACACCTTTAGAAATTGCTTCTTCCTACTTATCATGGGATCCTGGGACTGAACTCAGGTCCTCAGGCTTGGAGGATAGAGGCTTTTACCTGCTGAGCCATCCTGTTCCTCCTCCAGCTTGCAGCCATCACACTTTCCACCATTTCCAAAGCTTTTCAGAACACTCTGTACCTGGAACCACAGCGTGTGAGTTTGGGGAATGCTGCTCTTTACTTAGGAGACGTCTCCCAGGGTCAATCCAAGTCGTGCATATATACGTACTGAGAGTCATTTTGAGTGAAGCTGAAGGATGTCTTTCAGAATCTTTTGGACTCAAAATTTACCTCATATGTACCTGTTTCTCTTCATGGATTCATGGAGTAGTGGGGAAGAACACAGACTTTAAAGACTGATAGATGTGGGAGTTAGGTTCCATGTATGTAAAACAATCATTGGAAGCTTGTTAAACCATGATTTTCTTACAGTGGGGGTTATTTACAGGATAGTGTTAAAGAGTAAATGATGTGACATACAAAAGCTCTTAACACCACATGTGGCACACAAATAGCAACCCAAAAGAAGGTGTAGGTGGCCTCAGCAGAGCATTACAGGCTGTGGCTTCTAGATTAGTCTGAATCCAGTGGCGGCTAAGATTTTTATTGATTGGGCAGAGGAAAGGCAGAAGTATCTTCCATTTTGAACTCTAAAAGAAGGATTGGTATTTCAAAGTAGGTATATGTAATTTTCCTGGATTTTTTTTATATTTAACTACTATACTTAAAAAGTGACTGCTTTAATGTTATAAGTCTTAAAAATACTTTTTATAGTAGTTCGTGTGTGTATGTATTGGGGACTGAATACACATGTGACATGGCATGCATATAAAAATCAGAGGACAAGTTTCAAGAGTTGGTACCCTCCTTCCACCATAGGAGGGAGATTGAACTCACATTGTCAGACTCGACAGCAGACCCTTTTACCTACTAAGCCACTTCATTGGCCCTAATGTTATAAACCTTAATCAGTAAAACTGGCCAACTTGAATGAATAAATTGTCTTTTAAAATAGTAGGTTTATTAAGGTGTAAACATTAGTAACTTGTATACCTTAGATCTTACTCATGTGTGTATTCTAGGTGACTGGAGTTCTGGATGATTGCTTATGTGACATTGACAGCATTGATAAATTCAACACCTACAAAATCTTTCCCAAAATAAAGAAGTTACAAGAACGAGACTATTTTCGTTATTACAAGGTAAGGTGGCAATTTTTAATTCTGTTAATCCAAAGTTTTCTATATAGTTGTCTGCAAATGTGACTTCTTTTATTATGTTTTTCAAAATCTTTGTAAGAAATATCATTGTGAAAAGCTTGTTTACAACACACACCAAGAATCAGAACTCTTCTTCTTATGTTTGGAAATTCTTCCTCTTTCAGTTTCAGTTTTGAGGTGACGATTCCTCCTGCCCACACGGACTTTGTCAGCCTCTGTGAGCACAGGTTATGTGCTCTGGACCTCACTGGCAGGCTGCAGCGGGGCACTGGGCTGGTATAATGGGCGTATCTTAAACACCACAGAGTAATAGGAGGTCACTGGTGCTCTTTGTGGGGACTGCAAACTAAGTCATGCTACAAGTAGAACATGCCTCCACCGTTAGTCTGTGGACTCCGTTTTTTAACCTAGCATGAGTCCTGGGCCTTCTAAAACATCAGTGGAAAGGCAGGAACGGTATTGGATGTACGTCAACAATTAGAACGAAAAAAAATGTAATTTTATATTTTTAAGGAGACAGTACTAAGGGGGTAGCCTAGTGAGTTAAAACAATTATTCATGTCTATTCATTGTACAAGGCAGTGGGCGACATGGTGGCCTCTTTTGGTTCAAGTCCATCCTGTGCTTTGACCATGTTCACTCTCCGTTTCTTCAGTCCCTCCCCTCTGTGTGTTGTACAGTCTATTTTATAGCTATTTTTTAAAGCTATGCTTGGCTTTCCCTTAATCTTGTTCTTGCTCTTACGATTTGACTGGTAGATAATTTGGTTTTTATTTTAATTTGTTCTAAATTTTAAACCTGGTTTCTTTTTTAATCATGACTCTGAATAGATTATCTTAGTTCTTTAAATATTTTTGAGGGTGAAATTTTTAGTTTTTGGCAATTGTAGATTATCCAAGAAGATAAATTAGAAAATTACAAATTGGGACTCCATCCCTTTGACTACAGATACAACGAATATCCAGAAAGCAGTAAATGTTTCTTCTCTGTACAGAATCTGTTGAGAATGCAGCTGGTAGATTTATTTCAAAGATAAATCTTTACCTAAAACTGTGGCTGATCTTTGGGTATTTTTCATATAAATAAGATCGGTGCTCATGAGTTCCTGCATGACAGGAGTGGCTGTGTGTATAGACGTGTCCTTCATAATATTAGATAAACCAAAAAGAAGTTGTTACTTCAATGGTTTGAAAATGGTTGAACATGTCAGTTTCTTATGGTCCAGTCTAATCCAGTGGAAACTTTGTGTTGCTGTCAGGCACTGTGCTTTCATGTGGGGTCCAGGTACCATTTCCTCTGACTCTGTCCCAACCCTCTCTCAGCACATCTCTCTGTGGGACTGCATCTTCTATTTCTGTATTCACATAAGGCCTGGCTCATTGAAGAATTGAACTTTTAGATGAATGGATATCTCATTTAATCTTCATGTGAAATTTTTGTTCCTATCTACATTTTTAAATTGAAGAAATAATAGGCCTGGGTATCCTAAGTAGGATACTTTTGTTGACTAAAAAAACCCGTAAGTTTAAGAGAGAAGATAATTGAGACGTTTACAAACTTCAAAGACAAAGTGAAGTGGTACACATCAGAAGGATGAGAGAAGAGCAGGCGCGGATGGGCCTTCTCTTCATGGTAACACCAGAACTGCAGAGGTGGGTGGTTGACTGAGAGTAACTAGGCAAGCACTGTTACCCTGAGCTGTAGCATCAGCCCTTCAGGCCAAATGAGCTATTTTCCCATCTTGTTCTTGTTCTTTATAAAAGAGTCAAATTTCTGGAGGAGTGAATCATGACTGGTCCAGGAAGCCATGTGCTACCTTTACCAAAAGAAGAAAAGATACCTTGGGTGGCAGTGCTATTCCAAGGAGCATGAGGGATCATTGTTTCTGAAAGGAAATTAGAAGGCTGTTACAGGAGAAGGGAAAATGAGAGCTAAGGCAAAAATAACAGTGTGGCCAATCAACATAGACTTGTTTAGAAATGCTTTAACACGATAAGGTTGTTCCATATATGACCAATCCATGCCTGTCTCCCAAGAGGGTGTAGCCCTGATCTTGCTGATGCCTTCATCTCAGAAACAGGCAGGGATTTGAGAGAAAGATGCTCTGCTTCTAGTTCTGCCTGCCTGAGAGATAAATAGAAACATTTATCCATTCACAGTATGTTAACTAGTGAGAATCTAAGAGAAATTGATTTCAAACACACATATACAATCTAGGAATTTGGGGAACAAGGCGCTGCTGGAGGTGGAAGTAAGCTCCCACCTTTGCAGCTAGGCAATTGATTGGTCACACCGATGACCTCTAGTCTTGTACTGTGGATTCAGCAGTGAGTAAGACAAAGCTTGCGTTCTGCTTAGGGAGAAAAACAATAAAGAAGTCGATATTGAACTGTATTGCCAGATGTAAGGTGGTTACTATAGAGAAAATAAAGCAGGAGCAATGTAGATGGCGTGAGGATAAGGAATACAGAGATAGGTAGCCTTGCTTTGATGAAGTGATCAGGAAAGGATGGTGTTCATGCTAATGTGATATTTGAGCAAAGACCTTTCTAATGTGAAAGTATAAGTGGTGGGGAGATCTGGGGAAAGCACTTCAGGGAAGTTGAGTGAATAGATTTAAGAGTTTAGACACAGAAGTAAGCTTCGTATATTTGAGGAACTAGAAGGCAACTTAGGCCACAGAAAGCAGGTGAATGAGAAGGAGGATTGGAGAGAGAGGTAGGGACCAGCTTTAAAAACGTGTTTCTAGCTGCATATGTAGCAGAAGATAGCCTAGTCGGCCATCAGTGGAAAGAGAGGCCCATCGGTCTTGCAAACTTTATACGCCTCAGTACAGGGGAACGCCAGGGCCAAGAAGCGGGAGGGGGTGGGAGGGTATGGGGGACTTTTGGGATAGCATTGGAAATGTAAATGAAGAAAATACCTAAAAAAAAAAAAAGTAATGTAAAAAACAAAAACCAAAACCGTGAACGTGAACACATGGCACACACACACAGACATGATACAGAAATATACTGAGGGTTGGTTACATTTGAAGTACTACTTTAGAGTACTAGTCTAGTCAGGGTCTGCTGCTGTCAAGAGTGAGGTCGAGGAACAGTAATTCAGACAAAGAGAATGGGCAGTATAGAGATAGGCTTTGGGGCTTACAGAGCCCTGTATATCAAGTAAAAATGCAGTGTGATAGATGAGGTAAGAGAGGCAGGTGACAATTGTTACATAGTGTGTGTAGAGCTGCTGCAGGGATAGAGAGCTGAAAATGCACAGGACGGTTCTGAGCAGTCATGGGAAAGGTCTGCCTTGGTTTTGATGTAACTGTTGCTGAGTGCAATAGGTGGGGGCGAAGGAGGGAAACTATTGCAGACCCTTGGGCAAGAGACTCGATGGTGATGGAGGTGGTAGAAAGTAGCAAGGGAGGAAACAGAAAACTGTCTGGGTTTTTAGCTTGGGCAATACATCTGTAAGTCGTGTGGGATTATCAACTTCCTGTTGTATGAAGACTATGGGAACTGGTGTTTACCATGTATGTGACCTCTACACGTATTGTCCATTCTTTTTCCACCAAAAATGGTGGAACTGGTGGTTCTTCATTTTTAGCACCATCAAAGCTCTCCATTGCTGTAGCCAAATGCACACTTCCCCACCTTTCATCTTCCTAAAACATGGTCTCCTCAGAGGCTCCATCCATCAGCACTGTGACTACAAAACTCTAGGCTCTCCTTTGGAACACACACTACAATTTGCAATGAAATAAACATGTGAGTACTTGATTTTTCTTTAGGATATTGTAAGTCCTAGAAGAGAAGGCTCTCGTTGGCCTTGAGCCTAGTCTGGTGTCTGACAGCTAGCCAGTGCTTAGCACATACTAAGGTCGCGCTGAAGCCCTAAGGCTAAGGTGGTCGTTGGTGTTTGGGGAATGAGTATTAAAGTCATTCGGAAATGCTGCCCAGTGACAACTGTGCTTCAAACAAGCAGTGAACTTGACTGCTGTCCCTCTTTTGCAATGACAGAGAACCTATGGCCATTAAAAGCTAACACTCCGTCCAAGTGCCTGCATAGCCGTAGTCACTTACTGTCTGCACCATGTACACGCTGCAGGATCAAGCAGCTTCCCCCTCCCCATCACTACTGTGTCACTGTGCCCAACACAGTGACATCTGCAAACTGTCTGTAATTACCATGCCTGATCACTAATGTTGATTTGTTCTTCCTGGAAAGGTTAATCTGAAACGACCATGTCCTTTCTGGGCAGAAGATGGCCACTGCTCAATAAAAGACTGTCATGTGGAGCCCTGTCCAGAAGTAAGAGTATGATAATGGGGAGTGGGAGGGGGTGGGCTGGCTTCTTGGCTTTTAAAAAATCATACCCCGTTGCCAGTATTCTTGTGTTTGGACTTGTTAGAAGAGTCATAAGCTTTCAACTCTTATGATTAGAGTTCTTAAAAGATCGGTTGAGAAATTCGTGTATCCAGTGGCGTTGGTGATGCGGTGTGGACATAGGTCTGATTCTAAATGGGAGGAAGATCAGAGGCTTAATCTAGGATTAGACCTACAAGGGCTCTATTGAATCTGCATCTTGTTTCATAGGCAAAAAGAGAAGTTTTGGACCTTAAACTTCAATTTTTTTTTTTTTTTGGTTTTTTTCGAGACAGAGTTTCTCTGTATAGCCCTGGCTGTCCTGGAACTCACTCTGTAGACCAGGCTAGCCTCGAACTCAGAAATCCGCCTGCCTCTGCCTCCCAAGTGCTGGGATTAAAGGCGTGCGCCACCACCGCCCAGCATAAACTTCAAATTTAAATTGGGAATTTCAGTGCGTGAAGTAGGAAAATCCACTTAGAGGTTTTCAATACTTTTTTCTTTAAAGGTTGTGTTTACTACCAAGAGAATGTTACATTCCAGGTAGGGTTATGTATGTGTGAATCTCAATGCTGGCTGGCTCATAATAGGTTTCTAAATTGAGTGTTTTAATCATAAGTTCAAGCGATCAGTTACTTTCCATATGTAGTGCATTATAGCCACTTCTGTGGTACATTTCTAGTAAGAAATAAACACAGTGTTTATTTTTAAATTCAAAACAAGGGCTGGAGAGAGAGAGAGAGAGCATTTGCTGCTCCTATAGAGGACTTGGCTTTAGTTACCAGTACTCAAGTGGTAGCTTAGAACTACCCATAACCACTGTTCAGGAGACCCAGTACTGTCTCAGCTGCCATAGACGGCAGGCAAACATGAGGTGCATGTGTGTACATGCTGGAAAGCACTCATACACATAAGACATAACTTTTAAAAAGAGAAGTCAAACATAGGAAGCAAACTACAGATGCGTTTTGAGATCAGTGTCCTTTTGTTCCTTCCTTTCCCTGATAGTAACTGGCCCTCTGACTATCTTTTAAGTAATGGTCTTATTTTTCTTTTAAAGAGTAAAATTCCAGTTGGAATTAAAGCCGGGCGTTCAAATAAGGTGAGTTACTCTTCTTCCTTGACTTTTTTCGGATAGTGGGGACAGTAGAGAGCCATGAGTCTACCTGGAATGGGGGGTTGAGGGACTCTTGGCCTCAGAGTTCAAAATGTTAACTCTTGAATCAAGCAGTGAGGTTATGCATGCCTAGCTTCTTTTGAAATTATATCTGTTTTCAGAATCTCTAAATAGGAAAACTCTCAATTGTAATTGCAGCAGAAATACTAGTAACGATTTTAATATTCTGTTTCAGTTAGTATTTGTTAGATTCAGAATTTATTGTATAAAAAAAGTATTCTCAAGCTATTTTGAGCCAAGCACTTGGAAATGGTGTTAAGATAGTCACTATACTTTTTATTTTTATTTATTTCCGGATAAGCTATGCTCTTAGCTGGCAAGTAACTCTCATCTTCCAATGTTGCACATACCTGGAGATTTCCCACTCTCGCTGCCTCCCTCTTCTTTACTGTGGCCCTGTGCAGCCATCTATCCCATGTACTGATGCTCACTGCACTTCCCCGACACCATGTTAATCCCATTTTACTTACTCTTCCCTAGAGCCAGCCATTTTCTGAAGTGACTTAAGTGGTTCTACTCTTATTCCATATGTATCTGTCTATAAGTAACACTTTCAGAGTGTGTGTCCTCAGTACTATATAGATTACTTTATGGAAAGTGAAAAACAATTTATTAATATAAATTCCTTCAAGTTGGAAATACTTTTAGTTTGTATTTGGCTCAGTGCTTTTGCTTGTAAAGCCTCTTTCTCTGTTTACACATTGGCTCTGCATGTGGACGTTTCAGGCATTCTAGTTTCTTGCTCTTGCAGTGAAACACTGGCATTTTTGTACCTGGTCTCATTGTGTGCACATGAAAGTTTCCCTAGTATTGTGTATAGAAGTGATGCTGGACCATAAGAGCTGAGTATCTCAGCTTTTTAAAGTGATACAATACACTAAGATGTTGTAATATTAAAAAACAAATTTGCCTTGGGTTATGGTCTAAGTTGAAGACTGCTGTTCTAAGGATTTATGTGTTTGTAAAACTCTAGATACATATTTATCCAATTTTGCTACCCAATGACAACATCACTAGCACACTATTGCATTTTAAATGCCTTTGCTCACTTAATGGTAGAGATTCATGCCTTTTTAAAAAAGTCTAACTGTAAGGATTTTGATAATAGAATGTGTCATCGTTGACTGCTAAAGAAGAGCTAATCACTGTCATTTAACTACATCTGAGCTTTCTTGTAGTACTCGCAAGCAGCAAACAGCACCAAAGAACTGGATGACTGTGAGCAGGCTAACAAACTGGGCGCCATCAACAGCACGCTAAGGCAAGTTTAGTTGTACTTTGTTTATATCAGTCCCTTTGTGTAATTTTTTTTTTTTTTGAGACAGAGTTTCTCTGTGTAGCTCTGGCTGTTCTTGAACTCACTCTGTAGACCAGCCTGGCCTTGAACTCACTCTGTAGACCAGGCTGGCTGACATCAGAGATCTGCCTGCCTCTGCACTACCATCACTGCCCAGCTTATGATTTTGATAGAACATTTTTTACTTAATTGTTACATTTTCAGCTAATAACTTCTAAAAAGAACAATGTCCACAGTTGCATTAAATGTTGCATCCTTTGTCCTATTTTGTCCTCGGTGGTAACACCAGAGGATGAGTGGACTGCAGGGCTTTTCTGCTCTTCATGAACATTGTGCGGAAGGAGCTGAGCCCTTGAGTCTTTAATAGGCAGGAATCCAGGCTGTGTATTTGCAGTAATGAAAGCTGCTCGCAACATAATTTAAGTTTTATAATTTTTATCTGATGACTTTTTCTTATTTGCTCTACACAGAAACTTGCTTTTGAAGGTCAGAATAATTTATAATCTCGGATTATTCAGTATAAAGTGACATCAGTGTGACTTGTAGTTGGGATGCAATACTCATACATTCTTTTAAAACTTTATTTGTTTAGATTTATATTTATAAACTATAATTGCTATTAAATCATAAAGTTGGTGGTCTTTATTAGTATCTTTGTAATAGGGCGATAATAGCCTATATTATTTATTATTAAAACTTTAATGTAGAAAGGTGAAAGGATGATATAAAAACAGCTACAAACTCACTCTTCAAATGAATGCCACAATTTTAAGTAATGTTTGTTTATGGGGCTATGGCCTGAGCCCAGGGCCTCACCTGTAATAGTTGAGTGCTCTGCTGCATGCCCACATGTATAAATACACATACATACATACACACACACACACACACACACACACACCCCACACGCACGTGTGCCCTACGTATAAGAGGAACAGGGAGAGGTATCCTGGTTCTGCATTTCTCTAACAATTAGTAGTATAATTTTAAACAACTTTATTTTTAAGTCTAATTGGCAACGCAGTGTGATGTGCATATTTGAAATACACAGCTTCATGGCTGGACATTTGTACATATGCCACCTCCACTTCCCCATCTCATGTCTCCTCACATGTTTTTACCTGTTGTGTTGGACTGGGAGAGGGGAACAGTGCGGCACCAAGCTGGGTGGTGCACACCTGCAATCCCAGCACTTTGATGGTGGGGATGAGAGCATTGGGGGTTTATGAAGCCAGCCTAAGTCACACAACACCGCCCTATTTTGAAAATCCAAGGATTGGAGAGTCAATTGTGATAAGAGGACTAGTCTGGCATGCAGAGTGTGAGCCAATGCGTCATGAATTAGTCAATATAATAAAGTTCCTGGTATTTGGGGTTCCTATGAATATAGAAGCAACTTACATTTAAAGAATTCAAAAAACAAATTGAACTTCTGTTTTTTTAAAAAAAGTACTACAATTTGTCAGTTGGAATGGTAACCTTGAGTTTTGTATGTGTTTATTATATAAGTTGTAAATTAAATTTAAATTACTGAACTAGGGCTAAGAATTATTTTAAAGTAGTGAGGCAATATAAACAAGCCATGGAAAGTGGTGACAATGCCTTTATAATTTCTTAGTTTAACTACTGCTAGAATTTAGGGAATTTATGGCTTCATCTTCTGAAGAAATTATCTTTATTTTTGTTCACTAGAATACAATGTTAAAATTTCAGCTCCAAATATATATATTTTTTTGTTTCTTTCCATAGTAACGAAAGCAAAGAAGCGTTCATTGACTGGGCGAGATATGATGATTCGCAGGACCACTTTTGTGAACTTGATGGTAATCAAATAAGTTGTCATTGTCACTTTACCCTGAAGTTTTTTGTAAGACATTTGAACCATTGAAAATATGGCCTGAGTTAGTGCTGCAACATCGGGTTTTTCCGTGGACATTACTATCGATAGTTGCATTTATTGAGAGAGTATGTTTGAGGTCCTGTACTAAGTACTAGAGATATGTTATTTCTTTCTGATCTTTACAGCTTTCTTTAGATGTGTATTGTTCCATGGCTGAGAAACTTGAGCCTCAAAAAGCAAATAATTTGCTCAAGACCACATAATAGCAAGAGGTTGAGGCATGGTTCAGTCCTAGATCTGAGTCCCAAGCCTGTGTTTTTAACATTCCAACGTGCCGTCTCCTGTGGGCCTTCACTTTAGATCACTTGGTTCTCGTTCTGTGAACAGGCCATGAACAGGTCTACTCAGGGTGAGCTACTCCCTGCAGTACTGGGGAGGATTCTGACTTAACATCCTCATAGCCCTCTCCTTCCAAGCATCCTTGGAAGGGTGATTGGCAGGCTCTGGCCAGCCAAGTGACTGCCACTTAGCAAAGAGAATTACAGTAACTCAAATTTTCCAGAGAGTATTTCCACCGTGCTGTGTATTCAAATCATTCCTTTGACCTCTCCCCACTTTGTACTGTAGTGTTAACTTGTGTAACGTGGGAAAGAACAATGAGCCCCAACCTACACAGGTGGAAATGGAACTCGGGAAGCAGAAACTTCCCAAGTCCTTTAGCGTTCTCAGGTGGTTATACTCCTTTGTAAAGATTTGAAGAGGATTCTCAGATTGTCTTAGTTTTCTTTTCTTTTCTTTTTTCTTTTTCTTTCCAGACAGGGTTTCTCTGTGTAGCCCCTGGCTGTCCTGGAACTCACTTTGTAGACCAGGCTGGCCTTGAACTCAGAAATCCGCCTGCCTCTGCCTCCTGAGTGCTGGGATTGAAGGCGTGCGCCACCACGCCCGGCTTGTCTTAGTTTTCTATTGCTGTGATAAAATACTTCAACTAATGTAACTTATAAAAGAAAGCATTTACTTGGATTTAAAAGTTTCAGGGGGCCCGAGTTCATGGTGGCAGAGTGAGGGCATGGCGGCAGGAATAACTAAGAGCTCACATCTTGAACCTCGAACACAGAGCACAGAGAGGGAACACCAGGAATGGTTGGAGTCTTGAAAGATGAGCACCTACCCCCACTGACTCACCTCCACCAAAAAAGCCACATCTTCTGATCTTCCAAACAGCTCCTCTAATGGTACCAAGTATTCAGACATGAGTGTAGGGGACCATTCTCATTCAGATGACACAGAACTATGCTCTAATACACTTAGATAAGTTACAGAGGGCTTTTGCTGTAGCAGAATCAAGATGAGAGCTGAGAGCTAGAGTGTTCCCATGACTGGATATACCAGTATAGAACCAGAGCAATGTGAAATGTCCCCATTGGGAGGCTTAGAGTAGGTGGTTTTGTTAGAGACACTTTCTGTGGCTGCTGTCATCTCTATTTGAGTGGAAGTACCTCAAGTAGTTGGCATTGTTTATTTTATGTCACTATTCTTTCATTTGTTCCGGTTGACAACTCAAGTATGCTGAGTGCCACAACTCATGCCTGTGATCTCTGTACTTGAGATGTGGAGGAGGAGGGAGGATCAAGACCCCAAAGTCACCCTTGACTACAGTTAGTCTAGCTACGTAAGAGCCTCATCTTAAAAAGATGAGCCAAACAAAAAAACCCTACTATCATCACTTCTTTCAATTAAAAATTAAGCATGGAGACTTTCATATTAATGTATTCTGTGAATATATATTACACTCAAAATAGGCATTTCATGGAATTCTCAGGGTTGGCGATATGGCTTGGTGGGTAAAGCGCTCGCCTTGCAAGCCCAGGGACCTGGGTTTGAATCCTCAGCAACTATGTAAAGCTGGACATAGTGAAGAGCAAGAGATCTTACCTCAAAGTAGAGGGCAAGGACAGACAGCCACAGTTGCCCTCTGATCCCTACATGCATGCTGTGGCATGTGCGAGCGCGTGCACACACACACACTCCATACATGGGGTTAAAAAAAATAGCTCACCACCAATACCAGTATCCTATCAGTCTGCAGGATGATTGTTAACACAGAAGTTGACATATTAGATAACCTGTAATATAGTGTTAACAATTTTTTTTGGTTTTTGTTTTGTTTTGTTGAGATAGGGTTTCTGTATAGCTCTGGATGTCCTGAAACTCGCTCTATAGACCAGGCTGGCTTTGAACTTGAGATCTGCCTGCCTCTCCCTCCCAAGTGCTGGGATTAAAAGTGTGCACCACCACCCAGCACTTGTTTGGTTTTTTTGTTTATTTATTTGTTTTGTTTTGAAGACAGATTATCTCTATTTTGCCCTGACTACCTTGGAACTCATTATATAGAACAGATTAGCTTTGAAGTCTTAGAGATCCACCTGCCTCTGCCGCCTGAGTGCTAGGAAAGGTATGTGGCACTGTCTTAGTCGGTGTTTTATTGCTGTGAAGAGACACCTCGATCATGACAACTCTTATAAAAAGAAAACCTTTAGTTGGGGTTTGCTTACAGTTTCAAAGGTTTAGTCAGTCAGTTATCCACATGGTGGGGAACATGACAGCAAGCAGGCAGACATGGTAGCTGAGAGTTCTACATCTGGGTCCAAAAGCGACAAGAAGAGAGAGTACCACTGGGCCTCATTGGGCCCTTGAAACCTCAAAGCTCACCTCCAGTGACACACTTCCTCCAACAAAGCCATCCACCGAATCCCTCTTAAGTAGCACTACTTCGTAACAACTAAGCATTTACATATATGAACCTACGGGGGCCATTCCTGTTCAAACCACCACAGCCACCGTGATCATTTTAACCAGTTTTTGTTTGTTTGTTTGTTTGTTTTAAATACTGTTTTCACAGGACTTGCTGGCATACACCTTTGAGAGACAAAGACAGGCAGATCTCTTTTTGAGGTTAGCCTACTCTACTAAGTAAATTCCAGGACAGCCAGAGATATTCAAAGAAACTCTGTCTTGAAAAAAAACAATCAAACCAAAGAAAAAATAAAAACAAAAAACAAAAAGCCAAACCCCACATTGGTTTCTTAAATTGTACATATGGAAGGTATGTCTTGTGAGTATATTTATTTAGGCAGGTCTTTAGAGCCCAGTAGCTCTCTTACTATAGCTGCTCTAGCCTCCTTGCTCTGAGAGGCCCTAGTTCTGCCTCTGGCATGCTGGAGTTATATAGGTGGCCACCATTCCTGTCAAACATTTACCTGGTTCTTTTGGGACACCAACTCTGGTCCTTATGCTTTCAGGACAAGTGGCTTATCCACTGAGACACCTCCCTAGCTCTACTTTAAGATTTAAGATTATGAACTTGAAACACTTATGGCTTTTATATAACTTTATGCATATGAAGCTATGCTGCATACTCTTACTCTGAATAGCAGTGTCCACCTGTGCCCCAGTGATGTTTACCTGTCATTTGTCATTGTTGCCAGGATCCAGGATTGTTGTTTAGATGTGCCTGTTGTATTAATGTCAGTGGATTAAAATTAAAACCTCAAGAATATTCACTCAAGTGTATTCATGAAAATACTTGCATGCACCTGTTTCTGATGTCTTAGTGGTGTTTCTTTCTCTGTGTGGAAGGAAGAGAATGCTATAGGTCAAGAAGTAGGTTTTCAGTACTTTTGTGGTTTAATACCCACTAACTCGGGGGCTCTCTCTGTTCCCCTGCTAGCATTATACACAGCTAGTTGCTTCCCTCCGTTCATATTTCTGCTCAGATGTCACCTGTTTCCCCCAGGCCCCACACTGGTGGTTTCTGCCCAGCCCACTTTCCAACATGTACCTACAGCCTGTTACCCAGGAGGTTTTGTTTGTGTGCTGTCTGCCTTCTTCAGTTAGACTGATATACCTGTGGACAAGAGCTTGGTCTTTGACTCAGAGATGTAATGTCCAGACTCGTATGTGGACATGGAAGTCCTTAATGAATACTCGGCTAAATGAACAATTGGCCTAAATAGGGTGATGGGCAGGGCGTGTTCATTAATAATTTGAAAACACTGTTCAAAGTAATCGTTTCCAAATCTGGCTGTTACGATTACTTGAACTTCATAAACTATGGATCCTCCTCAAGTGTGCAGACCATGCTTTTATAGCGAATTTGGAACAAATTAGATAAGATTGGCAATGGACTTATAAGCTCAACCAAGAACCTTAACATGTTTAAATCTGTAACGTATGCAACAAGTCTGCACTCACTGTGAGCTGACCCAATGTTACACTGTGTTTTAAGAAAGTGCCTGGGTTGTGTTTGGTACACTAGAAAATGAGGTGAAACCTCATACCACTGCTACTAAGTTAGGACAGTTAAAGAAAAATTCATTTGGAACAACGCTACATTTGAGGGAGGACATATTAATCCAGTCTGATAAATTTGCAAAATTACGAAGGGCAGAATCCCAATCTCTGGATCCTTAGATAATAGTTAGCGTGGCAAAATAGAAAAGATAGCTTTGTAGGAGGAAGAAAACTTCCAGGGAGAGGGGCATAGGGATTATAAGCCAGTGAGAATTAGGTAGGATCAATGTCCTAGCAGACCTGGGTGGAGAATGGCCGGCCTCAGCACCACTGTGGGAACTTGCTGCATCACTCACTCTGGAGAGAAGGCAGTCCTCATCAGTGTAGGGCGGGGCTTTTCAGTAAATACCAAATAGAAATCTTAGGGTTTTGTAGACCCCCATCTCTGTGGCACTCTCTCAGTGCTGCCAGGGTGATGTGAAAGCAGCCCGTGACCACCACCCCTCCCTCCCAGCAGCAGCCACGTGAGGCGCGTGGGTAGCTTGCCAGCTCCCTTACGTGAGCTAACAAATCCTACCCTTTTGTGATTTGAAAAAAGTATTAAAAGATGTTTTAACTGAAAGAAAACCGAGAACAAAAATTTTATTTAATGAGTTAAAAAAAAACTTGATATAATTGCTTATACACTTTTTTTTTTAAACTTCCTTAAAGTTCTTAGATGATTTGAGTGTGGGTGTACACATTCGTGGTGCTGAGTATCAACCACACATGCTAGGCAAGTATGGTTTCATTGAGCTACATTGCTGACCCACTAAAATATATTGTAAATCGTCATGGTTTGATGTCATCAGTGTAGGGCAGGGCTGGACAGGGCTTTTCAGTAAATACCTTTTCTTTATAGTTGTTGAATGGGTTTTCTGTGGTAAGGAGACTGGTGCAAGTCCTACCTACACACTCATAGCAGACCCTGCCCATGATATATAAGAATATATGTGTATAAATATATACATGCATATATTTAAAATGAATATATGTCTATACATATGCATATATATATATATATCAGAGAATACATTAATGACATTCAGTGATATTCAAGAAGTTTTATTTATAACCAAATCTGCTTTACAGAGTTTAAAAAATAGCTCAAAGAATTAAAAATATGTAACTGATGCTAGAGACATGGCTCAGCAGTTAATGGCTGCTCTTACTGAAGACCTGGGTTCAATTTCTAGAACCTAGATGGCCGCTCACAGCTGTCTGTAACTCCAGCTGCAGGGGATCTGGCGCCCTCCTTTGGCCTTTGTTGGAACTGCACGATGTGGTACAGAAGCATACATGTAGGCAAAATACCCATATGTAAGGTTTTAAAGATGAATGACACAGAAATTAGAAATAAAATGAGAAAGCCATTCTGTTCCTGCCCAGGCCTCTGCTCCCTGAAGTGTGCTCAGTAAAATTGTCTTTTTATTACTCTGGAAAAAATAGAAACTAAATAGTACATTTTAACATATTGTTTAATCACAATATTATACATATGTGTGTGTGTGTGTGTATATCCATATACATCCTTTTTTCCGCTTAAGGTTTGTGATTGCGTAAAGGTAGTAAAAACCAGAGCTTCACAAGTATCTCACGTAGCTGCTTCCTGCATCCTTACCCTACAAAACAATGCTTAAAAAAAATCCTCTACCGCACTCTCCCCGGGCTCTGTCCTAGTGGCTGGTGTGGAGTATAGGGCACCCGCTGCCCACTGATGCACGGTCCCTTTCCACAGTGCTGGAGCTGGGCTTGAGTCTGTGCCCGTGTATTCCTACGACTTCTCAGAGTCCCATGGGCAATGACTGAGGAGACAAACCATGCAGGAAACAGTCTTTTAAAAAAACCCTCATGATTTGAACTTTTATTTTTTATTAGAATTTTTAAAATTAATGGCTTCAAGTCAAATTAAACTTCTTGTGAGTTTTTGTATATTCAATTGTAACTTGTTTCCTGTGTCTTTGTGACTAGGATTAGAGATAAGATCTTGCATTCTGTAAAATCATGTTTCCATTATCTCTGTTGTATTCAATCCATTTAATAGGACAATTTATGGTTACCTTTTTATCCTCCTACATCACGATAGCAGCAGGTAGTCCTTGTAGGGCATGGGCCGGGTTGCCGGGTTTCCCTGTGATTATGGGGACAACAGTCAATGAATATCTGATGCATCTTGTTAAAGAGACAGAAAAATACATTGCCAAGTAGAAAAGGAAGAGGAAGTTTAAAGACCAAATTATTCTGTAGAGAATAATGGAAAAATCTTTGTAATACAAGATGGAACAAAATAATGTTTCTGAGCCAGGCAGTGGTGGTGTTACCTTTAATCCCAGCACTTGGGAGGCAGAGGCAGGTGGATTTCTGAGTTCGAGGCCAGCCTGGTCTACAGAGTGAGTTCCAGGACAGCCAGGGCTAGAAGGAGAAACCCCGTCTCGAAAAAACAAACAAAAAATAGTGTTTGAGTCTATGTTGAGATAGATAAATTATAGAAAGAAATGACATGAATCTGATTCATTTCTTTTTACTCCTGTGTGGTTAAATCTGATTCTGTTATTTCTTTTTATTCCTGGATGGTTATAACTAAGGTGGAGAATGTTACATTCCCTGAGTGAACTTTGAGGAACCAAAGAAAGGAAGGAGTTGTTCTTTTCCCTCTTGAGTAATTTGTCCAAGTGCTACACATTCAGGGTCAAGGGTGGTCACAGGGACTAAGCACCCAACCGTGTGAGGTGGAGTGGACTTGACCCAGGAACTTCTCTGGTTGGAGAGTCATTGTCCTGTGGCTTACCATTTGCTCCTGACAGATGAGCGGTCTCCTGCTGCACAGTATGTGGACCTGCTGCTGAACCCGGAACGGTACACTGGCTACAAGGGCTCCTCAGCATGGAGGGTGTGGAACAGCATCTATGAAGAAAACTGCTTCAAGTAATTGAGGGCCGGAGTAGGAGAGGCGGGTCTTGTTTGTGTTGTAAAAGGTACCACATGTACGTTAAACCATTTTACAGCTCGGTTTTGTGCTCTTCTTCAGGCCTCGATCTGTTTATCGTCCTTTAAATCCTTTGGCGCCCAGCAGAGGTGGGTTTTCCATACATTCCATGCTTTTTCAAATTGAAGAAAAACAAAGTGACAATTTTATATTTGGCTTAATTTTAGTGATATGAATGGTCTATGCATACCCTAGATTTCTTGAGAAATTTAAGCTCTAGAGGCCAGGTCCTGCCCTACAGAGAGTGAGGACCCTGCCCCCATGTTTTTAAACACTAGTTTCATGACTCTCAGCCTTCCTAATGCTGGAACCTTTTAATAGAGTTCCTCATGTTGTGGTGACCCCAACCATAAAAGTATCTTTGTTGCTACTTCATAACTGCAAATTTGCTATGGTTATAAATTATAGTGTAAATATCTGTACTTTCTGATGGTCTTAGGTGATACCTGTGAAAGGTCATTCAACCCCAAAGAGCTCATGACCCACAGGCTGAGAAACAATATCCTAGTTGGTTAAGTGCAGCCAAGGTGGAGAGTCAGGGGCTCATCACAGCTTCCTCCACAGTGCACGCAGGTTACCTGGGAGCCAGGTGAGCACACAACACAGGGGCTGTGTCACACCAGAGCCCTATCTAACACACTCTTTGTGCTGCCTGGGGTACTTACCTATGGACCATGCTCTGTACAGAGAGGGTGATGGGAATGTAGGCAGTCTGGCTGCCCTCATACTGTTCCAGCCTCTGCACTGCTCCACAAAGTGGCCAGTTAGCAGCTGGCCATTAGCTGTTTCTGAGGTTAGTGTGAGCCTGAATTATAGTTTTGCGTTTTAAGTTTAGTTCACTTGATGTAAATGTGGTGGCAGTGCCATCTGCCATTGTCATCATGTAAGAACTTGCATGTTTAGGCAGAACTCTTGGCCTACAGCATGTGACACTGAGGTTGTAGTGCCCAGGCACACCTCTAAAAACATCTCTTTCAGGTACATAGTAGCCACTGTGCCGTTCAGATGGTGTAGCATGTTGTAGTTGGGACATTGTCATCCTCTCATCTACGAATAGCAAAGACCTAAGACTGGCCCTGTAGCTGACCTCCCAGTCCAGAGTTCAGGTCAGGACTGAGACAAAAAGTGGAAATTCCTTTGAAGATTTGTACCTTCTGGCCTGAGGCCCAAATAGATGTGGAATAATTGAACATAGGCATTGCTTTTAAATGCTGGCTGTATCTAGGCAAAATGCTATTCTCCAAGCTAGTTCTGAAACTGCCTGGTAAGGTTGGGATTATGAACTTATTTTTTTGTGTCTTTTGCTGCTTTTACATCATAACTTTGGTTTTCAACTTCAATGTCTTAATTACACAAAATGTTAGAAAAATCGAGACACTGGAGAAGCTATCTAAAGGACAAGAGGCCATCCCTGCCTGTCTGTCCCCTTCACAGTTAAGGAAGACATTTCTTCTGACCTTTCCTGTGGTTACTCTGTTTCAAAGAAGAAAATACAATTTATTTTTAAATAAAAGATGCCAGATACAAAGAAACACTTTGTTTCCATTTACCATAAATTAGACAAGAAACTGCTGGACAGAGGAAGAGGGGAAAGAAATCAACAAAGAGAAGATGGAAGAAAAAAGCTGGGACAAACTTTCAAAGGCAGGCCCAGGCAGTGAGAGTAGGCACAGCTCTGCTGCTGCTCAAGGAAGCCTGCCACTGTGGCTGATGGTATTGGTGGGTTCTTGACTGACATGGAGGGCTCTGCCTGCTCGGGATACAGTTTCATCCACTCTATTCCTGAAGCAGTGTCATCTCTAGGCCTCTGTTTTTCCCAAAGGTTTTAAGCAACAGAACCTTTTCCTGAGAAATAAACTGTGCTGTCAGACTCTGTCAGACAAAGGCAACAGGCAGAACAATAGTGAAGGCAGCTCAGCCTTGAGCCCTCTCCCTCCCCAGGAGGATGTCCTTGCTCTCGTTCAGGCCATCTGGGCAAAAGACTAATCCTCTAGAAGAGCACCCAGCACAGCAACTGTGCTGTCCTCACAGGTGGTGGGTAGGGACTGAAGGATATTTTCTATATCTGATAAGTACTGAATTTAGCTGCCTCTGGCCATCTCAGTTGCTTCCTGTCTTTTAAAGTGCTGAAGATGGAAATCCCAGGCCTTGTGCACATTCATATTTTAGCATAGCTACACTCCAGCTCCCCAGAGTCTCACTGAGCTGCCATCCGAGCCTAAAACTGGGACAGACAGGCCTTGAACTCAGCGAAGGTCCTGCCTTCAGCATCCCAAGTATCTGGGATTATGACCTGTGTTACCAGGCCCAGTTCCTTCTCCCTTCTCAGTTTCTTTCCCCTCTCCCCACCTCCTCCATCTGTTTCTTTTGTAGAATGTGAAAGTCTTGTACTCTTAGGTCTGTGTTTTTGTTAAGAACCTTATTTGCAGGATGCTTGCAATAGTGATCAGAGTTAACGATACAGTAAACAGTTTAACAGTGAGGATTAGTGTTGCATTAATTAGCAGGGCTGGAATCTGAGTTGGGTAAGACATCTTATCATGTCTTTCTCTTTTTTTCTTTTAGGGGAAGATGATGGTGAGTTGAAACTCTTGTGTTTACTTTAACCATGAAAGAAGTCTTTTTACTATTAAATATTTGGTGTTTTTCTTTCATTCTTTTTTAAAGCAGATGACTTAATCTATTTTTTCAGAAATGAATGGTGACTGGTAATAAATAAGATTTTTAAATATAAAGTTGTTTTATGTTTAAAAACAAGCATGAGACCATTTAGCCTAAGTGTTTCGTTTGTAAAGTAGGTCCACTTTCCGAGTTTCCCGTTTTCTGTTAATGAAATCTTGAATGTTGGTGATGAAGACCCTTGCTGCCAAGCTTGCTGGCCCGCGTTTGATCTTGAGGACCCAGAAGATGGAAGAGAGTTAATTCCCTTTAATTGTCCTGTGACTTCCACACATTTGCTAGGCATGCAAGAACCTCTCCTCCCACCCACATACACAATGGATAGTTTTTTGGTTTTTTGTTGTTGTTCCCTCCCCCCCCCGCCCCCCCCCCCCCCAGACAATGTTTCTCTGTGTAGTCCTGGCTGTCCTGGAACTCAGAAATCCGCCTGCCTCTGCCTCCCAAGTGCTGGGATTAAAGGCGTGCGCAACCACCGCCCGGCATGGATAGTATTTTTATTTTAATCTACATGAAGATTCTGAGAAGATGTAGTAAAGTGACTTTTATCAGATAATTTGTGACTTCTTTATTTTCTTAACTGACTTTGAAAGTTACATTTTCAGTTTTCAATAATGTGCTTAATTTTATAAAGACTATTTTCCAGCATTTGGCTATGAAACAGCCAGACAGTTTTTCCAGTCGGTTTCCCCTTACCTGTGTCCAGTGGCACTATACAGACTGAGGGTGTATAAACTGCACACGTTCCCTCTGTGAGCCAAGGGCGCACAGAGGAAGACAAATGCAATACACAACCCACGCCACAGACACACAGAAACCCAGACACACAGCCCCAGCAGCAGGTGTAACTCAGTAAGGGCGAAACAAAGCCCCCTCATGCATGAGCTGATGATGAGAAACTTCTTAAAGAAGTGGGCTTTAGATGAACTCTGAATTAAGGGGGCAGGTGTAGAGGAGTAGAATTAGCTAGTGCTGCCTTACTGGGATAGCAGAAGCCTAGGATCTGAGCAGAAGTCTGTCCTGGGTGACCCTTTTGCAGTGGGAAGGACTGGACTCATCTAAGGGGATGGGTTAAGAGGCCACATGGAAGCTTTTGGGAGCTGCCAGTTAAGGAAGTGTGATAGTAACAGCCCTTAGCCAGTATAAGAGGGACAGATGGCTGCAGAAAGCTGCCCGTGGTGTTTTGGGGTGAGGTGCAGTGTCACTCAGGATGCAGAACAACTCTCAAGGTTCATTCCAGAGAATGGGCAGCACCTCTGTGAGCCGAGGGTTCTGTCATTCTCTCAGAAAGTGCAGCAGCACTTCCCTAACTCAAAAGAGCATTATTGAGCCAGGAACAATTTTCTCTTAATGACAAAAGTATGTCCATTTATCAGCAGTGTTTTGAAGCTTGTGTCATGGGGTGTGACTAAACAAGATCAATGCTATATCAGTTTGTCTGTATACTTCGCTTCTTTTTGTGGCAAAGGCACTTAAACTCTCTCAGCGGTTTATAAGGACACAAGGCATTGTTGTGCTAACTCTGGTCTTCATGTGTGCAGTAGAAGGGACTACTGCAGCAGATGTGTGCCTTACCACCGTCCTCTCAGTCCCTCTCAGTCTTAGGTCCCACGCACAGGAGTCACAGCCACTCTAAGCATTACATTGAAAATTATCCTTTGAAATTTAGTCTTAGCTAATTGAGGAAACACACCTTCCTTTATTGGCTTAAGAAAAATTGAGTGATTATAATTTAATTTTTATATTCGTGGTTTACTGGTATAATTAAATACTATGCTTGTTGCCTCAGACAGATTTATTGTTTGTACCTATGCTTTTGAATTTAAGCCTTCAGTGAATAAGATATATTTTAGTATTTATACTGCATTGTTTTATATATTTTAACAATCAAAACATCTATAAGAAAACTCTCCACAACTATTTAAATTATCAGTGGGTTTTTCTAGACACACATGCCCATTTTACTATTTAGTCTAAAGAAGTAGATATTTCTCGAGGGAGTCCTCAAATGATCTGACTTATTGTTTATACATGAATATTTAAAATATTTAACCAAATTTTTGTTTTTGTTTTTTTAAGGAGAATCATTCTATACGTGGCTAGAAGGTAAACTTTATATTTGTGGTTGATTATCTACACAACTGATACTTAATAATATTTGAAAGAAAATACCAGTTTCATTTGTTATATTTTGTGATAAAACTATGTGAAAATCTTGAGGCTACTGGGGAGCCAAAAATCAGTACCAGATGAATACACAGGCTCGAAGGGCCATTAGGTGCTCCTAAGTGACTCATCGGGCTTACCTGACTTATCCACAGTTTACTAGTAACTAGTAAACATGTCTACTTTTTAGAGATCTTTCCCTTAGTAAGGAACCACTTGTGATATGTAAAACAGGACAAGGTAAATTAGATTCAGAAGTCTATAACATGTTTGCCCATGTCCACATGTCTGCATGTATCTGATGAAAAAGCAATGTAGTGTGCAGTGCACTTTTCACTCTTCATGTTTTCTGTATCAGAAATATAAAGACTATAGGCTAAAAGCTAAATGTCCTAGGAGCTAACAGCTTTGGCTGGTAACTGGGAATAGGATGCTTTTGAAATCATGCTATACTGTTAGTGGAGGATTAGCAAGCTGAATGAGAGAGAGAGAAATGATTGTTTCATAGCCCTAAGCTTTCAACAGTATTAAACTCTAAGTAGTCAATTCCATTGGTTGTTAATTGGCTGTTTTTTTCTTTTGAACATAATTTGTTGGTTCTTAGTCAACTATGTATGTATATGTCTATGTGTGTGTGTGTGTGTATATATATATATATATATATATATATATATATATATATATATACATATATATTATAAAGTAAACATGTATGAATACTTTTATGAGTTGTGTTGGAAAATACTTTTAGTAAAAGATGGTGTAACTAAATAAGTCTACTCTAAAGATGAACATTGTGGAAAGTAATTAAGATTGGGGTGTCCGACATTTTGACACTGTGATATGATACTGGGGTTTACAAATGTTCTGGATGCATGTTACACATGGGTCACATCTGGACACTTCTGACTGACACTCAGAGAGGTAGTAAGAGACTTGAATGCTGATAATGGGAGAGGATGGAGTCCCTGGCAGTGTTTGACCTTAGGCACTGTGCATCAACTACTCCACCAGTGCTCTGCTGCCTGGGGTCCCTGAATGTGGTTCCAGAGAGCACCTGGCTCAGCCTTTTCTGAGATGACTTTGTCTTCTGGAGCTGAGGGTGACAACAGTTGTGCTGCTACCTACTCTGTTGGTAGAGATTACACCAGGGAGAGTTCTTGAAAACAACCAATTGACAGTCAAAGGCAGAATGCTTCTGTGGCAGTAGTAAATTTAACCCTCTTGTCAGAGACATGTGGACATATATTCAGTGTCCCCTAAATCCATTGTTGAAAAATAATTTGAGTGCCATTAAATCTAAAAGAGATCTCCCTAAATTGGGTAGTCTAATTTAGAATTAGAAGTTGGTAGAATTGGCTTTGTAGGGTGTCTTTTGTGTGTTATTTCAGAGAAAGAGGTGAAAGCTTTTGTCTGCTCTTGTAGACAAAGCCCAACCTTTTTGGCACCAAGCTGGGCCAGAAGGTCTGCAGCATTTCCTGCCAGTGTTGCATGTCTGTGTGGGGCAGTCCGTCATCGGCATGTCTTTGATGTCAGTATTTTGCTTGAGATCACCCAGGTCACAGAATTTGTATTCCTGCTCCACCTTCCTTACGGTGCCTGCTCGACTCCAGCTTATGAGCTGGGTGAGCTTTGCAGAAAGCAACTCTTCTTAGTTCCCCAGGCTTTGGTTTTAGGCCTGTGAGTGCTCATGAACTTGGCTAGGCCTGTGAGTGCTCATGAACTTGGCTTTGGTTTTAGGCCTGTGAAGCTCATGAACTTGGCTTTGGTTTTAGGCCTGTGAATGTTCATGAACTTGGCTTTACTCGCTGTTCCTTCTCTAGACTTTGGCCATTTTGTAAGACAGAAGCACTGCTTATACAGGTAGGTTGGAAGAAATAGAAATTGAACCTCAAATGTGACCAATTGCTTGATTATGTATTGAAGGAAAATTTCCTTGAAGTTAGTACTTACTATTTTAGTAAATCTCTTTATTTGTAGTCCTTGTTATAAACATTTTAAATTGCATATGCTTTTTGGAGAAAGCTACAAAGTAAAATTTAATCTCTATATTTTGGTCTCTATAACACTTTGAATTAGAGAATAAGATCTCAAAAGAATTGTCTTTCCTAGTTTGAGGATGTTTGTTTCAGAGCCATCTGTGGTAAGGAGTAAACTAATAGTCTGAGAGTCCTTGATAAGATCCAACAGTAAGCCATATAGATCCTCTTATGTTAGAATTTTACAGCACATAAATGAGACTGTGCCCCAATGTTTACGTTTTCCCAGTACGAAGGATGTTAAAAAGCAAACAACGCCTGTTTGGTGGTAAAGAAAAACTTTATCTAACGACTCTTAAGTACTAGTTGCATTTGCAAAGGGCCTGAGTTTGGTTCTGTCACCCATATGGCAGCTCACAAACATCTGTAACTCTAGGTCCTTGGGATCCAGCGCCCTCTTCTGACCTCAGCAGGGATCACGCATGCACATAGTACTCATACATACATGCAAACACACATTCATATATGTAAGGTACATCAGAATTTAAATTTATTGTTCTGCATTTCACTTACTTTTAAATTTTCTATAAAGAATATTCATTCAAATTTTTCCTTTCTTCATGTGAATTATCATATTGGCCTTGGGGTTTGTTTTATTTATGTATTTATTTATTTATTTATTTATTTATTTTCCGTTAGTGTTGGGAGTTGACCTCAGGGTTGTGTGTGTGCTAAGCATATTCCTGGCTGCTGAGCCTCACTCCAGGCATCTTAGCCGTTCTCAAGCTTACTATTTGGCACCACTAAGTGCACTTATAACATATATCACTATAACTTATAACGTATATCACTATAAAAGAAAATCTCCGCGTACGCCTTCAATCCCAGCACTCGGGAGCCAGAGGCAGAGGCAGGCGGATTTCTGAGTTCGAGGCCAGCCTGGTCTACAGAGTGAGTTCCAGGACAGCCAGGGCTGCACAGAGAAACCCTGTCTCGAAAGACCAAAAATAAATAAATAAATAAATAAATAAATAAATAAATAAATAACAAATAAATGAGAGAAAGAAAGAAAGAAAATCTTATGAAGTAGCAGCAGAAGTGAAGGATTATGGGATTATGTGGGTATTTGCCATAAATTTTGAGCAGAAGCCTGTGTGTGTTAAGGAAGCTACATGTAGTGACTTTATATCACATCCATGAATTCCATATGGTGAGGCTTGTGTTATACTCGATTTTTTTTTAAGTGTTAAAATTCTGGGAGTCTGTTTCCTAGGTTTTGTTTCTCTGTAAGTAGAGTAGTATGTCAACAGAGGGAATTAGCTCATGCCAAGGCAAGAGCCCACAAAGGCCCTTCTTTCCCACCACAAAGTAGATTCAAAGAACACAGAGGGAAGGTATAAGATGACAAAGGGATCGCTAAGGCAAAGCAGTGACTTCCTCCTGGTAGTTGTGTATAGTGCATTCGTAGTCTAGACTACAACCTGTGCAATTGCGTTCTGGTAGCCAACGAACTACACAGCTGCATCCAGTGTTTGGGCCACGTTCAGGGACCAGGCTTTTCTGTCTTGTTCTATGTTAAGTTTTCACTGGATTCAGTTAAGTCTATTCTGAAACAATCTTAGTGTTTTCTAGTCAAAAATCTTCATCTAATTGCCTATAGAGTTATCTCCTGATTTGTTTTTATTATCTGTGTTGGTTACTTTTATGTCAAGGGACCAACATAGCTGAGAAAGATTTCATATACAGAACAGTTTATGCGGCTCAGAGTTTGAGAGGGCTCACTCCATGGTGACTTGGTCCTGAGCACGCCTGTGAGCAGATCATGACAGAGGGAATGTGTGGCAGAGGACACTGTACTGAAGACAGGAGCAGATGTGTATACTATTGCCCACTCCCAGACCCTGTCCCCTACCCCCTGCTGTATTTCCTGTAGCTAGGCCCCAACAAGCACCGCAGACCTAAGCCCGCAGGGACACTGCACATTTCAGCCATAACAGTGTCCTTGAATATTAACCTGACACCCATGTACTAACTGTTTGTGATTTGATATTTTTTATCTAATGGATACGGGTTCTTTTTTCCTGTTTTTCTGAATAGGTTTGTGTCTTGAGAAAAGAGTCTTCTATAAGCTTATATCAGGACTCCATGCCAGCATCAATTTACATCTGTGTGCAAACTACCTTCTGGAAGGTAATCAGATTTCGTAAATGGAGACGTTTTATTTTTTTAGATGTCATAAAAAGTGTTGGAAAGTAAAACACACTCTGCAGAGCCAAAGCAAACGTGCCATGCTAAACGGTGGCGTGCTTCTTTTTCTTTTCAGAAACCTGGGGGAAACCTAGTTGGGGACCAAACATCAAGGAGTTTAGACGCCGCTTTGACCCTGTGGAAACAAAGGGGGAAGGTCCAAGGAGGCTAAAGAACCTGTACTTTTTATACTTGATAGAGCTCCGTGCTTTGTCAAAGGTGGCCCCTTACTTTGAGCGCTCGATTGTTGATCTCTATACTGGCAATGTGGAAGATGATGCCGACACCAAGACCCTTCTGCTCAGCATCTTTCAGGATACAAAGTAAGGCCTGGCTTTTAGTTTCTTGGAATCCTCCACTGCTCAGCTGACGTGGAGCGAGGGGTGATAAAGACTTGACTAGAGGTCAGAAGAGAGAGACAGGAGCAGTAGTAGCACAGTGGTCTTCCAGATGCTGAACACAAAGCTGCTCTGAAGCCTGGCTACAGAAGCATTTACACTGGAAAACAGGCTGTGTATGTTTTACTAAAGAATTTAAGATTTTATGTAGCATCAAAATGCCCCAACAATGGTGGTATTTCTGTTACTGCTGAAAGTTGAATAGTGTCATAAGTATAAGCATTACAGCGAACATAAAAGTAGTTGTCTTAAGGTTTTCTGCTGTAAACAGATACCATGACCAAGGCAAATCTTATAAAGGACAACATTTCACTGGGGCTGGCTTACAGTTTAAGAGGTTCAGTCCATTATCATCAAGGCGGGAGCATGGCAATGTCTGGGCAGGCATGGTGCAAGAGGCCCTGAGAGTTCTCTTGTGGCCACTAGAAGATTGACTCCAGTGGCTAGGAGTCGGGTCTCAAAGCCCACTACCACATTGACACACTTCCTCTAACAAAGCCACACCTACTCCAACAAGGCCATACCTCTTAATGGTGCTACTCCCTGGGCCAAGCATATCCACACCACCACAGTAGTGATAGCTCCCTTCCAAACCGCAACCTTTTACAGCTTCCTTATCCTGTAAAACACATTCATTGGTTGTTAAACATGAAGGAGAAGGCAGATGGGGAAGACCTAAAGTAAACTACATATTAAGGTGTACAAGAATATTGAGTGTTGGAATACTTGGAGATTGTTTTTCACTTTTAAATAATTTTACTAATTTCCTTAAGATACTGCATCCTTAAGATAATACAGTCTTGGGATGACAATCCCCTAGGAAGACTAACAGTGTCAACTAACCTGGACCCTTGGGAACTCCCAGAGACTGAGTCACCAATCAAAGAGCATGCATGGGCTGGTTTGCACCCAGCCCATGTGTAGCAGAGGACTGCCTTGTGTGGCCTCAGTGGGAGAAGATATGCCTACCCAATCCTGTTAAGACTTGTTGTTTCAGGGAGCAGGGATGCCCTGGGAGTGGGGAGTGGGGTACTCTTTTTCAGAGGTGGAGGGGAGATGGAGGGTAAGAACTCTGTGATGGGGGGACCAGGAAGAGGGACAATATTTGGGTTTAAATGAATAAAATAATTAATAATAAGAAAAAGATAGTATAGTCTTATAAATTACAAAGTCATATGTAGTTTTCTCTATTAGTGTACATGTGAACTGTTACCCTCCTACATTATAAATAATAACATATTTTAAATATTTGCAGGGCTGCAAAACTCTTGAGACTAGTATTGGGTTTCTCATTGGTAACTTACTAATAGTCTTGTCATTTCATCAGGTCCTTTCCTATGCACTTCGATGAGAAATCCATGTTTGCAGGTGACAAAAAGGGGGCCAAGTCATTAAAGGTAATTGAGGGTAGCGTGGGAACCACTTCTCAATTCATCCACACTTGCAGTTGTCCTACATCATACTGTTAGTTAACTTAGATTTTGGTATAAATTGAGAGCCAGTGGCACAGTGTGGCATGATGAATTTACAGCGGCGTCTGTCCTGGGGCCAGTGTTCTAACTTAGGTTTCACTCTAGTAACTTTTCCTTTTGCTGTGAGGAAACACCCTGACAAGCTAGATTAGTTGAGCTCTCACAAGTAAAGGCCTCTCACTGTTAGCTTTCCAGCCCTTCATTAAAGCGCCTTCTCAGTAAAATGTGTTGAAATAATGTGCAACATGAATCTTCACCTCTATCAATGTCTGCTGTTTAAGGTACTATGTTGTACTACACAAATTTAGATCGTTTTAATTACTGAAAAGCAATAGTCACTTGTAAACCTTAAAAATTTATTTTATATGTATAATTTGACCAAACGTATCTTAATTTCAAAAGTCTAATTCAGATATTTTTTGCACACCAGGAAGAATTCCGGTTACATTTCAAGAACATCTCCCGGATCATGGACTGTGTTGGGTGCGATAAATGCAGACTGTGGGGGAAACTGCAGGTGTGTGTGATTTTTCCTTTCCATTCCTTCTTCTTTTATCTTTTTTTTTTCTCCTCTTCTTTTGGTGGTGGTGGTGGTGCATTCTCTGTGTAGCCCTGGCTGTCCTGGAACTCACTCTGTAGACCAGGCTGGCCCTGAACTCAGAAATCCGCCTGCCTCTGGAATGCTGGGATTAAAGGCGAGCACTGCTGCCGCCACCTGGCTCTCACATTTTCTTTTTTCCATTTTTTAATTAGGTATTTAGCTCATTTACATTTCCAATGCTATACCAAAAGTCCCCCATACCCACCCACCCCCACTCCCCTACCCACCCACTCCCACTTTTTGGCCCTGGCGTTCCCCTGTACTGGGCATATAAAGTTTGCACGAACAATGAGCCTCTCTTTCCAGTGATGGCCGACTAGGCCATCTTTTGATACATACGCAGCTAGAGACAAGAGCTCCGGGGTACTGGTTAGTTCATAATGTTGTTCCACCTATAGGGTTGCAGATCCCTTTAGTTCCTTGGGTGCTTTCTCTAGTTCCTCCATTGGGGGCCCTGTGGTCCATTCAGTAGCTGACTGTGAGCATCCACTTCTGTGTTTGCTAGGCCCCGGCATAGTCTCACAAGAGACAGCTATATCTGGGTCCTTTCGATAAAATCTTGCTAGTGTATGCAATGGTGTCAGCGTTTGGAAGCTGATCATGGGATGGATCCCTGGATATGGCAATCACTAGATGGTCCATCCTTTCGTCACACTTCCAAATTTTGTCTCTGTAACTCCTTCCATGGGTGTTTTGTTTCCTATTCTAAGAAGGGGCACAGTGTCCACACTTTGGTCTTCGTTCTCTTGAGTTTAATGTGTTTAGCAAATTGTATCTTATATCTTGGGTATCCTAAGTTTCTGGGCTAATATCCACTTATCAGTGAGTACATATTGTGTGAGTTCCTTTGTGATTGGGTTACCTCACTCAGGATGATGCCCTCCAGGTCCATCCTTTTTGCCTAGGAATTTCATAAATTCATTCTTTTTAATAGCTGAGTAGTACTCCATTGTGTAAATGTACCACATTTTCTGTATCCATTCCTCTGTTGAGGGGCATCTGGGTTCTTTCCAGCTTCTGGCTATTATAAATAAGGCTGCTATGAACATAGTGGAGCATGTGTCCTTCTTACCGGTGGGGACATCTTCTGGATATATGCCCAGGAGAGGTATTGCGGGATCCTCCGGTAGTACTATGTCCAATTTTCTGAGGAACTGCCAGACTGATTTCCAGAGTGGTTGTACAAGCTTGCAATCCCACCAACAATGGATTGCCTCTTTCTCCACATCCTCGCCAGCATCTGCTGTCACCTGAATTTTTCATCTTAGCCATTCTGAAAGATGCTGATGCTGATACACCCCAGGACTACATAAGAAGTAGTGCTTTCGAGATTACAAGTCAAATACTGTGGCTCTGATGAAGAAAAGGGGCCTTTTAGTAACGTGGAACAGAAAGGTGTTCAACAAGCTCCAGGTTGCTTAGGTTCTGAGAAGTGTTGTGCTTGTGTGTGTTGTGCTTGTGTGTGTTGTGCTTGTGTGTGTGTGTGTGATCTGTGAGAAGTGTGCTTGTGTGTGTTGTGCTTGTGTGTGTGTGATCTGTGAGGGCGTAAATACTGCTTCCTGAATAGGCCAGCACTGTGTTGTAAAGCTCCCTTCGTGGATTTTAAAAACAGATTGTCTTTGTTTTTATTTAGGGTATGTGTGTGTCCACCGAGGCAGTGGAGGGTGTCAGATTTCCTGGAGCTGAGGTTACAGGTGGTTCTGAGCCACTGGATGAAGAGCTGGGCATCCCCAGCTGCTGGCTGTCTCTCTAGCTCCCTCATACGGGTTTCAGTGTCCTCCCTAAGTAATTTTTCATAGTAGCTATTGTGTAAAGTTAACTGTAAATTTGTGACTGTTTTCTTCAGACTCAGGGTTTAGGAACTGCCTTGAAGATCCTCTTCTCTGAAAAGGAAATCCAAAACCTTCCGGAGAACAGCCCATCCAAAGGCTTCCAGCTCACTCGGCAGGAAATCGTTGCTCTTTTAAATGCTTTTGGAAGGTAAGCGGAGACCTGATTCCCTCCAGGTTTCAACATACGGCAAAGGTTATCTTTCCCCCAAAGGTATGCCTTGGTTTGGTTTGCTGACAGATAAATGCTGGCTGTGGTGGCACACACTCATAACCGCAGCACTGAGAAGTTGAGGCAGACAGACCATGAGTTCAAGGCTAGCTATCATGGCCCATGTAGTAAGGACCTTGTTTCAAATAAACACCTTAAATTCATTCTTCAGTGTGGCCTCCAGGCTGATAGGCAAGTTCTCTCCATCAGTCCCAGGAAGAACTGAGAGTTTGCAGCTATAGTGCTTTTCAATTTTCTTTCTCAATTTCATGAGGAAAATAGCCTCCGTGTGTGTGTGTATAATTATCAGAAATGTTTTTTTAAGTAATTTGAATTTATCTACAGAAATATATGCAGTGTTGGGATATAAAGCAGAAGGAAAAGAATCATAGAAAATAATATTCTGTGTTGTAACAGTAGAACAAAATAAGTCAAATCACAGGGGAAAATTTATTTTTAAAACAGGACCAGGGCTGGAGAGATGGCTCAGTGGTTAAGAGCACTGACTGCTCTTCCAAAGGTCCTGAGTTCAAATCCCAGCAACCACATGGTGGCTCATAACCATCCTTAATGAGATCTGACGCCCTCTTCTGGTGCATCTGAAGACAGCTACAGTGTACTTAGATATAATAGTAAATAAATCTTTAAAAAAAAAAAAACCAGGACCAAATGACAGAGATTAATATGTATGTTTTATGAGTGTGATTTTTAAGTTCAAAGGAGACCAATCACGCAAAGATGACTTAGCTATGCCCCAGCGTAATGCCAAAGCCTTCACCGAGTTCCTCCATGTGCTCAGTTTTGTCCAGGCAGGGTTTTGTTCTAGTGGAGCCTGACCAGCTCACTGAGCCTGCCTACCCCAAGCCCTAGGTGAACTGACTGCTAGTCCAGCTCTTGTCTGTACTTAAAGATGTCTGTGCTAATTGACATACAAACCACAAGGCAGATAGCATCCTGATTACGTTTTTATATTTCAGGAAATATCAGTTTATGCATTTTTTGAGGTCTGAAAAAAAATAATAAGGACGAGGCGAGGTGAAACGTAGATTATTTGAAATGAAAAAGATGTTAAATAACTTAGTTTAAGCACAAACAAAATTAAATTGAGAAAGGAAAATTTTAATTGAATATTTCATTAAAACGCCATTGGCTTTCATAAATGCTCCCTTTTAGCCTCAGCCTGTGTCTAGAGCCCATTCTCCCTCCAAGGGGCGCTGGACAGGAAGCAAGTCCTAGAGTCCTGGGATCCTGGCCTGCTCCTTGCCAGCGGTTCAGCTCGGCAAACCTTGGCTCCACACCCAGAACCCATTGAGACCTGGGGGATCCTGGAAAAAGATTTGATCCTAATTTTACCTAAAAATGTAAAAGCTGGGCTGGTAAGATGGCTCAGCGGGTAAGAGCACTGACTGCTCTTCCAAAGGTCCTGAGTTCAAATCCCAGAACCACATGATGGCTCAAAACCATCCATAACAAGATCTGACTCCCTCTTCTGGAGTGTCTGAAGACAGCTACAGTGTACTTACATATAAATCAATCAATCAATCTATCTATCTATCTATCTTTTTAAAAAATTAAAAGCTCAGCTGTAGCTAACTTCTGTTGTGTTCTTTGAGTTTGTTGCGCGTGTATACTTGACAGGTGGACACTGTGGCTAGGCTGTAGAAGAAATAGCAGGTTCGTTAGGTTAACCCTGAGTTCATAAGGGAGAGGAACTTGTAGGTTCCCATTCTTCCAACCCCAGGGTTTGATGTCTGTGTTTGAGCTCTTTATTTATTCATTGAGCCAGTAATTACTTGTACAATGCCATAAGTATAGACGGGTACTGGGAGTGGGAGGGACAGTGTAGACAGTGGCACTGTGTCCATAGTTCATCTATAGGCTTTTTGTGGTTGTTTCATTTTTCAAGACAACGTTTCATTGTGT
This sequence comes from Mus musculus, assembly GCF_000001635.26. Lineage (NCBI taxonomy): Eukaryota > Metazoa > Chordata > Mammalia > Rodentia > Muridae > Mus > Mus musculus. The sequence goes on from NC_000079.6 coordinate 12,606,445, forward strand.
AACCCTGGCAAGTCCTGTAACTTACTTTGTTGACCAGGCTGGCCCCAAACTCAAGAGATCGGTCTGCTTCTGCCTTAGTGCTGTAGTCAAAGGTGTGTATGTACCACACACCTGCCTCTCATGGATGGTCTCAGTGTGAAGACAGAGTGGTTTCTGTTGCCCTTTTAAGCATGCCCAAAGGCCCACAGCTCCATGACCTGTCAGCTTTAGTAGGAATCACAGCATTTCTCTTTTAAATGGAATTGTCAGCATTCAGTGTTTTGGTTCTTTTAGATTCTTTGCTTCCAGGTTATATAGCTCAAGGAAGCTGTATTGGCTATTTCAAGTCTGTGTACAGCATGCCCTCTGTATGTTCTAATATGCACTTGTTTTCCTCCTATAGACTTTCTACAAGCATAAGAGAATTACAGAACTTTAAAGCGTTGTTGCAGCACAGGAGGTAATGAAGACTTTTCTATGTCTTCATAGACATAGCAGACTGTATGAAGCCTTTTAGCCTTGGACACTGGGCAAAGAGACTACATGTCTAAGACTTCAAGAATTCTGAACTCTTTAAGAGAAAATTCAAATGTCCACTTGAATATTTATGATCTTTAATAGAATACCAATTAGAGATATTTATAAATGAAGTATATCCTTTAAAATTGTAAGTTATACTAATGCCATGTTTGTTTCACATTTTGTTTGTATTGTATTACTCTGCATTTCTAGTTGTCAAACTTTAAATGACTGTCTATCCTGAGAAGACTATTCAATCTGTTGTAGAAAAAAAGAACCAGGGAACCAGTGTTGCCTAGAGCTGGTCCCAGTGACAGAAATCTATAGCTGGTGTAGTTAGTGTTTTAGACTTGCCTAACACTGTGTGCCATCCTCTGTAATGCAGGGCTGTAACTATAGTGAATAGGCCTTTCAGTGACTAGCGAGAGGTTCTGGATGGCTTCCCAGGGCTTCAACCCTGTTACCATGTTTAGTTGCTGTTGCTGCTGTGGTTTTGGCCTAAAGGGACCTGCCTTGGTGAAGGTGGGTCAGTGCCCTCCCGTGCTCACTTGGCCCGTGTACCCCAGCCTGGCTCAAGAGTAGAGTGTCCTTTACCTAAAGCCTACAGCTCCCCTTCTGGCTTTTCTCTTTGTTCCTCTTCTAATTATAGACATTTTCAGTTGTTTTATGAAAAGCCCTATTTATTTAATGGATTTTTTTCTTCACAAAATTTGAATGGGATCCTATGGGTTTATAATGCTAATTGGATTACACACACATTTTGCTGTTTTAAAGTAAGCATTTTCAATATTTGATTTTGAACACAATCTATGCAATCCTCTACCTCTTTTGTGCGACTGTCTGGTGAGCTGCTTCAGCACGGCTGTCACTTCCTCCCTGTCCCTCCATCTTCAGTTCATCCCGGATCAGCCATCCTTGGTGACTCAAGACAGTGGAGGACTAAAATGGCCCTAAACTGCCATTTTCTAAACCCGGGATTTAAAAAATCTTTAAATATTTTAAATCTTGGTTCTTTTAAAGGTGGCAGTGTATAATGGGATTACTTGAAAGGTTTTTATCTATGCGAGTCCAAAAATCTCGCTTCTCCTTAGATTCTGTCTTTCTGGAGTAAACAGTAAGTGCTCTTAAATCCACATCCTATCTGCCAAAGTCTTTACTGTGTTCCTTGTAACTTCATGGTGTAGGCCAGATTATTAAGTTGGCTCATTCCCCTCTGAATGCCTAGTCTTCCACTACAGAGGTGTGATGAGACCTGAGGCCTCTATGATTATTTCTGCTCCTCATTCCTAATCTTTATAAACTTAATGTTTTGTTGATAGTAGTGAATTTTGTCGGTTGATTACTCTTTTTAAGCTGGCTTGAAGTTTTCTTTTTTCTTTGCTTTTTATTTTTTAAAGAGTTGCAAGTATTGCCATGTGATGGGAACGGGCCACTCTAAGATAAAAAGCCCACCAAGTGAATGCCAGTGACCTTGCCTTGTACACCAGCGGGTTCTGTAGTGCCCATTTAGAATGTAAGGAAAGGTGGAAATTTTGCACTTTGTCTATTTTTATTTTAAATGTGGAGATTGTTTGGAAATGTCACTTATCACCACTGCAGTTAGATGCTATTATTTAAACTATTTGCTTAAGGGGGGAAAAATCTTCATTTCCACTTGCTGAATTTTTCTTAACTATGATTTGTTCCAAGCTTAGGACACACAGTAGTACAGTGTGTTCTAGGAAGTTGAAAGAAATGGTTGTTAGAATGAATTCCTTCAGTAAGGGAAGTATTCTGAAGTTGGTACTCACTGGATTAATTTTTAAATACGTTAGGGTGTGTTGGTGTGTGCACAGCGACATCACCATGACATCTGAGGACTGTGGACTGTGGGACTGTTTGGTGACCCTGATGATGAATCTGTAGGAGGCTATCTGCCGGTTCTGTCACCGGTGCTTGGGGGAAATTCAAGCACTGCTTACATTGTGAGATTGCTTGTGACAAAACACTTGCTGTTTGTCTGTGTCTCATCACCTGCTGTAAAAATCTAGCACTTGACAGCAAGCCTGACTGAAAAGATTGTACCTGGTGCCATAACAATGTGAAGAGGAAGTGTTTTCATTGGTGGCCTGTATATTCCTTTAGTGGCATCCATGTTATACTAAAATGGCCCATGCTCAGTACTCCTCTTGTTTTGGATTATGTGGAGGATCAGCCGAACAACAAGATAATCAATTTTGAAACTTGCCAACTCAGATGTTAGCCCCTGTATTTTGTGTATGAAATGCTGTGCTGTGTCTCTTCGACCCTGCCTAGGTGCCACCATGTGTAAGGAGGGACAACTGTGCTGGTCTTCCTCAGCACTGCTTCTCAGCAGTTTGCAGCCTGAAGTTCCTGCAGGAGCCCTTAGTAGTCACCAAAAGGCTCAGACCAGATACACGCTGTCACGGAAACTCCTTGGTCCAAACCAAGTACATAAATCCACGTGTCCTTTATTTAAAATGACATCTACAGGTGCAGCTTTGAGTTTTCTGAGCAGAATTCCAAATAATTTGCTGTTGTAACCACTGGAGTCTGAACCATGAATTAAAATACATGTTTCTGCAATCTTTTGTTTCTTTGTTTTTCCCCCTCCTCCTTATCAAGGGCTTCTTATGAGACTGTGTTTATAATTTATGGATTGGAGGAAAATAGACTTCTGCATAGTCTGGAGGGGACTCTCCTTGCAGTCATAATGGCAGCCGTTGGCCGTGTGTGCTGAGGACTTTGCATGGAGCGGCACACTAGGTGGTAAGGACAGGTGTTTCCTAAAGCATGAAAACAAATGGGGTCTGAGACTCAGCCAGAGCTTGCTATTCTATTCTAAGCTCAAGGCGTGTAGAGCCTGAGCGAACCACCAGAGCCTGTACTGATAATGTGGACTTAATACCATTCAATCAAAAGGTAGGAACAGTATTCTATGATTTGTATTGAGTCATAGGCTTAAAAAATGCTTGTTTTATTTAACTTTCCAAATAGGTGGTACATTCACATGGTTAAAAAACACAATATACACTAATACCACAATGTCTTCCCAGTTTCCCATAGTGCACACACATGTCCTCTGTCCCTGGCTTTTTGTATTTCCATCCACACACTCCTTTTTTAAAAAAATGCCAACATATATACATATAAAGCCTTATTTCTCTATTTGCTCTTATTTTACTTGGAGTAATACCACATACACACCATCTGCTTTTTATCACCTAATTATTGCAGTAGCCATGTACCACCAGAGAGATAGCCTTTTCACTTTATTGGTTGCTTGGTATCCTTACTATGGCTATGCCAGTATTTAGTTGAGTGGTACCATTCTTGAGCATTTGAGTTGTTTCTAGACCTTGTCCACATATCATGTCACATTTGTATATGTACATTTCTAAGTGTTCAAAGGTGAAAGACCACACACACTTGTAGGCTTGAGAGGTACTGACTTGGACTCTGCCCTCCACAGGGAGGGACTAGCTCAGCTCATGTACATGTGTGCTTGCTCATCCATGGCCTCACCACCAGAGACAGTGTTCAAATGCTAGATTTGGACATTCTGATAGGATGGAAATTTAAAATGTTCATTTTAAAAACTAAATGTATAAAATTAACAACTAACCCTTAATTTGCTTGGTGTTCTTTGTGCACTAGACCCCACCTTTTAGAGGTGTTCTTCAAGCGTGATGGGCTTCAGTCTTCCAATTTGTTACGTGGCTTTGTTTTAATGGTTTTACCATGCTGTGGTATGGTCTCATTTCCTATACCAGTTGTTTGATCCTTTGGATCCTAGTACAAAATACAGGTTAAAGAAACCAACCTAACTTTACATAGGTGTAACCTGTTTGGTCCGGGAACTCTAGCCATTTGTTCCATGACTCCTTTGAGGAATCATGTAGACAGGAAGATCTCTGACACCTCTATGGACCTAGCTCCTTATCTAGGTTATGTTTCCATTTCATCAGTCCATTTTCCTATATGTACCAGTAGACATTGTTTTAATTCAATAATATTGAATATTAGCCCTTGGTCCTCTCCAAGAGACTGGAGTGGAACTTTTGATGGACCTTACAGGCAAGGTTAGTAGACCCTGAGGTCACTTGTGACGTAAGATGCTATCCTACTGTGTGCTCAGCTTTTAAGAAACCGGTGTTAACAGTCACCCTTACTTACCCTTGGGTTTCCCTGTGCCTAGCTGTAATCTCAAGTCCTGTACTCTCCGTGTCTCTGACCAACAGTAATGAATGGGTGTCATTTGCTGAAAACAGCACACACAGAAGTTGAAAGCAATCTCCTAAAGCGAATATCCACCACGAATGTTGAACACAACATTTAAATATTGCTCGATAAACAATAGTGTTTGAGATACTGTTTTCTGGGTCGGTTGGGGTTAATTGGAGTCCGATTTAATAATCCCTTGTAAAACGCTGTTAAAGATTTCTGTTATCCCTCATTCCTTCTCCATGTTATGCTTTCTGGGCTGCTCAATAGAGAACAAAGCCCTTTGTGACAGATGAACACACAGTGGGGATAGATTTACAAGACAGTCTTCAGGCAGGCACAGATTTAGACTCGTGTAACACACAGAGGATGAAGACAGAAGACACAGGGAACATGAAATAGAAAATAAAATCTGAGCTTACTCTTGGTTAAATGACACCAAGGGGAAACGCTTTCTTTCCTTAATGTGTCACCAACACGTTATTGGTGATTTGGAATTTATTATTGTGTTCAAACTGACTACACGCTCTCCTTCCCCTGCCCCATTTTAGTTTTCCTAGATACTATAGATTTTCATGATTCCACGTGAGCTTTGAAAAAACTCCTCCTAGCAATGCAGAACTGTTTTCTGTTGTGGGTCCCTCCTCCCCTCCCTTTCTTTACTTACAGGGTCGTTAGTGTCTCAGACTATCCTCAAAGTCCCTATATAGCCAAGGATGGCCTTGAACTTCTGATTCTTCTCTTTGTCTCCCAACTTCCAAGTGCTGGGACCACAGGTATAAACTGCCAAGCCCACTTTATGCAGTGCGGGGAACTGGACACATGGGCAAGCATTCTACCTACAACTACAATCTTAGATTAAAGGTACTTTTAACCTCTTGAACTTAACTGTTAGAACGTAAAGATCATCTTAGATTTTCTTTTCAGCTACCTTGGGTAGTTCTGAGTTCTTGCTAAATGGGAACATTCATAGAGGTCCAGCACACCACCATGGAGTCAGAGGTCATCTTGTAAGACGAGCTGGCGGGCATGGTGGTGCACGCCTTTAATCCCAGCACTTGGGAGGCAGACAGAGGCAGGCAGATTTCTGAGTTTGAGGCCAGCCTGGTCTACCAAGTGAGTTCCAGGACAGCCAGAGCTACACAGAGAAACCCTGTCTCGAAAAACCACAAAAAAAAAAAAAGAAAAAAAGAGTCCCCTCCATTTATTTGTCCAAAGAGTTAGGTATCTGTTAGAGACTCGCACAGCAGGCCTGAGAAGACCCTGTTTATCTGAATGCATGCACTCTTATGCTTCAGTTAGGGTCTTGAAGGAAGACCATGATCGGCGAGTGACTAGTGGGTGTCAGAGTCATGGGTAACAGTTATGTAAACAAGAGTTGAGAGGGAAGAATTTTGAGGCTCATATGAGCTGAAGAAAGTGAGTCTCTGAACTCCAGTTCTGAGGAGGCTAAAGTTCAGAACATATGCTCCACTCAGGTTATAGAAAATCAGAATTTGAGGGGTGAACCAGATAAGGCTTAGGGGAAAAGAAGACACTAGTAAGCTATCTGCATCCAAACATGGAGGCAGATGAAGGTTTGGGGAGGTAGGTGTGGATCCTATAGGCATTTGGATTCAATGAGTCCATATTGAACACAGAACCTACCCAGGGCAAGAATGAAGCAAAGGCATAAGAAGTGTAATCGTTTGGGACATAGGGATGGCCACAGCAGGGATCAGGTATTTTGTTCCATTGGGAGAGGGTTTTTCATGTGTCCTGCCAGGAGCGGAGAGGAAGTTTATGTGCGATTCTCTTAGTGTGGTCTCAGATCCAAACTCATGACAACTTCCCAGTCTAACAGAGGCACCCAGTAGACTAAATTCCATTGTCTGTCTTCACAGTTCCATTTTAAAAGTTTTCTCACTTCAATTGTCCTATTTATTTAGTCTTTGATGAGAACTCTGATTTGAGCCTGCTCCTTTTCCTAACAGCTCTCCCATCTGGATCCACCAGAAGCTGTGGATAAAGTAAACCGCATACTGATGTGTTTCTGCATCAGTCTGTTGTTTAAATTGCTGTCTGATAAGAGTGAAAACAGGATTCTTTTTCTACAATAATTGGCTAAACTTGTAAATTTTGATAAATTATTTGTAACCTTGTAGTAGAACAAACAGCAAAGGCTAGAATGTGTGTAGTGCAGTGGCAAGGCATACCCAGTGCTTAGCAGGCCTGGATATATGATCTCCCCTGTGAAGGTAGGCACACATGCATATGTGTGCATAACATTCTAACAGACAGTATATACCTCCAAATGAGATTCTCACATTGCTTCTGAAGTGCCCAGTGACTAATACTTCTTTTGCTCTTCATAGGGGTCTAGTGTTGGTTCCACAATAAAATGTGACTGGGGCATATACTGTAATAACCTCTAGTTCACAACTCTACAACACTCCAGACATTATCTAAGGAATATGTGTCAATCAATGATGGATATGAACACAGGTTGGCCAGAATTCCTAACTGCTCAGGCAAATGGCTCAGCAGCTAAAAAGGTGTGTCCTGACCTTGTTACAGCAGACCTCACTGCTGGTACCAGAGTGACATTTTCAGTGGCAATGCCTTATTCCCATGAACTTACTTATCTTAGAGTAATGCTATAGCCCCGGCTAACTTCAGACTTGAGCTAGCGCTGGGATTATAACCATAATACCATGTTTGGCCCCATGTGCTTTAATATCACCAGGTTGTAAGTTTCATGATGTGAACATGAACTTTTCTTTTCCTATGTCTAACACATTAGGAACAGTTTTGTTAGCAGAGGAAGTAAGGGAGAAGACGCAAAGCCAGTTCAGACGACCTTCCCTACATGTGGTACACAGCCACTGCACGTGTATATTCCAGCACCAGTTGACAACATTTAAGAGCTGTAGTCTTTTTATTGCTGACATGAATGCTGACAACTTTGTTGTAAAAATGGATGATAGCTTGCTTGTTACTGTAAGAAAACAGACGCCTAGCATTCACCAACTGTAAAGTGTGCATGTGCTACAAAATGGGTGCAAACAGAACGGCCTTAATGAGGCTGTGCTTTCCAGCAAGCCTTGCCCTTGGCTGCTGGCAGGTACCGCCCTGCTAGAGACAAGGACACAGGAGCTGTGGGCACTGGCTGCAACAGCCAAATCATTGCAGGTATGGTGACAGATAAACTTTTATACAGTGCTATCGTACAGGCGATTTGTGTAGGCTTTGCCAGAATTCACCCTGGCAAAGAAGCAATTTTAAATGGCTTGCAACCCAGATGTTTACTCCACCCCAAAGGCAGGGTGTGGGGAGGGGTTGCGTAAGTTCCTCCACGTCGTGCTCTGTACAATGAAGACCCTATCACAACCCACTGGAAACTGGGCTCCCAATCTTAAATATAACAAAATGGGAGAAAGTGGGCGTGGCTCTGTGACCTATAGGACCAGAAGAAGCCAGAGCATCCGGCCTCCAGGAGGGCCACATTGGTTCCAGAGTTTTCCCAGGACAGCACGGAGATGGCACATGAGGACCACTGTCTGGAACGCTCTCTGGCTGAGAGAGGGATGGTGCTGCCACAGAGGCAGAGCCCACTTTCTCATACACGTAGCTTTTAATAGAACACTATCTAAAAATAACAGGCAGCGAGTGAGCACCGTGTCAGCCTCATACAAATGACAGGCATGTCTTACAGAAAAGCTGTCAGGAGTCTGCAATCCTTTAGAGCTTGAAGGCCAGAAGTGTTTATTGTTAATACTCTGTGGGGACCTCTTGGCTTGTAGCCTGACTATAGAGAGCACTGGCTGAGTCAAAGAAGGCGCAGTCCTTCCATCCTACTGAGGTAGTGAGTATTCAGTTACACCGGGCTGAAGAAAACTCTACAAAATGGCTACACACACAGCAGAGGAGGTTTAATAGTGTCAGCAACTACATCTTAACAGTATCCACTTGTTACTGGAGTGCTTGTAGTAGTGCTTTCAGATGAAGAAGGACCAGGCTTAGGACAGAGTTTACGAGAAATTGCTGCTGCTGAGCCTGTTACGTACAGACCGTGGTACTCTGCTTCCCCTTAACTTGGAATGCTTGAGTGGCGGTGAAAGGAGCCCACCACGTGGCACTCACAAGAGGAACCTTCAGAGGTAAGATTTGTGGAAAGTTTTCCCAAAGCTTTAAACTATTAGACCACGCATTCTATACGTTTTAAAGTGAATTCTGCGTGAAAGTCTGTGCAAACTACAACATACGTTGCAATTAACAAATTAACAATCAAGGAAAAACCTAGTATACTTTAGCATTAGTATTTAAGTTATATAAAATACATCTTTATAAAAGTACAGAATCTCTTTTATAAGTTTAAATTATACCCACTGAAATAGCCAGATTCTCTGCTAGTACTAAAGGGTTTATTGCTCTAAATTATTGCTTAGCCCTGTGGAGCCATGAGAAAGCTATAGCAAAAACTAGAGTTCTGTTTCCTAAGGAAAACTGCCTTAGCAACTCAGCTGTCATCCGGTCTGTCTGGCTGAAGGCTGTCAACAGAGAACTCTTCCATAGGGCTGTGTCAGCTGCTGCTACCCTTGGCTTGCTTTGTCTGGATCCAAAGTGGAGTCTTGATGCAAAGTTCCTGCTTGTGCCAGGAAGCTGTTATTTTGTTGTCCCCAATCACAGTAGTCTGGAGCAAAACTTTAAACAAACAAACAAAACCAGTTCAGTGGCTTGACACAGGGTATTGCATATATGCCATATGTGGATTTTAGCAACACACCTGAGTCTTCAGGCCTAGTATCTTGCCCATTTTCTACCAAACTGCTATGCACATTGCTGCCAGCCTGAATTCAAGTCTACTGAACCCCGCAGAGCTTAGAAGTTTGCAACTACAGAACCTAAAACTAGCCACTGTGGAGAACACAGATTTAGGGAAAAAAAAAAAAAAAAAAAAGCCGGGCGTTGGTGGCGCACGCCTTCAATCCCAGCACTCAGGAGGCAGAAGCAGCCGGATTTCTGAGTTCTAGGCCAGCCTGGTCTACAAAGTGAGTTCCAGGACAGCCAGGGCTATACAGAGAAACCCTGTCTCGAACAAAACCAAAGAAATAAAAAAAAATTTTAAAAATTAAATTAAATTTTAAAAAAGTGACCCCTAAGGTGTGGGATATTATCGTGCGTTTTGGATAGATAATGTCTATGTCTCAAGTTCCTTGTCTGTGGAACAGGAAGACATTAGCAATTTTCTATTTGGGCTGTTGTCAGGGTTAAGTAAACACCTATAAAAGTCCTCAAGAGCGATACCTGAGATATCATTAGAACTGAAAAACACCTTTCAGTTTCCTCTATCATAGAAAAGGGTCTTTTCTTGCTCTCGGTACAGGGCGAGTACTGCCCTCTCAGTAACTTCTGGCAAGTAGTGGCTAGGGATGCTCCAGCATTCCAGCGGGGTTACAGGGTGAAAGTGTGGGGCAGCTAGATTAGATAAGAGAGAAGCTTTAGGAAGAGGTGGAGCTCAGACTTTAGGAGGATAGCTCTTGACCCTGAGAGATCTTTATGTTGGCTTGCTTCCAGAGTCTGACTTGACATCTGTGCCTTCCCCTACTGGCTACCTTGTCTTGTTATCTGATGGGGGGGGTCTCTCCTCCCTCCTCTCTGAGACAGCAATGTGTTCTATCTCAGCTCTTTATTTCTAAACCAAGGTCCTTTCAGAGCACTTCCCCCATTTCCAAGGACTTTCACTGTTACTCAGAGCAAAAGGCAAGCACGACTTTCTGGGCCTTGGGTAGATCCAGGTGCACAGGGAGAGGAGGGGCTGAGGGCCGCAAGGTGCTTCCCGTCCTCCCTTTCCTAGACTCTGGATCTGGCTGAAGGCACCAGGCACAGCTTGTTTACTGTCTTGAGCATACACACACCATTGTGAATGCTACCATGTGTAAGTGCCCACCCCAAAAAGGACACAGTCCAGTCTGCAAGTGAATTTTCAAAGGAGGCAGTTCCCATGTGCTCTGGCATTGAGGTATGTAGGCCCCGGGGCCAGCCATGCTGCTTACCCAGAAAAGGGACTCCCACAGACCTGGAACCATGAGAGCTTAATTATACTGACCTCACGGGACTGTAGCAAACAATGAACGAGATGACACTTGTCAGTATCTTAGGAAATAATTGGTTAAGAATGACAAATTTCAATTTTTGGTTCTTATAATATATTCACTCTAGTGATAATTGTTCATATATTCTCTGGCTTTAGAAGAGGATCCAAGAGGTCTGCCTGGATGTCCCAGATCACGTTCCAGTGAGTGAGTGGAGCAGCACATGCCCTGGCTCTCTCTGGGTAGGCTCGGAGAGGTCCTATAAGTAAAGGTGGATTTCTTTTAAAACCAGCACAGCTCTTAAGCATTCCATGGACTACAGAGTAGGAAAAACGCCCCGGGGGTGGGGAGGTCTTTAAGAATCCTTTACACTGGCTACTTCCCATGGTGAACCTGGCCCTGCAGAACTGCTCTGTGCAGTAGGAGTCTTCCACTGGCGTCTGTTCCAGCGGCCCAGCACTCTCCAACAGGAGTTGGCTCTTACCTTCCCTGAAGTCCCTGAGGGGCAATGTTCCAGGCAAGGTCATCATCACTGTCATATCTTCGGGGGTTGTCAAAGAAGTAAGATCTGGGACTGAATCCATGGCTGGGGACCATCCCAGGATTGGTCTAGAAGAAGACATCATCCTTTTAGCATCCATGCAGACAACTGCATGAGGAAAGAGTGCTATCACTAGCTGGGGTGCTTAATGTGTCTGTGCATGCTTTGGGGTGGGGGTGGTGTGGTGTTCAGGGTCTCTCGTATCCCAGGCTAGTCTCAAGCTAAAGATGTCATTGAATTTTTTTTATTTTCCTCTACGTTTCAAGTGCTGGGTACTGAATCTAAGTTTTCCTGTATGCTCAGCAGCACTCTACCAACTGAGTTACAGTCCCCAAAATATAGCATGGGGGAGGGAAGAGCTGCTCGCTCCTTGAGGACCTATAGATTTTTTTAAAAAGACCTGAAAATAGGAAGAGGACTAATTGGTGAGACAAGAGATCAGTAGGAAAGAGAATGGATAAACAAAAACATGCCGGTATAAACACCACAGTGAAATCCATTATGTACATACAGTTAATAATGCTAATAAATCCATAGCTCTTAACTTCCAGTGGTGAATATACTTAATCCTCACTGATCTGTCCAAATAGCCAGGCATGGTCATTTGCGACTATAACCCCAGCACCTGGGAGGCCAAGGTAAGAGGTTTTAGCTCAAGGTCAGCCATGCCCTAGAGTGGAATTGTCTCAAGAAGTTCCCCAGACTAAAGCAGCCGGTCCACATAGAGACACAGCTGTATAATGACACAGGCTCTCAGGGGACTATCTTACCCCAGGATCCTCTCTCGATCCTTTCATCCTTTTTGCCCCAAACTGAATTCTCAAAAAATGCAAGCGTACATTTTTGGAGTCCATCCCAGCAGAGAAGGCAGAGATAGCCAGGTTGGGCTTCATCTGCCATCTCACCCTGCTCTGTTTCCTGTGCCTGGCTCAGTAGTGACCACCAGAGATGAGTGGGGAAAAGAGCAGCAAGCTGTTACCTGGGTGTGGACCATGGGTGTGCCATGTCCATGGGCATCCTTCTGTGCCCTCCTCCTACTCAAACTGTCCAGAACTTCACTCCCCACCCTCCTGAGTGCATATGCATCAGGAAGGCAAAGCTGTAGCCTAGCTTGTGTGGTGCAGCAATGCTTCCAGGGGATTCTAAACTTGACTTGGTTTTCTCTTCTGTAGTGCTGGTTAAGCAGAAAGTGTGGGTGGCTTTAGCATGGTCACCAAGATGCCACTGCACTACTCTCCCACTCCCTGGACTGGTCATCAAGTCCGAGGATAGAGTGAGTCTGTTTTCCTTTTTTTTTTTTTTAAGATTTATTTATATGAGTACACTGTAGCTGTCTTCAGATACACCACAGGAGGGCATCAGATCTCATTACAGATGGTTGTGAGCCACCATGTGGTTGCTGAGAACTGAACTCAGGACCTTTGGAAGAGCAGTCAGTACTCTTAACCACTCTCCAGCCATCTCTCCAGCTCTGTTTTCCTTTTTTTACTGGTACTTTCAGACAAGGTATCATGTCGCTCAAGCTGGCCTTGAACTCATTATGTAGACAAGGACCACTGAACCTCTCTGATCCACTTGCTTCTATTTCCCCAGTGCTAGGATTACATGCCTGGTTTTATGTGTGACTAAGGATCAAACTCAAGGCTTCATTCATATTAGGCAAACACGCTACCAAATGCCCTATCTCCAGGCCACCATTTTCTGCTAGAAGAGCAGCAGTGTATGTGTTTGGAGGACAGTGAATACTGTCCCCGGGCTATGAGATGTACTTAACTTTCTTTCTTTTGTAAAATACAGATAAAATCCCCAAACACATTTCTTTGAGAAAATTAAGGGAAAAGAAGATTCTCCTTTTAAGAGTCCTGGATGACCCACCCCACAGAAATGCAAGGAGCGCCACTGGAAAGGGGAGGGGCGCACATCCTCCTCACCAGTTTCAGGAGGATTCGGGACACCAGCAAACAGACAAGGAAGGAGTACTTACAAGATCCTTCGTGGGATTTCTGACTCGAAAGAAATAAACCACCAAGGTGGTGGGTAGGAGCTCCCACACGAAAAGCACCACGCCAAACACTACGTAGCCGGCATCACCCAGCTGGCTCTTCAGATCTGCCTGTGCCAGAGCAAGAAGAGAGTCACGAGACTTCATGTGTTGGAGGACAGAGAGCAGAAAACTGAAATGCTTCCCCTAAGGCTCGCACTTTGAAACTTGGTCACAGAGATAGGTCAGGCCTTGGAGGACGCTGGAACCCATTTAGGAAGATGGATTATGACTGGCTATTCATTTACTTTTGTGGTTCAGGAATGAACCCAGAGCCCATATCCCAGCCCTGACTCTTAAAGGAGAACGGCTTGTCTGTCCAGAGTCATCCTGACATTAGACACACTCTATTCTCCAACCCATGAGGGCTGACCACAGGCAGGAAAAGTCCTCTGAGCAAGGCAGAGCCTAAGGGGATGGCTATGGAGGGAATGTCCCAGGATAGAGGGGAACCAGTTATGGCAGCCTCTCAGCCCATTACCAGGAAGAGAGCACTGAGCCACAGCCTGGTCCTCAGGCCTTTTCTAACACATCATGCTGAAAGCCCAGACCAGACACTGGTCCCCAGAGTGATGATTCTCAGGTCTCCTACTTCTAGATCATCACCACAGCTCAACCCTGTGTGCTCTCCTTTTCACTGAGAAGGCACAGGCACTTGAAGTCACTGAAAAAATGAGCATCTCAAAAGCATCACACCCCAAGCAGAGAGTTTTTAAGCTCTTGATTGAAAGAAAATTGGAAGTAATTTGTTAAAGTTGCTGTTTGATGGAACTCCAGTTTTGAAAGAGAAAGGTCAAGTGGGTAGCAGTGATGGTTTGAACGCATCCATACCAGTGCCACTGGCTGCTCTTGAAACCCCCGTGCACGAAGAACAGCTCTATGCACAGCCACTGCTTAGGTAAGGTCTAGAAATCCCATGTCTGGTTTTCCCCGAATGGTACACATTACCTGAGCGTCCTTTCCTTGCTTTCTCCCTGCTGCACCTGTGCGACAGGCTTGGCCAGTGTTGCTAGGAAACAGTCATAGTTTCATCTTTTCCAGGGCTAACGTGCATGTAGCCATTTGGGACTTAGCTCACTGTGGTCATTTTATTTTTATATTTTTTTAATCTTATTGTCTTAACAAATTAGCTCCCATTGTGACCACTGGTGGGATTTTATAGCTAAACTTACACACTTTTGGGAATTTGCTGTTTTTCTAGGTGACACTAGGGAGTGTTTGCAGAACAATCCAGTAGAGACCCGTTTGAGGAATTATCTGTGTTTACACCTCACTGGGCAGTCAACTCCCACAGGCAAGGAAAAATGCCTGCCTGCTTTTGTGCACCTAACACTGCATGACAGCAGGCACTCGCTGCATGCTACTAACCTGGTCCCCACTGAGGCAGCATCTGACCACACTCCACTGCTCTGGTCCCTGTGCAGGCAGCACCTCGCCCAGTCCCCATGTATCTAGTCCCCACCAATTTTGTCCCCAGTGTCGTAGCAACTCACTACATTCCACTGATCTGCAGCGCCTTGTCATGTCCCACCTACCTGGTCGGATACATTGTACCAGTCATAATCAAAGGAATGGACGTTCTTGATCTGAGAAAATGACAAGATGAACAGGTTGTAGCAGGCCCGAGAGGCGTAGAGCAAGATGACGGTGACACCAATGGCAGTTACCTGACACACTGATGAGCCCTGGAAGACAAAGCCAACAGGAATGGACCATTGCTGATGTACCCACTGCAGGCACACTAGCTGCCTCCCTCCTTGTGTATGTCTGTCTGTCTGTCTGTACCTGGAGCTTGCTGATCCTCTGCCTCCTGCCTAGCACATACTGTTGCACTCAGCTCTTAATATAGTTTCTGGGGGACTTGGACCCAGGTTCTTATGTCTGCACTTGATTGACTGAGGTATCACCCCAGCCCACAACGATCTTTAAGAACCAGAATATCAAAACTCTTAAGTCCCACTGCTCAGGAACAAGATCCAGGCTGATTAGCATACCAGGCCAGTCCCAGTCAGGAAGCATATAGCCTTATTCAGGGTGTAGAAGAACCTTTTAGACTGGGAACACAGAAGGCCTGCTTGGCCCCTGGGGTGGGGTCACTTGAGTTATCAGTGACTTATCCCTCTTTAGTTTGTCAGTTTCTGCAGTCAGTTTTAGGACCCTCATCTAGTTAACAGGAGCAAAGAAAGGCAGGGCTGACTCGTATCCTGCACCAGGGGTCATTAATCAGAGTATCCTTCATTTTGTCACAGAGGTCAGCTAAGTACACCTGACAATCTATGATATAATCCTTCCTTTAAAAAAACTGCACTTTGGGGCTGGTGAGATGGCTCAGTGGTTGAGAGCACCGACTGTTCTTCTGGAGGTCCTGAGTTCAAATTGTATTGCTGGGGCAACCACATGGCGGCTCACAACCACCTGTAACGAGATGTGATGCCCTCTTCTGGAGTGTCTGAAAACAGCTACAGTGTTCCTTCATATAATCAATCAATCAATCAATCAATCAATCAATCTTAAAAAAAACCTGCAGTTTTTTCAAAATTTTTGCACAACTCATGTATAAGAGAGAAGGTAATGAACTTAATGGCAAAAATCAAGGGTAAAATTCATCAAGATTCATCATGAAAGAACTGGCCCAGCTAATGTGTAGGATTTTCCTGAGTCCAGCTGAATCACGGGTGCCCTGTGAGGGCTTGAAGCAGAAATTTTCATCTACTGATCACTGTTTGTTTGTTTGTTTTTCGAGACAGGGTTTCTCTCTGTAGCCCTGGCTGTCCTGGAACTCACTCTGTAGACCAGGCTGGCCTTGAACTCAGAAATCCGCCTGCCTCTGCTTCCCAAGTGCTAGGATTAAAGGCATGCACCGCCACTGCCTAGCACTACTGATCACTTCTAAAGACACAACTTGATGGGAGCCCAGCTGCCCTGCAATTCTCAGGCTGAAGGCATACTAAGGCCAGAAGAGTCCTGGAGAAAAGCTACTGCAGACTCATCACAACCTACACAGGCTCTGCCTTCGGAAGCACAGACACTGGAAAAATCACTTAATGTCTTCACAACTGGCAAGGCCGGGCAAGAGAAATGATAAGGGTAAGGATGGAGGTGGGGGTCAGTCCCCCTGGCTATCCAGGGCCCAACACTACTCTCTACATATCTACCTACCCCATTCTTACCCACCTAAGCTTTCCAGGGCTCAGGTTGGGAACCTGTCAGAAAAGGAGAGTCAGGGACCTGGCTGAAGCATTTTGGTACCACATTTTGGGTATATCTGCCCATCTCATAATCCTGAGGATAAGACAGCATGGAGCTCAGGCTGTGAGACACAGTGGTGGTTAAAAGACATGAGCTGCCAACTCCTTTAAGTCTGACTCCATCTTGCAGCATTCCCGCAGCCAGGAAGAGGCTGGTGAGGGTACTGCCTGACGGGAGTCGTTATGGAGGTACAACAAATGTTAGTTGTTGTTAGTGCTGACCCCTGACCCCCGACAGCCCACATTCACTTCAGCTCTGTATTTGTGAGCACTGACCTGGAACAAGTGCTCAGCCTTGACTTTTTTGTCCACTAAATGGGGATTTAATACTACCTACCCCACTGAAATGGGAGACTGGCATTATTAGCTCAGGCACTAAAAATGTCCAAGTCACACCTGCAGGTGTTAAGTCCATAATCTCAGCTATACTGGAGGTGGCTGAAGCAGGAGGATTGCAAGTCCAGCCTAGGTAACAATGAGTTCAAGGCCAGCCCAGGCAACTTACAAAGACCTTGTCTCCAAATCATTTTTAAAATGCCTGGGGCTGTAACTCTGTGGTGGATGCTTGCCTAACAAACATGGGTTTGATATCTAACACGACAAGTTAACAGTGCTAAACAGTTGTAGTTGTAAACCAGACTAAGTTTTCCCAGAGACTCTACATGCCCTACACTACGCTAGCTAAACCACTTGGATACAAAGTTCAGTGAACCAGAGTGAGCAAGATCTGTTTGTCCTATGTGTCAGCCAGGAAGCCATTTTCAGACTAAGACACCTTGATCACATTCCCACCTTTACCTTTGACTCCAAGTAGATGTTCGCCAGGGACATCTTGGAGATTTTGTAGAGGCAGATGGAGAGAGAGATAGCACACAGCACAAAGAGTGTGTCATTGATGGCCACTCTCACAGAGACGATAACCTTCCTGTCCCAGTCTCCCGTCTTCACCAGCACAGCACAGGTCAGATTCACCAACAGGAAAACGAGGCTGATGAAAAGTGAGGCCAGGTAGAGGGGTAACCTGGAGGAGATGAGAGACATGCTTCAGGACCTGTCACTTCATATTAGCTATACATCCTGGGTCAGTCTAGAAAGTAGCTGGGATGTTGGGCTCACTGCTGAGGCAGGAGCATGGCTCTTGGCAATAGACATTCTCAGCTCCAAATTACAAAATGGCTACTTTCTGGCCCCCTTGCCTGAGGATCCTTCCTTCACAGGGTCTCATTTCTAAGAGGTGGCAAGGACTGTTTTAGGTCTGTGCCTATTGGCTGCATTGCCTGAGCATCCTCTCCAAATTGCCTGTACACGAGGACGAGAACAGGCTTGGGCTCAGAGAACTCCAGGGGAGCACAAATGTCTACCCCATCACCCTCAGCATGGGTAAAAGGGCCACAACACAATCTTTGTTGAGCCTCATCTTCGAAAACTAAAACTGTGATGCCTGCCTTACAAGGTTGTCGCTGAAGACAGATTGCTCAGTCCCCCATATTCACTGTATCCATATCCCAGACTCAACCAGCCAAGAAACCAAGCAACTGAATTGCATCTGTGCTGAACACCTACAGACTTCTCTTGACATCTGTGGTGGTTTGAAAAGTTACGGTTCCCACAGATTCTTGTGTTTCAATGCTTGGCCCATAGGGAGTGGCACTTATTAAGAGGTGTGGCCTTGTTGGAAGAAGTGTGGCCTCCAAAGCACTTGGTGGGCTTTGGGGTCTGCTATGCTTAAGATATATCCAATTTAGCACACAGCATCCTCCTGCTGCCTTCGGATCAAGATGTAGAATTCTCAGCTCTTTCTCCAGCACCATGCCTGCCTGTATCCTGCCATATTCCCCACCGTGATGATAATAGACTAAGCCTCTGAAATTGTAAGCCAGCCCCAGTTAAATGTTTTCCTTTGTAAGAGTTGCCTTGGCCACTTCACACTTGTGAAGAGTTGCGTCTCTTTACAGCAATGGAACCACTAAGACAACATTATTCCTCAAAACACTATTTTCATAACTCACATTATGTTAGGTATTTAACTTAGGACATGACATATATAACTATATACACGGCACACCCATGTGGTAGACAAGCAAAAAGGGCTGAAGTTGTGTACCTCAAAAATGGACTGGTGTGAGGGCTTTATAGACAGCTCGGCAGATGCGTATTGGTTTGAACACCCAGAACCCACAAAAAAAGGGCATGGCTATACACATGTGGTGGGGATGGAGTGTGACTGATGGGGGTTGTTAGTCACCAGATTCGGTGAGAGACTACCTCAAAGGAGTGAGGACAGGGATAGAGCTAGATGCACAGTGTCAATGTCTCCTCTGGCTTCTGAGTGCACAAGTGGATTCATATACGCGTATATAAGCCCCCCCCCCACACACACACACACACACTAGACTGGCATAGGTTGCCTGTGCTTGTACTCTTAATCCCAGTTAGACCCCATGATCCCATGAAGCCTTTTGCTCTCTGGCTTCCAGTACAGCCTGTAATCAGCTGCGCTCAGCCAGCTGCTACAGAGACCTTTGCCAACGCTGACCCTTCCATACCTACACAGCAGCACTCTCTCTTGATGCTTCCACCTATACAAGGTTCAGAGTCTGAGGCCTAGCTGTGCCCACCACCACAGCAGGCCTGTGTGTGTGTGTGTGTGTGTGTGTGTGTGTGTGTGTGTGTGTGTGTGTGTGTGTGTGTGTGTGTGTGTGTGTGTGTGTGTCCTGCCACTGTCGTGTATGTTTTGAGATGGAAGGAGCGGGTGGAGGATGTAGCTTGGCTGCTAGAGTGCTTGCGCTGGGTTTGATTCTCAGTACTGTGTGTGTAACCTGGGAATGGTGGTCTCTGCCTGCCATCCCAGCACTTGAGATGTGGAAGCAGGAGAGGACCAGAGTCCATGGTCAAATTCAGTGACATAATGAGTTGGAGGCCAGCATGGAATACACGAGACCTCACCTAAGAAGGAAGAACTCGGGCCCAAAGTCCTGTGTGAGAACCTGAACCTGATTCCCTGTCTCTCAAAATACTCTATCACAGCATTTCCCTGTTGGAGACAGCTTGCCATGGACAAGGGACATCTTCCCCGGTGGACAGAAAGGACTATGAGCGCCTACTTGCACAGCCCTGAATCCAGAGCCACATGCACCTCTGGATCATCTGATAAAAGGGGAAGTCACTTAAGCCAGCCAGTTCTAATGACTAGGAGTTTTTTTTCCCTCCCCCCCCCCCCCCCAGTGTGTGTCCAGAGAGATAAGGTCCCAGTGGATTGGAGTTGGTCACTGGCACTTGAGTGCAGTTGGGACAGAGGATGGTAGGGCATGAATTAGCTACATAGGCTGATTCATCACCTGACCACATCCAGGCTTCAGGAGGACGATGGCAGCAGCACTGGGGCAGGAGAGACTACAACCTGTGCCTTCCCAGGGAGCTCCAGGAACCGTGAAAGTGATGGCTGGGATCTGGAAGCAGGGATGTTAGGGAGGCGGTGGGACCTGAACCCAGAAGTAGAGCTCCTGGGGCACCGTAGAGTCTTGGTCCCAATCCCAGCCCTGTAAACCCAGCACTTTCTCCTTTGCCTCTTCTGTGGCCCCACTGTGCCCTTTGGTGTGCGATGCACTCACCAGTTCAGCTCTACAACATGCACCACTTGGAACCCATCTTAGAAATAAGCCATTTCTCCAGGGACTGCTTCCCTTCTAGAAACCTTTGCAGCTGATGCTGTGTTCCGTGGCCTATGGCCGAGGGCATCTGGAAACTATAGCTCCTACCAAGACCCAGTACTGCTATAGGATCTGACCTAAAGGTTGACACGAAGAAACCACAGATACAAAAAAGCTTTGCCAGGGCTTTGTGCTCTGATGGAGACTTGGCAGTAGCCTACAAACCCAGCACACTTTATACATGTAATTAGAAGTTTATTGTATATTGAGTAAGGAGGTAGGGTTATTATATACAGCTGAATAAGGAGGGAGGCTTAACGAATTTCAATAGGGATGTCTCTGTAGAGACACACTCTCAGGCTTCCAGGAAGAAGGTACTGTGAACAGTTTCGGCACACATTTGCATACCAACCAGGGGAAGGCTTTGCCACTTTCCTGAGTCTTACCCAGAGTCTTGGTTACTGTTCTGTTGCTATGTGGAGACACTGAAACTAAGGCAACTTATAAAAGGAAGCATTTAGTTGGGGGTTTGCTTACAGTTTTAGAGGGTTAATACTTGATCATCATGGCAGAAAGCAGACAGGCATGGCCCGGAGCAGTAGCTGAGAGCTTTACAGCACAGTCTGCTGGGTATCTTTCCAGGTGACTCCTCAGGATACGATCTTACATATCATTAAAACTATGGCTATTGTTCTTTCATCACAACAGCAAAGCACACTGGGAAAGTACCAAAAGGATAAAGTGTTGGGAAAACAAAGGGCACCACGGGGCACCATAGAATACCAAGGGGTACTCTTTGTACCATGGGGCACCGACAAGCATCTCAAACACTATCCAGTCGCAGAGAACACCGTGGTACATCATCCAGCAGCATGAACCCTAGCACCGGCTGCCAGCTGTGGATGGGCCCTGCATTCCACTTTCTATCTGGCTGCCACAGCAAGAGTAACAAACCTTCATTTCCCCCTTCCCTGCCATCCACCTTCTGCCCTCGGCCCATGAGAAGAGGGTGTGAGATGCACGCTAGATCCACGGTTCTCCACTCTGGTCTACACAGGCTGATCTTCCCACCTGTATCCTTCCTTTCCTACATGTCTGGGTATCAAAGCCAGTTCTCTGAACCTGCAGGATCCAACAGTCTTTAAAGTTAGAATGTGGGGCTAAGGAAGTGGCTCAGCAAGTAAGAGTGCTTACTGCCCGATTGTGAGGAAGTGAAAGGCCAGGTGTGGTTGCATCTGCACGTCATGCCAACACTGTGGCGGGCAGAGACAAGAGGATTCCTGGGGCTAGCCAGTTGCAAACCTAGTTCAAGTTCACTGAGAAGCCTGAAAACGGCAGAGAGGGATAGAGCAGGACACCTGTCGGCCTCCTCTGGCCCCCACATGAGTATTTGGGGTGGACGTCCCAATATGCGTGATGCACATTTATGACCTAGCACTGGGGAGGTAGAAGCAGGAGGACCAGGAGTTCAAGGTTATTCTCTGCTACCTAAGGAGTTTAAGGCCAGCCTGTGCTGTATACTAGCTAGCTCAGGTCCCCACCCCACCACGCTAAAACAGAAAAGGAAAGAAGAGGTAAGAATGCAAGCTTTCAGATGCTTTGTTAGACATAGAACCTGGATGGCATCCATCACTGCAGGTCCTGGGGGGTGGGGGAGCGCAAGGGGAGGCAGTTCTCACTTCTGCCCGTGTGTCTACAGATTGAGCATCACTCGTCCAGACACCACAAAGGTTACAGGGTCAGCCTGGCTGGCACATGAATGGGGGTTACAGTACAAGGGAACACAAGCTGGTGTGTTACCAATGGCAGCTTTCCACACGGACTCACTTCTAACTGCATCCCTCATCCAAAATGCTTGTGAAGACGCAAAGCCCTGGTTTAATCCCAAGTACAATGAATTAATTATAAAAAATCAAGTTGTTTTAGAAAGCTGGGAATGTAACATTAGAATGACACATCTTGGGAACAGACCCCAAGTATAAAGAACAAACATATCACTTATGTTTTCATATGCATCTTCAGGTGCTTGAGTGTGAGGGCATGTGCCATTTTGAGATGCTCTGCCTCCCGACAGCAACATCCCAGCATATGAGTGGACTCCAGCTCTCTCTCTTTACAGTGTGATGGAAACACATACTGAATACCCAGCAGTGACGACAAACTGCAGAGCAGTCAGTGGTGGGCACGTATTCTCAATCCATACACAATTTTCTGAACGTGTATCCTGGATACAGACTAGGGGTAAAAGCCATCGCTTCTGGGGGCTGAAGAGATGGCTCTGTGGTTAAGAAAGTGTATTGCTCATTCAGGGGACGTGAGTTCATTCCCCAGTAACCCCAGCAAGCAGCTTACAACTCCATATAACTCCAGCTCCAGAGGTCGAACACCTCTGGCCTTCTCAGGTATCCCCATAAATATGCACACACAGGCATGTATGCACACACACACACACACACACACACACACACACACACACCTAAAAATAAATAATAAAATAAGAGTAATACTCTTAGAATGTTGAATAAAAAATGTCTGAAGAGTCCTCATTACATACACAGTCATCACCTCAGAACCTATGAGGGACTGGTTTTAAGATGCCAAAGATACCAAAATCCAAAGATGCCTGGACAACCCTTACAAAAGATGGCTTATTCACTTAGACCTTATGTGTATGTATTCTCCTGAATCAAGTCCATGTCACGCATGATACCCAATATAATGTAAATACTATCTAAATAACTGATGAGAAAAATGTCTGTATATGATCAGTATGTGTGTGGGTTTATATGTGACAGCACATAGGTAGAAATCAGAGGGCAATATATTGTAGTCACTTCTCTCTACCATGTAGGTTCTGGGGATAGAACTCAGGTCATGGGGCTTAACAGCAAGCACCTTCACCCACTGAGCCCTCTCACCAGCCCATTTCTTAGTATTTTTGAGCCATTGATGGTTGAATCAAGGATGAGGAAGGCTGATTGTATTTAAATGAAATCCGGGTACATTTCTTTGGTGACACAATGATTCACATTTCCAGCATTTTGTGCCTGTGGTAGGTAGTGGAGTGCTTTGGGGCAAGCTCATGAAACACAAAGAATGCCTTGTGCCCCAGCCCTCCCGGAGGCCTTTCCTTACAGTGCCCATAGCCAAACCTGACTATTCCTGCTTGCCTTTGATGAAATGGGGTCTCATTAGCCCAGATTAGCTCAAAATTCACTACATAGCACAGAGAAGCCTCAAATGCAAGTTCCTGCCTCAGCACCCAAGTGTTGAGAGTACAGGTGTGCACCCTCAAACCTGACCCAAATCTGACCATTCGAAGCTTTGGAGAATGACTGATTTCTCTGACAATGCAGGAGTAGCACACACTGTCACCTTTCCCATAAACTGGGCGTGTCCTTCAAGGTCCCCCCTGGCCGTGCATGTCATTCTCCTAGGCTCCTAGAACAAGCCAGAACAGCCTCAAACTTGGTATCTAGCTGAGATGACTTGGGACCTGGGGTCCCTCTGCTTCCACCCTCGGAGTCCAGCGGTCACAGGTGTGCAGCACATTCCAGGGATTGAACGCAAGGCTTTGTGTATGCTAGTGAGCACTCGACCAAAAGCTACATTCTTTTAAATAGTGTTTGAAGCAAGCATGACTGTGCGTACCTGAAAAGCAAGCAAGCAAGAGGCAGAGGAATGCGGATAGAGTGTGCGAGGCAAACCTGGAGGAAATGTGAGGGGGTGTGGTGGCATGTGTGTGTGTGTGTGTGTGTGTGTGTGTGTGTGTGTGTGTGTTGTTACAGAGGCCCCCTGCAAATCCTATCACAGGCTCTCATGAACAAGAACATATTCCACCAGGCAAACAGGACCCCTGCAGGGCTGTCTGGATGTTTACAGAGGGGTAACTGTGTACACATCAGCTGGCAAAACAGGTTCTATGTACAAACACTTCACCTTCTGCCTGAGAAGCAACGTTCTGGGGTACTTACCGGTATTTGAGTAGCTCTGGAGAATATTTTGACTTGGCCTTGAAAATCACCTGCAATGACAGAAAAATAAGGAAGTTGGGGCACAGAATATAGACAGCAACAAAATGTCACCATCACTT
The DNA here is from genome assembly GCF_000001635.26 of Mus musculus. Taxonomy (NCBI): domain Eukaryota; kingdom Metazoa; phylum Chordata; class Mammalia; order Rodentia; family Muridae; genus Mus; species Mus musculus. The sequence goes on from NC_000079.6 coordinate 12,630,814, forward strand.
AGTGTCCCCTGCATCCAGATACCAGGCACTTTGCCTGACAGTGTAATGCAATCCTTGGAAGGCTGCGGTAAAGAGGGTACTAGATTCAAGGACTGCCTAGGCTACAAAGTGAGTTTAGCAACTTGGCAAAACCATGTCTCAAGAAGTAAAATACAGACTGTGGATATAACTCAGGGGTCAAAAACTTGCCTAACGTGTGCAAGGTCTTGGGTTCAATTCCCAGTACTGAAGAAAAGAAACCCAAACACTAAGGGGCTTTGTTAAAACATCCAATGAAGAAAAGACAGAAACTACACTGTTTTCAAAGAGTGTTTCTGAAGCAGGCATGGTGGTATACAAAGCAGGCATGGTGGTATAGGCCCACCATCCCCATACTCAGGAGATTCAACAATTTGAGACCAACCAAGGCAAGACTTTGACATACACATACACACATACACACAAAAGTGTTTGATCTTACCATGGAAAATGCATCAGGTTATGCCACAGTTGGAGGATCAAAGTATATAACTTTGTCTAACTATCTACAGTCTCCTACGGCTCTGGTGACTTTCCTGTGAGACTACTTGTCCTTACCCACAGTGCCTCTGGGAACTGCATTGCCAGCTAGGGCACAACTGAGTAGCCCTATCCAATGGGCTTAGCTCCAGGCTTAATGCTGTCAGAAAAGAGAAAGACCAGCAAAGACCAGCCCTGCCTTCAATGGCTTACAGTCTCACTGGAGAAAAGGGGCCCAGAGATAGAGAACTATAAAGAAATTTCTAGCTGTAGCTGGGGGAAGCACAGACCTACAGGCCGTGGACTCAGCCTCAGACCGGGCCACCAACTCTGCTCTCAGCATGTGCTGTAGGTGTGACCTAGGTCACACAATGATACCTGGAAGAGCCTGAGTGGACTAGAGTGAACCCAGGACTCCTGTGGCTCACGCCCAGCCTTGGCCAATGCTATGACTGTTTTCCCTGGGACCTGCAGAATGATGTCCTCACTCAAGAGATACAAAACAGCCCAACAGTCCCATGGGCAGTATAGCCCACCTCCCAACTATGCATCTTATAGAAAAAGGAGACAGTTTTGTGCTTCCTACAGTCCCTGGCCCTGCGGTTCTGCTTTCCCCCTTTCAGTGAAGAACACATTGAAGGGAGCCGGGTGGGATAGGACAACCCTAGCTGAGACCCACAAAACTCCTCTCTCGGTCCTGAGGAAAGGCAGGGTTCTCAGTGCCAGCACGTGAGCCTTGTAAACATTTACCTGCTTCAGCTCAAGACCTACCCCGTAAGAATGAGCTCTGAGACAGAACCTGTCACGCTATTCAACAGAACTGGAAATCAATAATAAACAGTATTGAAAATTGGAACTATGATCATGTGAGGAAATACATTTAGAAACATTAGAAACACATTTAGTTTCTTCAGTTATATGTGTGTGTGTGTGTGTGTGTGTGTGTGTGTGTGTGTATGGGCAGAGACATGCCATACAGATAGAGGTCAAAGAACAACCTTGAGTCTCATGTGGGTCCCAAGGATCAAACTCAGGCCGTCAGGCTTGATAGCAAACATCTTTACTGACTAACCTATCTGGCTGGTCCAGAAAATACTTGTTCCCTTACAGGAATTCTCAGAGCCTTTAAAAGATTACTATAATGTTAATCTTCAAGAGAAACAATGTTATACAGCAGTTTTTTAACTACCCAGTCTTCCTAATGGCTGCCCAGGGAACAGACACAGGGAAACACTGCCCCGTGGTACAGATGGGATGTTCATGGCAGCCTGAGAAAGAATAACCATACCAACAATGAAACCAACAATAATTAGGAAGAGCAAGTTTAAAAGGATACCAAGGGCTGGAGAGATGGCTCAGCGGGTAAGAGCATTGACTGCTCTTCCGAAGGTCCTGAGTTCAAATCCCAGCAACCACATGGTGGATCACCTGTAATGAGATCTTACGCCCTCTTCTGGTGCGTATGAAGACAGCTACAGTGTACTTATTTATAATAATAAATAAATCTTTGGGCTGGAGCAAGCAGAGACTGAGCGAATGGAGTTGACTGGGAGCGAGCAGAGGTCCTAAATTCAATTCCCAACAACCACATGAAGGCACACAGCCATCTGTACAGCCATATTAATATACATAAAATAAATACATAAGCCAGGTGTGGTGGTGCACGCCTTTAATCCCAGCACTCGGGAGGCAGAGGCAGGCAGATTTCTGAGTTCGAGGCAAGCCTGGTCTACAAAGGGAGTTCCAGGACAGCCAGGGCTATACAGAGAAACCCTGTCTCGAAAAGCTAAATAAATAAATAAATCTTTGAAAATAAAGAAATAAAATGATGTCCAAATTCTAGCCCCTGGACATAAACCCAAGTAACACACTGAGTAGGAGAGTCCTACTCTCACCCACCACTACCAAAGAGGCGACTAACTTACCAACGCTAACTCACCTCACCACTAGGACTCATCCATGCCTGAAGGGAAGAAGTCATCCCAGATGAAGCCACTCTGATAGAAGGGCATCACTATGATCCTCACAAGCCAACAGCCAGGGTCACGTCAAGACAGAGGCAAAAAGCTCCACCCACCCTCCACGTATGGCAGTTACATCTTGTCTGAATCCAGCCAGGCTCCTCAAGCTTTGCTCTTCCTTCATCCTTAAACTTTAGCTCCCTCAAGTTTATACCGATCCCTGACAATTGAAACTGAAATAACATGATGTGAGATATATGGATATTCCATAGACAACTTTGGAGAGAAGATCTTGTGTGTTGTATGGATGCTTCGCCTGTCAATTAAAAACTCTATGGCCTATTGGAAAGGGTAGAAAAGAAGGTGAGCCATCCAGGAGGCAGAAAGGATTCTGGGAATTCCACATGAGAGATTGGCCCAGGAAGATTTGACAAGACAAACGCATGGTACCTGAGCACAGGTAACCAGCCATGTGGCAGGATGTAGATTAGAATAAATAGGATATTTTAAGTTATAATCTAGTCAGAGAAGAGCCTAGCTATTTGACCAAAATATTTGAAAATATATTTTGAGTCTGAGTCGTATTTCTGGGAGCATGGGGCTGGGAGGAAGAGCCAGGCCTAACTTCTACAGATAACATATTATATGTATCAAAAAACATATAAATATATTTTTGAACATCAACTTTGTCCTCACTAATTAAAAGACATACATATTCAAACGTAAGTTTGCAATTTACAAACGTAAAATAATATCAATAAATCTAAGTTGTCCGTGTACTCACTCTGCCTGCATGGACTTCATTAAAGAGTGCTAAGAACTCAGTCCTCAGTGACCTGCTGGTCCTCGGGAGCTCCTAACCTGCTATCCAGCTCCACGAGCCCGCGCTGACTCCTGCTGACTTTGGACTCAGTTGAGAGCAGAATAAGCTTCTGGGGGGAGATGGGGAGGCAAACGTGGATTAATAATAGTTTACAGGGCTTCTGACAGCACAGGCACCAAGTCAGATAAAGAGAGAGAGAGAGAGAGAGAGAGAAGACCTCAGCCAACTGAGGTTAATGAATTCAACAAGAGATTAGGGAAACCATTGTAACGGGCCAGTCAAAAGATTCTGGGCACAGGACAGACACCAGGCATCTGGTGGCCTCTGAAGGACCGTGGAAAGGAAAAGCTGGCTCCTGACCCGGAGACAGACAGGCCACCTCCTAAATAAGCACAAGTGGTAGGAAAAGATGTGAGCAGGTATGGAGAGAAGAGGGAAGGAAGAGATGTAAGGTTTGGAGACGTGTGAGGTGAAGGGAGGTGTGAGATTAACCAGGCATGAGGACGCGGAGCCAGGTGTGGAGAGATGTGGGGTGCAAGAAAGTCTGAGGACAAGCGAGGAACTCTGAGGAGATCTGAGAGGTGTGAGAAGGCGAGAGATGAATGGAGGTATCACAGGAAGGAGTTATTAGAGGGTGCGCAGACTTGAAGTGGAAGAAGGTCTACGGACATGACATGAGGAATTATGGGGAGGTGAAAAGCTGTGAAGCCTGAGGACACATGAGATGAGGAGTGGGGCTGTCAGGAAAAGTAAGAAGTTGAATTGTGAGGATAGGGGAGTGTTGAGTGTGAGCCTGGGGGACCCTGGCACAGCACCACGGCTGCATCAGGTGGTACCAGGTACCAGCCTGGCACTGGGTTGGGAGTGTACATGCCCCAGGTACGAGTGATGGAAGGTTTTCAGTGAGAGCTGCTGGAGTCAGAAGCAAAGGGTCCACACTGAAAAGACGGAGTTGGCAGGCAAATCAGAGCCATGCTGTCAACGACTGACTGTCTAGGCTGGAAGGTGGTGAGAAAGTGACCACTAATGGGCACAAGGCTTCCTTCAGTGACAAGTGACTGTGGTGAGAGTTGCACAATCTGTGAATACAGTGTCCTTTTAAAAGAGAATCGTGTGAGGTGTGCATTACCCCTTAGTAAAGCTGGCTTTGTTTGTTTGTTTGTTTGTTTAGAAAAGAGCTGAAGGAACCAGAAGGAATCATGGGATCTCTTCAGCAGTCAGGGTCAGAGGGTTGTCATATGTGCTGAGAGGTGAGACAGTATGGACTGTGGTCACCGGGCCTGGCAGCTGGGGAGGGCCTGAAGGGAAGTGCACACCCAAAACCACAGGCAGAGGGAAGTGGGAGCCATGAGTCACATCTGGACGTAATCACCCTTTAAAAATGTATGCAGGTGACATGTAAGCCAGAGGTTATTTGAGGGTGTGAGGCCCTTGTTAAAATTTTAAGACTGGGAGGCCTGAGCAGGGTAGAGGCAGGTACTCAGCAAAGGGATGGAGTGGTCGGGCTGTGGTCTCTGGGATGGTTTGAGTAAGAGTGGCCCCCCATAAAGAGAGTCCCAACTGGCCATCTCTTGTCACTAAAAGAAGCATCCAGTACCATGTTTGGGTTCCATCTAATTGAGTTGTTGGCCAAAGGGACCCCATGGGAATCACTTAACAACCCAGGATGTTACCAAGACCAGGACATTTGTTATAGATTGCTCTCCCCAAGCTGACAGCAAGGCCCCATGGCTGAAGAAAACATACAAAGGATTAACTGACTATGGACATGTACAGCTGGTGCCTACATAGAGCCTTCATCCCCTAATTCCAGTGTCTTTGTTATAGGAAGAGCCTTTGCACTTTACCAAAAGAGAACTGTAAACACCAAGCCGGTCACAAACCATTTATCTACAATGGTGTGCTATCGACAAGATATGCTAGGGTAATGGTGGCACAAAGCTTATGGGAGCAACCAACCAATAACAGATTTGATCTTTAAGGCCCACTCTGTGAGATGAAACCCATACCTGACACTGCCTAGGTGACCATGAACCTGAGACTACATAGCCCAGGAGCCTATGTTAAAACCAAATAATACTAATCTAAAAAAAGGTGGGGGGGAGTGCAGTGATAAAATGACTCCTAATGACATTCTGCTATACTCATTGATCAGTGCCTTGTTCGGCTATCAGCAGAAGACGCTCCCTCCTGCAGCAGATGGGAACAAATATAGAGACCCACAGCCAGACATTACAAAAAAAAAAAAAAAAAAAAAAAAAAAAAAGGAACTTGGAACACTCATCCCTAAACAAAATGTCTCTATTAAATCCCTTCCCTCAGGGCTCAGCAACCACATGGAAGAGGAGGCAGAGTATAAGAGCCAGAGTCAGAATTCACGGGAGCTCATCCAAACTTACAGAGATGAGGTAGCACGCACAGGGCCTGCATGGGTCTACACCAGGCCTTCCTCATGTATATCATGGCTTCCAGTCTAGTGTTTCTATGGGATTCCTGAGTGTGCAGATGAGGGGGTCTCTGATTTTTAGGTCTTCTCTTAGGCTCTTTTCCTTCTGTTGGTCTGTCTTGTCCAACTTTGAGGTGATATAGTTTTTGTTTTTTTCTTATGTTTTATTGTTATATTTTTAAAACATGAATGAATGACTAAGCGAATGAAAACCTAGCCACTAGGGTAAAGGTTAAAGACTGAATGGCCACATATACCTGCCTGCTGGCGGAAGGAAAAGCAGTTTTCCAATGGAGTGACACTGGGTATGTATATCAACCACTCCAGGGCAGGCCTCGTGTTCAGGAGTAGTTGACCATCATATAATGGACTCCACAGTATTTTTTTGTACTTTCATTTGGTTACTACAGTTTGGGTAGTTTCTTGGTTTTGGTTTGTTTTTATTGTTGTATTGAGCCTTTGTTTTTTGACAAAAAATCTACAGTTGGGTGGGTAAAGATGGGGAAAGGATCTAGAAGGACTTGGGGGTGGGGGAGAAGAAGATGATCAAAATATAAAGTTAAAATTTGTTTCAAATAACAAAAATATAATAGAAAATATTTCTTTAAAGAGTGGGTCCAGCCGGGTGTGGTGGCGCATGCCTTTAATCCCAGCACTTGGGAGGCAGAGAGGCAGGCGGATTTCTGAGTTCGAGGCCAGCCTGGTCTACAGAGTGAGTTCCAGGACAGCCAGGGCTATACAGAGAAACCCTGTCTCGAAAAACCAAAAAAAAAAAAAAAAAAAAAAGAGCGGGCCCCCATAAACTCAAATATTTGAATGCTTAGTCATCAGGGAACTGTTTTGAAGGGGTTAGGAGGTGTGGCCTTGTTGGGAGAAATGTGTCACTGGAGGTAAGCTTTGAGCCCCCACCCCTACCCACCTTCTCCAGCACCATGCCTGCCAGTGTGCTACCATGCTCTCTGCCATAACGATAATGGACTAAGCCTCTGAAACTGTAAGCAAGCCTCCAAATAAATGCTTTCTTTTGTAAGCGCTGCCTTGGTCATGTGTTTCTTTACAGCAATAGAACAGTGACTAAGGCAGGCTTCCAGAGACTGGATCGGGAATCGGCATTTCCTCTTTCCTCTCCCAACCCTGAGACCAGGGCTTTTAGGGGATCCCCCACAGTGAGAAAGAAAGGGAACAGGAGTGGCCTGAAGAAGGGAGAAGACACACCAGTCTCATCAGAGACTCCATAGGCCTGCCACCGCTGGCCTCCTCTATGACAGAAGCAAAGGGGCTTTTTTTTGATGGAAGAGGGCTATCAAGACAGGGTTTCTCTGTGTAGCCCCTGGCTGTCCTAAACTTGCTCTGTAAACCAGGCTGGCCTTGAACTCAGAGATCTGCCTGTCTCTGCCTCCCATGTGCTGGGATTAAAAGCATGTTCCACCACTACCACCTAGTTTGCAAAGGGGCTTTCTGAAAGTTTCAAGGGGCTTTTAAAAATGCCTTTTAGTTTTAGCTTAGCTCCGTCAACCTTTTGTTACCATTGTGGGAAGGGGGTCTCAGTTACCACAGGCTGGCCTCAAAAATCAAGATCTATCCACCTGCCTCTGTCTCTCAGGGACTGAGTTTACAAGCCCACACCACCACAGCCCACTTCATCTGCTTTACATTCTACCAGGAGCTGAGCACTGATGATGCAAGCCTCTTAGAAGGCTGAAGAGAAGCCGGGCAGTGGTGGCACACACCTTTAGTCCCAGCACTTGGGAGGCAGAGGCAGGCAGATTTCTGAGTTCGAGGCCAGCCTGGTCTACAAAGTAAGTTCCAGAACAGCCAGGGCTACATAGAAAAACCCTGTCTTGAAAAACAAAAACAAAACAAAACAAAGAAGGCTGAGGAGAGAGGATCCAAGTTTGATGTCTGCCTGAACAAATGGGTGAGCTACTGTCTCAAAATAAAAAAAATAAAAAGGGACTTCGTACACAGTTCAGTGATGGCTCACTCACCTCACATTCAAAGTGACTCAGATTCTGTCTCCAGCAAGAGGAAAGGGAAGGGAGTTAAGGACAGTAATAAAGTCTCACCCAGGTACAGTCTGCCCTAGTAGGACCAGGGCAGGGTTTCATACAAGTCTTAGGTAGCACTCAGTCACTTCTCTATGCTGATAGCTGTATATCTGAGTTTCAGCCTTAAGAGGCAGCAGCTGACAGATGATGGAATTCGGGGATCCTGCATGGTTTTCTGACTCCCTCCAACTACAGTAACCTTAAAACCTCTCAGGAACCCCAGGTCCTTCTCCACATCCGAGAGGACAAAGGAGGCCCAGGGCTCTGCCAGTGACGCAGTTCTTTTGAGAAGTGGCTGACCTCTGCCTCTCTCCCCTAATAAATCATGGGCTGTTGATGTCACAGATCGGCTCACGCCCTTGGAACTCCTGATGCTATGTTTTCAGCCACTGCTTAAAGTTGGCACTGACACTCACATTCACTCCTGTCACGTTAGTTGGTCCTGGCCGAGACAACCCACACTACCTACCTTTCAGTGTGTGACAATGTCCTTTGCAAACCTGCTGTTCCCAGAGACAGCTGTGCCAACTAAGGATCCTCCACGCTTCCTAACTTTCATTATTTTCAGGACTCGTACACACCCAGCATCTGAAAGGCTGGCAGGAGGAGCACTTTGTGTTTGGAGTTTGAGCCTAGCCTAGGGCTACATATTGAGACCCTGTCTCCAAATTACCCACCTCCACCAAAGGGAATTCTTTCATTGGAAAACCTTGCAAAATCTTTCCAAAACCTAACCTTCTTTAAGAGTCCCCAGTTCTGCATTCAACCTCATGAAATGCTGTTCCATAGAAAACGACTGGCTTAGGGGACTCAGTACAGCCCTTCATCCTCTGCAGGCTATGACCCTGCCTGTGGGCTGGAGCCCCGGGAAAGCCCCCAGAAGTAACTGGAAGCTGACAGTGCGCGCACAGGCTTGTGAGCATGCAGACTGGCCTGGGAGTGTGATGAATAGACAGGCTTGCACTTTTAGCACTTCTTTCTTTCTTGGTGCTCGGTATTACACCCAGGGTTCTCATACATACTACACAAGAGTGGTATCGTCGGGCGTGGTGGTGCACGCCTTTAGTCCCAGCACTTGGGAAGCAGAGGCAGGTGAATTTCTGAGTTCGAGGCCAGCCTGGTCTACAGAGTGAGTTCCAGGACAGCCACGGCTACACAGAGAAACCCTGTCTTGGAAAACCAAACCAAAAAGAAAAAAAGAGAGTATTATCATTGAGCTATATCCCTAGACTCTTAAACATTTTATTTCAAAATCAAAATTTTCTTTGTGCATATACCCGCACAAAGAGTAAGTAATTCATGTAACCACCACTCACTTCCAATCGTGATGCTTTGTGTGCCTGTCCCAAGTCTGTGTGTGTGTGTGTGTGTGTGTGTGTGTGTGTGTGTGTGTGCAAGCGTGTACGCGCGCACATACACTTGAACACACACGTGAATGGTCAACATCATGAGTCTTTCTTCCTAAACCACTCTTTGACTAGTTTTTGAGATCATCTCTCACTGATTTGGAAATTTCCAATTAAGCTAGGCTGGTTAGCCAGGGAACTCTAGGAATCCTCCTGTCTCTGTCTCCCCAGTCAGTGCTGGGATTATAGGCATGTGGTACTATGTATGCCTGGCTTTTTTTCTTTTTTTAAATGTGGATACCCAAGATAAGAACCTCATGTTTGTGCAGCAAGCATTTGACCAACTGAGCCATCTCTCTGGCTCTGTTCTGTTTTTAATAAATAAAACCTTGTCACCATTGCCAGCTAAGCCCTACTTGGTTCTGTCCCCTTGCAGGGTGATCTGGTCCCTGAGGCTAGTGTTTTTGATCCAGGCAGGCTTATGCTTTTACTAGGTCTTTGTAGGAATGCTGGTAGTTCCCAACCTTCCTACAGCTGCGACCCTTTAATACAGTTCATATTGTGGAGACCCACAACCATAAAATTATTTTTGTTGCTACTTCATAACGGTAATTTTGCTACTTTTATGGGTTATAATGTAAACATATATATTTTCCGGTGGCCTTAGGCAACCCTCATGAAAGGGTCATTCAACCCCAAAGGGGTCATGATCCACAGGTTGAGAACCGCTGATATATGTATGATGTATGGGACTGTCACACTCAGGTCTGCATCTTCATGTATGCATCCACACCTCCCACAGCCTTCTCCATCAGGCCTGTCCGCCTATGACAACACTCAGGACACACGGCTCTCTAATCCTTACTGTTTCACCCAGTTCCACACTACCGTGTCTCCACAGGCCACCTGTGTATCCCCATCTCAAGCAGAGGAACATCTAGGCCAAGAGTGGGGAGTCTTGTGCTGAGTCCAGGCTTGAACAATGATCAGCTGTGCGTCTGGGATAGGTACCTGACCTTCCTGTTCACCGAGTACGCATAACATAAGATGGATAACAGCACCTGCCCGGTATGTTTCTGAGGCCCAGGTGAGTCAAATGTGTAAAGAGGTTAGTCAGACACCTGCCTCCTGATAGGTACCGTGCATGTAAGCCTGTGCTGGCCTAATATGGCTACTAGGATTGTGTATTATCAGACATGTCTGCAAGCCGTGATTCTAAATGTTAAAAGACTAGCCTGGATGCTTTCTTGACCATAAAAGGAACTCTCATCTGAATCAGGTGATGGACTCAGAGGCACATGGGTTCTCCTTATGGCCCTGATGCACAGCCCACTTCCTGATAGACTGGGGAAATTATTACATAAACCCAGAAGCCCCAGTGGGTCATCCTCCTCCTCCCTCCATTGCCTCCCAGAACCAGACATCATCCCATTGCTTCAGGGTGTGCAGCATAGGTGTTGAGCTTCCCCCTTCACAGAGCAGGACGGGACAGCCAGGGTCCCCGAAATCAGGTGCAGAGTGTGCCCCCTCCTATGAGATTCCCTGGAGAATTCAGAGTCACTGTAGGGGATCTGCAGCTGAGGTCACCATTGCAAGACAGCAATGTGAGAGTGAATGCTTTTGCATTCTCTGTTAATTGTCTCCTTCCAGATGGGAGATACAGCTAATGGGACCAGGGGAGTGTCTGCAATCCACACCTATGCCTGTGTCCATGACAGTGGAGCTGACAGGCCTTGCCAGGCTATGCTGTACACATGGTCCCATAAGGCAAAATCATCCTTGGTCCCATAGGGATGCCCTATCACTTAAGAAGGGCAGTTAGAGCTGGATGTGTTGGTAAATGTCTATAATTCCAGTCTCAGGGAGTCTGCGGTGGGAGGATGATGAGTTTGAGGCCAGCAGGGGCTACACAGTGACTTCAGGGCCATTCTCCTATGGAAAGCTCTTCGAGTTGAACCCAAAGACACCAAATGCTGATCAGTGGTACTCATGCTTCTCCCTGTCAGGTCTACTGAGAGCCAGATTCAGGGGCAAACACACTGAGCCCAGGAGCAGACTGTTGTCCTGTGTGGGCTTAACATCTGTCATATAACCAGGGTGGCACACATCTTCATCAGAATGCTTTCCCAGAGATGTCTGTGCCCTCCGTCCTTGGGTGCCCACAGGTATCACTGTGACCTCCTTCAAAGGGGCCGTGCACACTTCTACCTGTCCAATGGAGAGGCAGAGGTGGCCTAGCAGCCTCAAGGACAGCTTCAGTCTGAGCTCTGCCCTGCCCATCCCAAGCTGACTAACTAGGGAAGCCCTGTCCGTCTGTGTTGGCATGGAAACTAACAACCGAGGACAGCCTCTGTCGCAGTAGCTCTCCTCAGTCCCAGGAGTGGCAGCGCTGTATCTGACAGGGTGCTATAATCATCTTCTCACTGAGAGCCACAATCACAGCTTCAGTTTGGTAGACAAGGCTGCTCGTCTGCCACAACAGCCCTAGGGAGATTAACCAGGTGACAGAGAGGATGTGTTTCTCCCACAGTGAGTCAACTAGGAACTAGTGAGTCAAGCCCAAGGGCTTCACAAAAGAGGGTCAGTTGGCCAGCATGCAGCCAGAACCCCTCCACATCTTACCATAGGATTCCTTCTTGGAAAGCAAAATTTATAAAAAAAAAAAAAAAACAAAAAAAAAAAAAACACAACACAAGGTCAGTGCCCAAAATGCCCAGGTTTCCTCTGGTAGAGTCACTTTCTGCCTCAGAAGCAAACATGGAGATTTTCAGACTTTCCCAGGAACCCATGACCTGTGGGTCACGCGGTGCTGGATGGTGTTCCTCGTGTCCTACAATGAATAATAGCTATGGGAAACCCTGAAGGAGAAGTGACCTGGCTGAGGCCTCCCCACCCCCATACTGGGGATGGAACTTAGGACCTCAAAGTGCTAAATAAAGTGTTCTTCCACTGAGCTACAATATCCCGAACCTCCTCTTTACATTTTTAATTGAAGACAATGTCCTACCAAGCTGCCCAAGCTAGCCCTGAACTCATTCTGCAGCCCACGTTCGTCCTTCTGCCTCAGTCTCTGGCATATGGCAGGGTTAACAGGCCTGTGCCAGCAGGCCCAGCTACTGAGTAGGACTCTAAAGAACAGCCATCAGGAGGGAAGGGACAAGCCCAAATCACAACAGAGAAACAAGGAGAGGCACTAAAGTAAGGATGGCTGGTTCCAAGTAAAAAGGCAGCTTTGCGTAGTGGTATAAGCCCACCATCCTGGCTACTTGGAAAGATGAGACACAAGAATCAGGACTTAGCCTGTCTGGACTACAGAGTGAATTCAAGACAGCTCAGGCAACAGAGGGAAACCCTGCCTCAATCAAAATTTCAAGTGACAAGGGAACTGAGGATCTAGCTCTTAATGGGTGTACTTATGTGGCATAGGAGAGGACCTAGGACCAATCCCCAGAACCAAATAAATAATATACCAAGTGACAGAAGCTAGACACAGGGGGTCACTCTGATATGCAATGTCCATACAGAAGAGATGGTGGTGGCTGTCTGAGGCTGACTTGAAGAGGAAGGACTGACTAAGTGTTGGATGTGATTTGGCTCCACCCCCACCCCCGAGGTTCTGTATGTTCGAAGTGTGGTCTCTCCTGTGGCCATACTGAGTTGTAGTCTGAACTCTGACACTGAATGAGTGACCTGCCTGCAGGACTTGCTTCAGCAACCCCCACAGAAACGGTGGGACAAGAGCTAGGAAAACAAACAGGCTTGTCCTAACCCCAGGGCTAGCCTACTGCAGTCCACTGACCAAGACCCCAGGGCCAGTGAGCCTACTGCAATTCACTGACTAAGTCCACCCTGGAGGCTATTTTTAAAACCTGTATGTTAAGGATGCTTTTTCACCTTTACAAGGACTATTTAAAAATACAATAAAAGGGGTGAAGGGATACGTGACAGAGACCACATGTGGCCATGGGCTAAAGTCCTGGCCGTCCTGGTATCCCTTCCTTTCTCACTATCTTCACAGGACACCTAGGGAATATGCATTGTGAAGAGGAAACTACTAGGCTTCACTCCTCCCTCCCACATGGACCTCAGCCTAGCTGAAGAATGACTTAGACCCTCCGAGCCTCCGCACCCCTGTAGGTGCTCCTCCGCACCCCCCCCCTTAGGTGCTCCCTGAGCGCCGGTGCAGCTATTTTTCTGTCTTAGGAGCCCTGGCCAGCTGAAGTTCAAGACTGGCTGGACTTCCAATCTGGAAGTGGCTTCCTCTTCACAAGGACATTCCAGGTGACCAGGAAGGGCTGAAGGAAGTAGACGTAAGACTGGATCTTCCCTGAACCCTGGATCCTGGCAGGGAGGTGTCGCTGCAGAGTGCCTCATGGGGCAATGCCTGGCTGCTCGGTCCTTCTCATGCTCCCTGGCCTGCTTCAGCTCACTCCCATGCTGGGCTCAGAGCTGAGAGCCTGACAGGAAGAACATCCAATGGACAGGGGACAGGGATGGGGCCTGACAGGCAAGCCTGGGAATGCTGGCAGATGCACCCTGGCATGGGCCACTGAACTCATCCACACAATGACACCAACTTAGGACTCGTGTCCTGACCTCTATTTTTCTGACGATGGTGCTCCCAGGGGTGACTAACTACTACTCTGCAGTTTTCTCAGCCAAGCCTCTGAGGGAAGCCACAGTCAGAGGACTTGAACCACAAAATACAGTGGGAGGTGTCTGCCTGTTCCCAGAGGGCCAAGCACTCGAAGGGAGTTTGGGGAAAGGGAGGAAACAACATGCAGAGAATAAAGATGTTAAAGTTACACCTGGTAACCCAGGCTTGCTATCCCAGCTGCTTACTCAGGAGTAAGGTACTTGCAGGCATTTGAATACCTGAGTCAAGAGTTCAAAGCCTGCCTGGGCTATTTGGCAAGTTCAAGACTAACCTTGACAATCTCGTGAGATGTTGTCTCAAACAAAACAAAACAAAACAAAACAAAACAAAACAAAACAAAACAAAACAAGTCAAGACAGCACTGAAGGAACAACAGAGAAGCCTGGCCTGCTCAGACAGGAGAGGTTCTACCCAGGAGGCAGTAGGGGCAGGAGCACTGACAGTGAATGCGGGCTCTCCAATGAGCAGGCACACAGACAAACACACACACACACACACACACACACACACACACGTCACACAGCTATCCAAACACTAGCACATACAAATATGCAAAGGCACACTGATTTAGACAAACAGATATTGAGAGACACATATAAGAATGCACAGCAAGCATATATTCAAAGATGCACATAAGCATGGAGATACACACACACACACACACACACGTGCCCACACACAGGAGTATACATCCAAAATGCAGACAAGCCTGTACACACAGCCAAGTTTTTACAGATGTGCAAAGGGGCATGCACACAGGCATACACGCAAGCATGCACACTGACATATATAAGGGTTCACACCCAGTACCCAGGTACAGGTACTTGCAGGCATTTGAATACATATACGCACAAGCATGCATGCATAACGTCTCACAGGTGCACACAGACACTGACAGGTAAGTGGGCACACGGGGAGCAACTCAGTACATACAGTGTCGGCAACACCTATGCTCATGGGGTCCCACGTGCAGCTGTACAAATGCACACTAAGAAATGCACACAGCTCTAGCTGACCAAGAGCCTAGGGAGTGGCCGCACGCACGGGCCAAGAGCACCTGGGCTATGTGTGGTGCACAGCCCAGACTAGGCACCGTTCCAGCTCTGACATGAGATACCTGGGAACCAGTGGGATCTACCTTGCCTGTTTTCCAAGCTTTAGACTACTTCACAATCGCCAAGAGGCCTCAGGCTTCCTCCTCCCAACTCCCAGAGGTCCAACATACAACAGGTATTTAATAGATAATTTTTGACTAAACTGACTGCTAGAAGCCAGAACAAGAATACACTCAGTCCAAAAGCTGCTACCCCGTGTTCCTGGTGGTGAGGTGACACACAGTTCACAGACTTGATTTTCTGATGTCTCCTATTTCCCAAGTCAATGTCCATTCGCCACCCCACCTCTCCACAGAGAGCTCACTCCTCCCATGGCACCACCTTGTCATAGGCTTCAAGAAAATGTCTGCACTCATCTCAACCACCTCAGGAATCTATCAAATTGAAGTCCTGGACCAGAAATTTCTAGGGTGTCTGGCAGACACAGCAACCAGGATTTCAGAGCACCAACCACCTCATGACCTTCAGCCTCTGCTGTGAAAATGCAAGGAGCTGAGGCATTTTGCTTTGGACCATCTCCCCATATAACCCAGTAAGGGGGGCACTACAATGTCCTGTGCACAGAAACTATCACAGGCCTCAATGCCAAAGCCCCATGCTGCCTGAACTATGAAGAAAATAATATGATGTGGTACTCAGCCGACTTTGGGTCCAAGGCTTCTGTGTATGTCTGGCCCTCCCCTGCAAGCTACGTGCAACTCAACTGTCCCACAGAGTTGGTGTAAGAATCCACCACTGGGAAAAGCAGGTCCTTAATACCCTGAATACTAAATAGAGCCCAAATATTTAGGGGTAGCATACACTCACACTGATACAGCTTTCTTTCCATTAACAGGCCAAGCCAGTAACTGGCTGCCCCTCCATCTTTCTGGCTATATCAGAAAGTGAGGCTGAAATGGAGAATCTCATGAGCCTGCTGGCATGAGGGCACCCCCTTCAGGGTCCCCGAGGAGCCTCAACAGACACTCACTAGCCTGAGAATCTGTGGGCCCAATAGGTATAGATATCAGAGTAAGGTGACTTACTAAGAGAGTTGTGGCAGAGCTCACCATACTGAAGTCCTTCGAGTCTGCAAACCTCGGGGTGGTGCCTGTTCCCGGCTCAGTTTTCAGGAAGGGAGAGGGCCCTCCCATCAAGCAAGGGAAACAGGCCCAGATGAGGAATCCAGAAGATACTATTAGGCACAGAGCCTAGCATCTGTGTGGTTAAACAATACAGGGGATCCTACCACTCCTAAGGCTTCATGCAAAAGAATCAGAAAGCGAGCCAGAAGGAAACTAAAGCCCACCTCATAGACAAAGTAGTCACCCACAGAGGCAGAGATGGGGTAGACAAGTTGAGCTACCAAGCACGACACTGCTCCCCTGACAAGTCCTTGAAGGAGAGCAACAGGCTGACAGCGTGAGCGGGACACACCCTTTTCCAAACTGCTGTGTGTGTGTGTGTGTGTGTGTGTGTGTGTGTGTGTGTACAACAAAAATGCCATAGGGGCATTCCAGGGTGGGGTCATTCCACCTGGGGTAAGGCCTTCTCTTTCTGAGTCTTGGGAGGAGAAACAGCTCACAGATTACAAGGAAGGCCAAGTGACCTTAGTGTGCCAGGTATAAGGTCTTGACAATAGGAGACAGCCTCCTCTACCTCCCAGGCCCTCTTCTTGATCATTTCCAACTCCTAAGCCATCTCGCTCTCTCCTACCCAGCCTCCTACCTCAGGACCTCCATCTCTGGGGATGCAGGCATTGCCCTGCACAAGCAGCCCAGCCCTCCCTCTCTTCAGTCCCTTAAGTCATGACTGGCAGGCGTGTGTATACATATTTTATCACCCCAACTGGATTTGAATATTTTTAGGGGGAACTGAAGTAAATCTCACTCTGTAGTCTAGGCTGGTCTTGAACTTTCAGCAATCCTCCTGTCTCCACCTACCACATGCTGAGACCACAGATACGCACCACCAGGCCCAGCCAATACACACTTCTTTTTTTTTTTTTTTTTTTTTTTTTTTGGTTTTTCGAGGCAGGGTTTCTCTGTGTAGACCTGGTTGTCCTGGAACTCACTTTGGAGACCAGGCTGGCCTCGAACTCAGAAATTAACTTGCCTCTGCCTCCCGAGTGCTGGGATTAAAGGCTTGTGCCACCACACCCGGCTACACACTTCTTAATTGGTAGTCATGTCCCTCCCCCACACTTGTGGGTTTGCGTGGTGTGAGATGATCCTTGGAAACCCACATTTCAGCCTAGCAGGCTGGAGTCCAAGAGCCAACTTTCGAAGTCTCCAGAAGGGCCAGAACTCTTGTCAGAAAGTTAGGAATGCCCTCACTGTGGTGCCACCTTCTGCCAGCTCTGAGTCCTCAGACAAAATGCCCACAGGGTGGGGGTGACGGGGCATAAAGGAAACAAGGATAGTGACCGGGGGCCTCCTGACCAGTGGCTCCGTCTGCCTGGTCACTTTTCCCCTTGCTCAGCATTTACCCAGCAACCAGCAGATGGTGCAGAAAATGCACTGGCCGGCCGGCCAGCCCCTAATCCGACTCTAAGAGCAGGCTTGGCATGTGACTGCCAGAGAGCCAGGCCATTGTACTCAAAAGGGACAAGAGATAAGATCTCCACCTGAGACAGTTTTCCAGGTGACACCACCTTACCTGACACGTGCATCTTGCAGGAACCACCTTATTTTCACCCAATTACAAAACCTATGCTTTATGAACAGCCTGGAGTTCAACAGCAGCACTCTGACAGGCCATGCCCATTACCCCTGAGCTGGAAAATATGCTGACCCACAGGACCACTAAGAAGTCTCCAAGCAGAGACTGAATACATATAGTATCATTAAATATTAATATATGTATATTCACACTCCTCTAAATATTACATGTGACTCGGGGAGGGATGCGAGGTCTCCTGCTGTAGCTCAGGCTACCCTGGAACTCATAGCAATCTTCTTGGCTCAGCCACCCAAGTTCTAAGATTACAGGTATGAGAACCACCACACCCAACGTGTCTGATATCTTTCCCCCTCCCTCTTTTAGATTGCCCTACAGAGTCTCATATACCCCAGGCTAGCCATACATTTGCAGTGTAGCTGAGGCTGGCCTAGAACCCCTGATCTTCCTGCTGCCACTCATCAAGTCCTAGGATTTCAGGTGTGTAACAACACACCTGGTATTTGTTAGCCAAAAATATTTCTTCCAAATTTTCAATCATCAGTTTCCACCATACAAGAACATTTGTGACCCTAGCTAGTCTGACCCATTATTCATGGCACCACTGACCTGCACTCCAACCAAGGACCATTATCTTTTCCTCAAATAAAATTTTCTTTTGAAAAATAGAGATACCGTTCAGAGGCACGGAATGCCTGCTTGCACGGGGCCTCTGCCAAGAAGACAAGCCAATCACCCCAACAGGTGACACAACAGGAGCTCGCCCCTTGGGCAGAGTACTACTGAAAATGCACAACTTAGTGCCTGGGAAGCTAATGGGAACTGGAGTAGTCGGTAAGGGCAACATCAGTATCATTAAGCCTTGGCTAATGCTTTACTCAGCCTCCTGCAATCACTGTACTTTCATTGAGACACAGCCACAAGAGCCCTCGTGCAACCCTTTAGCTCATTAACTACGGGTCTCATAAAACCAAGCTGCTGGTCCTGTAAAAGAGTCCAGGTTCAATTTTATGGCTTATTTCTTGGGGCTTCTCCGATGAGCTCAGACAGCAAGCCAAAAACCTCCTGCAACTGAGGAGTTGGGTGTGCCACCAGACTGCCCTAGTGAAGCAATCCTGTGGAATGAGTTACTAATTCACAGTACAGTAGGGATCCTAATCCCAAAGGTTCAAAACATCTCATCAAAATCAAGCCTGTCTCATCATTACTTCCAACAGGCTGGTGCCTGGCCCCAAAGTGGAGCCAACATGCAGATGGCCTTCCAGGATAAGGGGTAGGTGTCTTGAGATGAGCAAGGGAGACAGGGGAAAGTAGAATCAGACACCTCTTGCATCAGCACCGAATGTGATGTGCACAGAAGACTCCAGGCACCCGGTGGGTCCTCCCTACGTTTGGGAACAACTGGGGGTCGCCTGAGAGTAGGGCCTGCAGATGGGATGGTCTCAGCACCCTAGAACCTGCACCTCGCCCCGACCCTCTCCACCTGCGGCCGAGGAGACCTGCCCCCTCCCGGAGGATGGTGGGCGACCCCGGCAGGTGAGCGTCTCTCACCTGCGTGAAGTACAAGTTCATGAGCGTGAGGGTGAAGAACTGTAGACACACGGGGAAGCAGTAGAGCAGCCAGAAGACGAAGGGGCTGAACGAGTTGGCTGCCACGAAGTCTCGGAAGTAAAAGGAGAAGAGCACGGTACGCAGCGAGGCCCAGAAGAGGCAAAGGAAGAGGAAGACGCTCTGGTAGCTGAGCCGCTTGTGACGGTAGCGCAGCACCAGCCAGAGCTGCGCATAGATGAACACGAAGAGGAGCGCGTAGAAGACGGTTGTAGACCGCGGTGAGGCCGAGCTTCACGTAGGGCGGCACCGCGGGGCTCAGCGTGGGAGGCAGGGAGTCATTGCGCACCGGCTCCCACGGAGGCGCCTCCATCAGGCTGGGGCTGCTCGAGCTTCATCGGGGCTTGCAGCCGTTCGCTCCCGGGTACCCGCGCATCGCGCCGCGCCCGCCGCTCCAGAGCCTAGCCGGGAAAACAAGCCGCACTTCCTCCCGCCGCACCACATGATCTGCTGGGCGGCCTTTGTCTGCGATTGGCAGCGCCGCGCCCCCGGGAGCGCGCGTCCGCACCCGACCCGCCCATCCCGGCCTTGCGCGCCCCTGGTGCGCGCGCCCTGGGGACAGCGGCCTTAGAGCTGAAGCCTGGTCTGGGCTCCAATGCCAAGAATCCTGTGGCTGTGCGGCCCCACGGGCCAAGTCTAGGGTGATTCGCGCCGGTGCAGTGCGTGATCCTAACCTGTGTGCATGGGCCTTTCAGGACCTCACGGCTGCGGCTGGGAAAACATCTGTGCCCCCGACCCGTGTGCTCCCCATTATCCCGTAGGTGGGGATGGGACTAGGGAGTATCCGTGTCCGGGATCCGTGCATTCCACCCCACCCCACCCCCAAGATCCTATCGATGGTGCTGGGAAGTATCCGCATTGTGTATGCACTGTGCGCCCCCTCATAGCACACACCCCTGATCAGTGCATCTCTTTGACATCTTGCGCCGTCTGATAACGGAGGAGATTGTGCCTCTGACCTGAGCATCCCCTTTCTCACACACAAACTACGCGCCCCTGACCCCACAAGCCTGCGCGCTCCAGACGTGGGAGTCTTGAGACTGGCATTTCGCTGGGGGTGTGGCTTGGGGGCGTGTCTGCGCTCTTGACTTAGAGCTTTCTGCTGATGCCTGGTTTTACAGTTCACTCTTTTATTTAAAAATCAAACCACTTTGCAAGTTCCTTCTCCCATGCACCCACACGCTCACCCGTATTAAAAAAAATTAATATGTAAGCACGAGTTGGCCAGCTTCTGCGGCGCTGCGGAATTCTAAATGCAAATGACCAAAGGGCTAGAATTTCTTGCCGGCCTGTGTTGGTAGCTACTGCTCTCAAAGTAAGCTGCACAGAGTTCTCCCAGAACCCCTAACTTCCCGCCATAGTGGGGCTGCGCCCTTGTCCTCAGAGCAGAGGAGCACTTAAGAACTAGTGAGACTAGTGCCAGCCGATCCACCCCTTTTCTTCTTGTACCCCCATTCTCTCATCTGCTGCTGCCCAGAGGTTCTCTGATCTCAGATAAAACTGACTCAGTTTATCCCCAACCCTGAGCTACACTACCTTTATTTGATCACATTGTTGTGGTGTGGCTCAGCCCTAACACACACCTTTAATCCAAGAGCTAAATAAAGTCAACCCTAGGTCAAGAGGCAGAGCAAGCAGCCCGCTGACAGAGAGTGAACCTAAGTAAACAGAAAGGGAGGTCTTTGAGTTAAAGGGTATTTACAGCGTGGAAAAGGAGAAAGAGCTTTTCCCTTTTGTGATTTCCGGTGGAGTAGAAAGGTCAGCTGGGTGCTTTCTCTGCCTCCCTGAGCTAGTGGGCTTTCACCAGTGTCTGGCTCCTGTGTCTTCATTTGGTAAAATCCAGTGGCTGGGATTTTTGTTTTATTAAACAATACTGAGCTCTCAAGAAACCAGACTGCCTGTGTGCGGGCTTTCCCAAAGGCACAGCTCCTTCTCTTCTGATTTTCTTTCTCGTTTTTAATTAATATTCAATTTTGTGTCTAATTGCATGTTCTTTTAGCTTAAGAAGCCAGGCCTAACTCAAGGCTGGCTTTTCCTCACAATTGCAATTTATACACTCCCAACTAAACAAAGTCAACGTGCTCTGGAGTGGAGTTTCTTATCAAAATCTAATCTTTCCTGGTAGGTACCAAGTTGATCTGCCTTCTTCTGACTTGATCCCCTTCAGTGGTTTCTGCACAAAACAACTGCATCTCTCTAAATATCCTACCTGCCTATTTTTCTCAAGCTTGGTTTCCATTAGCTGCATCAGCACCTTCTCAGGATCAATATCCCCACTATGGACTCCTAAGGAAGGATGGACAGTACCAACCACTGCTAAGACCCCTGAGCAAGACAACTCTTCCATACCTCCCCAGCCTCGGGGCCAATCCTTTCACCTATCTTATAGAGTTGGGTGGGTCCTTTTCTTCAGAAACTTTGTTTTCAAGATAGGGTCTCAATTTGTAGCTCAGGCTATCCTGGATCTCGCTGGGCTTTGAACTTAAGGTCATCCTGCCTCTACCTCCTAGGGCACCAATGCACTTAATAGACCACGACTTCGACCATGAGCTGCCCCCTTAGGCTAAATACTCTGTGTCTTTCTGAAATATCCCAGTCTAATTGTCAGTCATCTTAACATCTGTGTAGGTTTCCTTGGGATAGAAACATTGTCTTGTTTACCATTGGTTCCCCTGGCACATTGAAAAAAAAAAAAGTCTCTATTTTCTTATATTGAAGAAATATAATTTGTCCTTAGAAACCAACCTTTAAAACGTGTCCTATATTGTGCAAGAATATACTGTCCTGTATGGCCTCCTACCTCTTGATCCAAGGTGGCTGCTTGCTCTCCGACTACCGAGCCCACAGCCCATGGCATCAGAAAGCACAGAGAACTGAAGAGGATTTGACTCATCCTGTTTTGGAGTCGGCCCAGACATTATGTACCTGCATCTGACCCCTACTCATTAGGAGAATGCTATTACCTTAGTAAGCTAGCTACAGAAGAGGCTGGAGATATTACTCATTCTATACGGTGCTGTACAGTTGTGAAAGTCACACTTCTGATATTATGGATGACCAAATAAATGGTTCCTTCTCCTTCTGCCATGCCTTCTCACCATGAAAGGCTCTGTTCTCAAACTGTGTCCCAAAGCCAACCCATCCTTACATTGTCTCCTAAATATTGGGTATTTTTCCACAGCAACTAGAAAAGTAGCTAATACAGGTGGTGTAGTGGCTATTCCTGGTTGTCAACTTGACAATATTTGGAATGAACTACAATCCGGAATTGGAAGGCTCACCAGTGACCCTTATCTGGAGGCTTGGAGATCCTTATCTGGATCTTGGTTTGAAGATCTTGAGCCATAGTGGCTATGGATTCCAGAAGATTGAATCTCCGAGTTAAGGAACACACCTTTAATCTGGGCTATGCCTTTCATCTGGGATTAAAGGTGTGGTGGAACACACCTTTAATCTGGGCTACACCTTTTGCTGGAGACAATATAAGGACATTGGAAGAAGGGAGTCTAGCTCTTGCTCTTGCTCCTTCGCCTGCTTGCTACGTGAGACTGAATAACTGCTAGATCCCTGGACTTCCATTCACAGCTGCGACTGAACAATTGTTGGGAATTGAGCTGCCGACTGTAAGTCATCAATAAATTCCTTTATTATCTAGAGACTATCCATAAGTTCTGTGACTCTAGAGAACCCTGACTAATACAGAAGTTGGTACCAGGAGTGGTTCTAGAGTAACAGAAGTACAAGGATGAATCTTTTAAAATTCTGGAATTGGCTTGTTGATCCACCAGCACTTTCAACTATTGAAACCTCTCCAGATTCTCTCCCTCCTGGGAGCTCAGAGAATTTTGAAGACCCATGGTTGAAACTATATTCCGAACTTAAAGAAGCTAATGCCCTTGATTTTCTTAATGAATTAGGTGATTCAGTGCACAAAGCTTTCTACAAGATGGGGAAAAAATCGAAAAATGATTTTACTGGCTGGCTGCTCTTAGTATCTGTGGAAAAAATGATGAATGAAAGGAAGGAGTTGTGTGATAAAATCGAAAGGCTCCAGACACAAGTAAATGATCTAAAAGTTGCTAAGTGTGTCCTTGAGGAGAATCTTCTCTCTTGTAGCAATAGAGCTCAAGTTGCAGAAAATCAAACAGAAACTCTCATTGTAAGGTTGGCTGAACTACAGCGAAAATTCAAGTCTCAGCCTCAGAGTGTGTCGACAGTTAAAGTAAGGGCTCTAATTGGCAAAGAATGGGATCCTACAACATGGGATGGGGATGTGTGGGAAGACCATGTTGAAGCTGAGAATTTTGAATCCTCAGATTCTCAAGGGTTTGCCCCACCTGAGGAAGTAGTACCCTCAGCCCCACCTCTTGAAATAATGCCTTCCCCACATGAGGAAATTAATTTTGCAGAGTCTGCTCACGGCCCACCAATAGTTTCTTCTAGACCTGTAACCAGACTCAAAGCAAAACAGGCTCCTAGAGGGGAGGTAGAAAGTGTAGTCCATGAGGAAATTCGCTACACTACTAAGGAGCTTAATGAGTTTGCTAATTCATTCAAGCAGAAACCTGGTGAATATGTGTGGGAATGGATTTTAAGGGTGTGGGATAAGGGTGGAAGGAACATAAAACTAGAGCAGGCTGAGTTTATTGACATGGGTCCTCTGAGTAGAGATTCTAGGTTTAATACGGAAGCTCGCGTAGTTAAAAAAGGTGTCAAAAGTTTGTTTGAATGGTTGGCTGAGGTGTTTATCAAAAGATGGCCTACTGGAAATGACTTGGAGATGCCTGATATTCCATGGCTTAGTGTTGATGAAGGGATTTTAAGACTTAGGGAAATTGCAATGCTAGAGTGGATATATTGTGTAAAGCATAATTGTCCACAATGGGAAGGTCCAGAAGATATGCCTTTCACCAGCTCTATAAGACGCAAATTGGTGAGAGGGGCACCAGCACATTTGAAGGGTTTTGTTCTTTCCCTTTTCCTTGTGCCAGATCTTAGCATTGGAGATGCTTCTGCTCAATTAGATGAATTAAATTCACTGGGTTTAGTTGGATTCCGAGGTAACAAGGGCCAGGTGGCAGCATTGAATCGCCCGAGACAAGGTGATTCTAGTTATTATAATGGACAGCGTAGACAAAAGAATGTTTATAATAACATACCCAGTAATGGTCAGCACAGGAGAGGTGAAATTTATAATGGCATGACTCGGTTGGACCTTTGGTACTGGCTAACCAATCATGGTGTTTCCAGGAATGAAATACATAGGAAGCCTACTGCATATTTGTTTGATCTGTATAAGCAGAAAAATTCTCAAACAAATGAAAGAAAGGCTACATTAGATGTGGTAAACAGCCAAATGAAAGAAAGGCTACATTAGATCGTGGTAAACAGCAATCTCGGCCAGTGAATCAATTTCCAGACTTGAGACAGTTTGCAGATCCAGAACCCCTTGAATGAAGGGGTGGCCAGGTTCCACTGAGGAAGGATCTTGATAAGACACTCAAAGGTTTTGCTGTTACCCTTTCTCCAGTTCTTCCCCAGAGGGACCTACGGCCTTTTACAAGGGTAACTGTACACTGGGGAAAAGGAAATAATCAGACTTTTCGGGGTCTGCTGGATACTGGTTCTGAGTTGACACTGATCCCAGGGGATCCCAAGAAACATTGTGGCCCTCCAGTTAAAGTAGGGGCTTATGGAGGGCAGGTGATTAATGGAGTTTTGACTGATGTCCGACTCACAGTAGGTCCAGTAGGTCCCCGGACACATCCTGTGGTGATTTCCCCAGTTCCAGAATGTATAATTGGGATAGATATACTCAGAAATTGGCAGAATTCTCATATTGGTTCCCTGAACTGTAGAGTGAGGGCTATTATGGTTGGAAAGGCCAAATGGAAGCCTTTAGAGTTGCCTCTGCCAAAGAAAATAGTGAATCAAAAACAGTATCGTATTCCTGGAGGAATTGCAGAAATTACTGCCACTATCAAGGACTTGAAAGATGCAGGGGTGGTGGTTCCCACCACATCTCCATTTAACTCTCCTATCTGGCCAGTGCAGAAAACAGATGGATCATGGAGAATGACAGTTGATTACCGAAAACTAAATCAGGTAGTAACTCCAATTGCAGCTGCTGTACCAGATGTAGTTTCCTTACTTGAGCAAATTAACACATCTCCTGGCACCTGGTATGCGGCTATTGATCTGGCAAATGCCTTCTTCTCAGTACCTGTCCATAAGGACCACCAGAAGCAATTTGCTTTCAGTTGGCAAGGCCAACAGTATACCTTCACAGTTTTGCCTCAAGGATATATTAACTCTCCTGCCCTGTGTCATAATTTAGTTAGAAGGGATCTTGATCGTTTGGATCTTCCACAAAATATCACATTGGTGCACTATATTGATGACATTATGCTGATTGGATCAAGTGAGCAGGAAGTAGCAACCACTTTGGACTCATTGGTAACACATATGCGTATCAGAGGATGGGAAATAAATCCAACCAAAATTCAAGGACCATCTACCTCAGTGAAATTCTTAGGAGTCCAGTGGTGTGGGGCATGCAGAGATATTCCTTCTAAGGTGAAAGATAAGTTATTGCACCTGGCCCCTCCTACAACCAAGAAAGAAGCACAACGTTTAGTGGGCCTATTTGGATTCTGGAGACAACACATCCCTCACTTGGGTGTGTTACTTAGGCCTATTTACCAAGTGACTCGGAAAGCTGCTAGCTTTGTGTGGGGCCTGGAACAGGAGAAGGCCCTTCAGCAGGTCCAGGCTGCTGTGCAGGCTGCTCTACCACTTGGACCATATGACCCAGCAGACCCGATGGTACTTGAGGTGTCTGTGACTGATAGAGATGCTGTTTGGAGCCTCTGGCAGGCCCCTATAGGTGAATCACAGAAAAGACCTTTGGGATTTTGGAGCAAAGCTCTACCATCATCTGCAGACAACTATTCTCCCTTTGAAAAACAGCTCTTGGCCTGCTATTGGGCCTTAGTGGAAACTGAACGTCTGACAATAGGACACCAAGTCACTATGCGACCTGAACTACCCATCATGAGCTGGGTACTATCAGACCCTGCAAGTCATAAAGTGGGACGTGCACAGCAGCAGTCTATTATCAAATGGAAGTGGTATATACGTGATCGGGCCAGAGCAGGTCCTGAAGGCACAAGCAAGTTACATGAAGAAGTTGCTCAAATGCCTATGGTTTCTACTCCTGTTACAATGCCATCTGCTGCCAAGCATGCACCTATAGCCTCATGGGGTGTTCCCTATGATCAACTGACCGAAGAGGAGAAGACTAGAGCCTGGTTTACTGATGGCTCTGCACGTTATGCAGGCACCACCCAGAAGTGGACAGCTGCAGCATTACAACCCCTTTCTGGGACAACCTTGAAAGACACAGGTGAAGGGAAATCTTCACAGTGGGCAGAACTTCGGGCAGTACACATGGTATTACAGTTTGTTTGCAAGAAGAAATGGCCAGATGTACGATTATACACTGACTCATGGGCTGTAGCCAATGGATTGGCTGGATGGTCAGGGACTTGGAAAGATCACAATTGGAAAATTGGTGAGAAAGACATCTGGGGAAGAAGTATGTGGATAGATCTCTCCAAATGGGCAAAGGATGTGAAGATATTTGTGTCCCATGTAAATGCTCACCAAAAGGTGACTTCAGCTGAGGAGGAGTTCAATAATCAAGTGGATAAGATGACCCGTTCTGTGGACAATCAGCCTCTCTCCCCAGCCATCCCTGTCATTGCTCAATGGGCACATGAACAAAGTGGCCATGGTGGTCGAGATGGAGGTTATGCTTGGGCTCAGCAACATGGGCTTCCACTCACCAAGGCTGACCTGGCTACAGCTGCTGCTGATTGCCAGATCTGCCAACAGCAGAAACCAACACTGAGCCCCAGATATGGCACCATTCCTCGAGGTGACCAGCCAGCAACCTGGTGGCAGGTTGACTACATTGGACCACTTCCTTCATGGAAAGGACAGCGTTTTGTTCTTACTGGAGTAGATACTTATTCTGGTTATGGATTTGCTTTTCCTGCACGTAATGCCTCTGCTAAAACCACCATTCATGGATTGACAGAATGCCTTATCTATCGTCATGGTATTCCACACAGTATTGCTTCTGACCAAGGAACTCATTTCACAGCCAGAGAAGTACGACAGTGGGCCCACGATCATGGAATTCACTGGTCTTACCACATTCCCCATCATCCTGAAGCAGCTGGGCTGATAGAAAGATGGAATGGCCTTTTGAAGATGCAGTTACAGCGCCAATTAGGTGGTAACAGCTTGGAAGGCTGGGGCAGAGTTCTTCAGAAGGCAGTATATGCTTTGAATCAGCGCTCGATATATGGTACAGTTTCACCCATAGCCAGGATTCATGGGTCCAGGAATCAAGGGGTGGAAAACGGAATAGTTCCACTTACTATCACTCCTAGTGACCCTCTAGGAAAATTTTTGCTTCCTGTCCCCATAACTCTAGGTTCTGCTGGCTTAGAAGTTTTGGCTCCAGAGAGGGGAGTGCTCCTACCAGGAGCTACAACAAACATTTCATTGAACTGGAAGCTCAGACTTCCCCCTGGTCATTTTGGGCTTCTAATGCCCTTAAACCAACAGGCTAAAAAAGGAATAACAGTGTTAGGAGGGGTGATAGATCCAGATTACCATGGGGAAATTGGATTACCTCTTCACAATGGTGGTAAGCAAGATTATGTCTGGAGTGCAGGAGATCCCTTAGGGCGTCTCTTAGTACTACCATGTCCTGTGATTAAAGTCAATGGGAAACTACAACAGCCTAATCCAAGCAGGATGACAAAGGACGCAGACCCATCAGGAATGAAGGTATGCGTCAATCCTCCAGGAAAAGAGCCAAGACCTGCTGAGGTGCTGGCTGAAGGTGAAGGAAATACAGAATGGGTAGTAGAGGAAGGTAGTTATAAATACCAATTAAGGCCACGTAACCAGTTGCAGAAACGAGGATTATAAAGTAATATGAATGCCCATTGTAAATTTACTAATGCGTTTGCGATTGTACGAGGGATAGTTATATCATGTTAGGCGTATTTACAACCTTGTTATTGTTTCATGTGAACATGAGATATTATTTGTGTCAAGTTGACAAGGGGTGGATTGTAGTGGCTATTCCTGGTTGTCAACTTGACAATATTTGGAATGAACTACAATCCGGAATTGGAAGGCTCACCAGTGACCCTTATCTGGAGGCTTGGAGATCCTTATCTGGATCTTGGTTTGAAGATCTTGAGCCATAGTGGCTATGGATTCCAGAAGATTGAATCTCCGAGTTAAGGAACACACCTTTAATCTGGGCTATGCCTTTCATCTGGGATTAAAGGTGTGGTGGAACACACCTTTAATCTGGGCTACACCTTTTGCTGGAGACAATATAAGGACATTGGAAGAAGGGAGTCTAGCTCTTGCTCTTGCTCCTTCGCCTGCTTGCTACGTGAGACTGAATAACTGCTAGATCCCTGGACTTCCATTCACAGCTGCGACTGAACAATTGTTGGGAATTGAGCTGCCGACTGTAAGTCATCAATAAATTCCTTTATTATCTAGAGACTATCCATAAGTTCTGTGACTCTAGAGAACCCTGACTAATACAGGTGGTTACTTTTATTAAGTATTACAGTGCCTAGCACTAATTGGTCCTGTAAAAAAACAGTAGAGGAAAACAAATGGAAAAGTATGATTACTTCAAACAGAAATACAGCTATGATGAGGCA
The DNA here is from genome assembly GCF_000001635.26 of Mus musculus. Classification (NCBI taxonomy): domain Eukaryota; kingdom Metazoa; phylum Chordata; class Mammalia; order Rodentia; family Muridae; genus Mus; species Mus musculus. Next base: position 12,659,738 of record NC_000079.6, read on the forward strand.
AGCTGAAAGCAAAGCAGAAGTTGGGGTCCTTGTTAGACAGCAGCTCCTAAGGCTGGGGATGGTGTTGGTGACCTCTCGCTTTGAGGCACATACTATAATCTCCATTTCCTTTTAATTTTATTCTCCGTGCTGTGAGTGGAACCCAAAATCTGTTAACTACAAGGAAAGTCCTCTAACCTGGAGCCCTCTAACCTGGAGCACTCTAACCTGGAGCACTCTAACCCCAGTGCTCCCTTTCTCTATCAGGTCCTTGTCAGGGCAAATCTTCAGGAGGGTCCTAGCTTGTGAGTGTTTGCCTTTGCATATGCTACAAGTGGGAGATCACATTTCCATGGCCGTTTGCCATCCTTTCACTCATCACATAAGCACATCCTTTGGTCATCACTATCATCAGAGCAAACATGGTCACCATAGCCATGATTGTCATCACGGCCATCAACAGCAGCAGCACAGTTATTACAGCCCTCACTCACCATAGTCATCACCGTCATCAGAGTCAATGCTGTCATTCAGCCATTACCATCACCATAGCCTTCATAGCCATCATAGCCACCACAGCCCGGAAGAGCTAACGTTTCTTCAACCCACTGTCATGAGAAGGCTGAGAGAACCAGAATGTATTTCCAGGGAGCTGTCCCAGAATCCTCCAAGTTAGAAGAATCCCTTTTGACTCCTGCATTAGTTCGTTTCGACTGTGAATTTGACACAACCTGGAATTACCTGGGAGGAGGGAACTCTCAGATCCGAATGGCCTGTGGCATTATCCTCTGAGCCTGTACAACACTATAGGTGGCATAGTCCTGAAAGAGATGGCTCTAGGCTGTATAAGAAAGCTAGCTGAAGGAGCCTGGAAGCAATCCAGACTGAGCCAGCAGCCAGCAGGCAGTGTTCCTCTATCCTTTCTGATCCAAGGCCTTTCTTGAATTCCTACTCTGACTTCCCTCAGTGATGGACTGTGACCTGGAAGTGTATGATAAAATAAATCCTCCATTGCCCAGATTGCTTTTGGTTGTGGCATTTGTCACAGCCCCCAATATTCCCTTCATCTTGTATCCCCAGTGTCTAGATTTTTGTGCTGCTGGACATGGCCATATTAGTTCCTTTTTGTGCAGCTGTGACAGAAATGCCCTCAAGAGCAACTTGAAGCTGCAAGGTTTTATCCTGAGGTAATGGTCCTTGTGCCATGCCCTAAGCACTTAAGTAGGAGGTGGCAGCATTGTGTGGTGGAGAGGGTTCTTTACCTCACCACAGGTGGGACACAGAGGGAGGGACAGGAAGGAACTACGGATGAGATATCACCTCCAAAGGCCCCCACTGACCTGAATCCTCCAGGGAGTCCCTGCTGGACAATAGACAAAAGACCTTTTAGAAAAAGAAGCTGAGATAACACTACCCCTCACAGGAACTGTGTTAGGGGAGCCTTAAGAGCATGGCCATCAGGGATCACAATGAGGAGTTCCATCTGAGGAGGTGGGAGAGTGGGAAAGATAACTGATGTGAATAGCATAACTGGGGTCCTGATGGAGAGAGATGGGAAAGTTAAAGCATCATACCATCTGCCACATGGTGATGGCTTCCAGGGAGAGTCTTTAAATCTATAAGACAAAGGAAGCTCCATCCACCATTCTTAGAGGTTCAAAGGTTGTTAGGCAAGCTCCACATGACATGGCTTGGTCTGGCCCAGCCTATGTGCCAGGAAGCACAAAGCAAGAAGGTATCAGATAAAATGAAAGTTAGAACAAAATTTGGTTGACTAAAGCTGAAAACAAAGAAGCATTGGGCCCAGCACTGGTGGTGCCCACCTTTAATCCCAGCACTTGGGAGGCAGAGACAGGCAGATTTCTGAGTTCGAGGCCAGCCTGGTCTACAGAGTGAGTTGCAGGACAGCCAGGGCTCTACAGAGAAACCCTGTCCTGAAAACAAACAAACAAACAAACAAACAAATCCCAAGAACTCAAAGAAACAGGAACAAATTAAGCAACATGGAAGACCTGGTTTTTTCGTGTCCTCTATGCTGTGGCTACCCTCAGGCTGGTATTTTGTCTCTCTGTCTTTCCCCGGGGTTGGACCAGAACTATCCAAAGTGGCTGGAAAGGAAGACAGGTACAAAAGGTAGAAAAATCTGGCTAAGGACAGCTTACCAATAAATCTGCTTCCAGAATCAACTCAGTTGGCCAAAGTCTACCGGGAACCCTGGCTCTTTCTATTTTTCTTCTTTATCACTCTCAGAAGGTTGGCCTTAATCCTGAGAAGTGTTCCTTTATGGTGGCAAGGTGGCAGCTGTAGTCACTCCAATTATATTCACACTCAAGGCAGAAGTTCCAAGTATACTAAGGTTTCTTTCTTTTTCTTTTTTTGTTTGTTTGTTTGTTTTTAGAGACAGGGTTTCTCAGTGTAGCCCCGGCTGTCCTGGAACTCATGCTGTAGACCAGGCTGGCCTCGAACTCAGAAATCCACCTGCTTCTGCCTCCCAAGTGCTGGGATTAAAGGCATGCGCCACCGCTGTCCAGCTATACCAAGGTTTCTATATCAAGAAGGCGAGGCTTCACGAGAAACCACAATCTGGCTTGTAGGTGAATCTCTCAGGAACACACCTATTCCATCTAGACATACAGTGGTAGCAAGAGGCACATATTTGGCCCAGTTAATATCTATACGGGAGGTGGGGGAGTAAAGGGGTTGTCAAAGGTGGTGGGAGAGCTCCTCTCTCTAGAACAAGACTATGCAGTTCCTCATCTTTGAGTCATGAGCTTCCAACTCAGTTTGGGGCAAGGGTGTCAAATTAAGAGAGCCTCAGCCACATCTCAGTGACAAAAACCAACTGAGAACACGACAATGGTGTATCTGCAGTTCCTCCTCCTATGGTGGGACCTTTTACTTCAGAAATATGATTCCCTAACTGGGGAGGCCAGATGGTAATGAATAGCTTACCATATTGTGTAGGTCTTACTTGATTATTTCATGTATGCCTTCAACAGTGAGAAATTGGGGACTGGAGAGATGACTTGGTGTGTAAGAGTGTTTGCTCAGCAAGCTTGAGGACCTGAATTCAAACCCACAGCACCCACCTAAAAAGCCAGGCAATGCTGCACATGCCTGCAGCCCCAGCATTGAGGAATGTGCCCTGGAGTCCACACACTTGGGGAGTGGAGGGAGGGGGATGCTGAGTTCAAGGTCATCCTCAAGTTACATAGTAAATTTCAGGCCAGGTATGAGACCCCGTCTTCCTCTCTTCCCATGCCCCCCAAAAAGTAACAACTTTGTAAGAAATTAATATACTGTTGGCATAGTATTTTTATTACCTGTCCTTGGGAATTCTTTTTTTGTTTATTTTGTTTTTTGTTTTTTCGAGACAGGGTTTCTCTGTGTATCCCTGGCTGTTCTGGAACTCACTTTGTAGACCAGGCTGGCCTGGAACTCAGAAATCCGACTGCCTTTGCCTCCGGAGTGCTGGGATTAAAGGCGTGTGCCACCACACCCGGCTGTCCTTGGGAATTCTTAAGTAGTTAATAGGTAAGAGGAAGACAGGCTAAAGAAAGACATTCCTGTTTGCCTGATAGCTTATTATTATTATTATTATTTTGGACAGGGTCTATCTGTACAGTCCTGGTTCTCTATGTGGACCAGACTGGCCTTGAACTCACATTGATCCACCTGCCTCTGTCTTCTGACTTCTAGGATTAATGACATGTGCCACCATGCCAAGCTGTTGACATTAATTTTCTAGTGACAAGAAGCAGCATTTTAAAAAAAAAATTATTTTGGCTCCTAGTTAGCAGGGATACACTCCATCACAGCAGGAAAGTGTAAAGGTAGGGAGACTTCTCTAAGATGGCAGCTTACGTCACTCAGAGAGCAGAGACTAGACTCGAAGCACAGAGAACCTTCAAAACCTCCCTTCCCATCATGACCTACCACCTCCAACAAAGCTCTACCTCCCCAAAGTCTCACACTGTCCCCAGATAGTGGTCCCCTATGGGGACCAAATGATTAAACATGTGAGCCAGTGGGGGGACATTTACATTCAAACCATAACACACGGGGAACTTTCCCAGTGCCCTTCCCTGTCTGAGCATCCACAGGAATCTACAGGAAGAATCTGCCCCAGGCTAACTGTTAACAGTAAAAGGTCCCAGACCAATCTCTACCTATGCTCCCTGTCCAGTGACAAACATCTGCCTAAGCTCCATCTCAGAGCACACGACATCCCAAAGCACTCAGGGGCTCCTTTAAATAAAAGTCTGCACAAAACCTCCCCTGGTCGGGTGCAAGACACTGCTGTGTGGGTCTGCTGATTCTGGATGTAGACACGCATCATGGTGAGGCCGCATGTAGCCAATGACAACCTGTACTATCTGGAATACTAATACAACTGTGTAGAAGAAGGCAGTCACCAGAAGAAATAGCAGTCTACTGAGGTAGGCAGGCCCTTGTCCTAAGAGCCAGCAGTCTGATCATATCACGATTGACTTGTGTTTATGGACATGCCTTGACAAAAATAACAGACACAGCAACTATTGAATTACTTTCATGTATTTAAAGTATTCAGCCTTTTTTGGCATGGTGGTACACGCTTTGAACCCCAGCATCCAGGAGGCAGTGCCAGGTAGTTTGAGGCTAGCCTGATCTATATAACAAGTTCTAAGTTAGCCAGAGAAACACAGGGAGATCCTGTCTCAAAAACAAACAAAAACAGACAGAAAGCTGAATCGTGTGGCTCATGGACTCTAGCTCCTGGTCACAGGGACTTGTTGCTTGCTCCAGCTAGTGATGTGTCCTGTTTTTCCAAGCCTTAAGTGGAAGAGCACAGATGACATCTTCCTTTCGACTATCAGCACACATAAGGTGAAAAGTTCACAAGTGGATAAGCATTTGATGTTAGTTTCCTTCTTAGCCATCAGGATAAAAACTGGCACTTGTGAGGTTTTTAGTAAAGATTGAAACCTATAAAATTGAGTGCTCTAAGCTTCCAAAGCTCCAGGAATCCTGGGATCCACTAGGCCGTTAAGTAACAAGAAAGATTTTACAAGGTAACAGTCTGTGCTGCTGCTGCTGTTGTTAGATTTATTATTTGATGTATATGAGTGTTTTGCATGTATGTATACATGTGTACCATGTGTACCTGGCGCCTGTGGAAGTCAAAAGAGGGCACTGGATTCTCTGAGACTGGAGCTACAGGTGGTCATGAGCCACCATGTGGGTGCTGGGAACTGAACCTGGATCACATGCTCTTAACTACTGAGATCTCTCTCCAGCTCCCATACTGTAACATACCTGTGCGAGGGCAGCATTCTGATGTTTTAAAGGTCCCTGCTTTATTCAGTGCTCAGTCTGAGAAAGAGAGGGGAGAGGAAGAAAGGAAATAAGATGGGGGCAGAGAGGGAGGTAGGGGGAGAGGGGGGTTGAAAGGAAGAATGGATGGATGAATGAATGAATCAATGATTGAGTGAATGAATGAATAATAGTTTCTATTTTAAAGCCAGGCATGGTGGCTCATATGATCTATAATGCTAGTATAAAGGAGAGTAAGATTCCTATATTCTGGTCTGAAACTCAGTAAGCAGCCCAGGTTGACTTCAGACTCAGGGCAATCCTCCTGCCTCAGCTTCCTGAATGCTGGGATTGCAAAAATGAGCCATCATATCCAGGTTGGTTTGTTTGTTTGTTTGTTTTGCTGTTCTGATGCAAGGTCTTGCAGCCTAGTCTGGCCGACAGGAGCATGATCTTCCTGCCTTGGCTCCGAAGCACAGGGATCATAGGTATAGCCCACCATGCTCAGTTAGGTGTGGGGAACTTCCGTGAGCTTTACTTTCTACTTTGCCTTCAATTCTGGTCACTAGGCTTTCACTGGACACACACCATCTCACAGCCTTATGGGCTGATAATACAACCCAGCTTGTGGCTGTGCTCACGTGCTCACACACTCACATGTTACAGCGGTAATCGGCTCTCATATTTCAGCCGTGTGGTATGGAAACCAAGGCCATCCCACAAGAGAAAAACAGTGCAGACCACTTCCGGGGCCTCTGGGACTGGTCACACCCGGGACACCATTTGCATTTTCTTCTGGTACAGAGCACAGTGAGGGCTTTGTGCTTTTGAAGGAGAGTGACCTCCCAGCCCAAAGGGCTAGGGAGGGCCCAGCATCTTTCATCTTTAGGGAAGGGATGGAGAGGAGGCACACAAGGCAAGCCTGGGGCCCTATGAGGGGAGCAAACTCCATTCCAGGACTTCAAGGGTAGAAATTGACTAACACAGGTCCCAATCAGGACAGATGCCGTCAGAATGGACTGACCCTTCTAGGCTACAGCAAGAACTTTATAAAGGCCATCTGGCTGCAGTATCTGACACCCCATTGATCGAAAGGATCAAAGCTAAAGATCTGGCTGGCAAGGAGGGTGTCCCTCTCCTCCCTAACTCCTCCAAATGCATCCATTCCAGAGTGGCACACTTAGTCACACCTGAGGAGTACCAGCCGTTGGCCAGGGTGTATGAAAAGCTGCACTCCCTGCTAGAACCTCCAAAGAAACTCTCAAGTACCCACAAGCATGTAGCACTCCATCCTGAAGGAGGGTTTGCTGGGTGTACTTCAAGATGGGGACACAATGAGAGGTCCCATTCCAAAAAGAATAGCATGTGACTTTTGTCCATAAGGAATTCAATAAAAGACGTTGTTATAGGACTGGGGAAGAAGGGAATCTGGAAAGCCTGGGGCTCTTCCCAGGAGAAGTGGAGATCCAGGAATTAGGAGGCAATCTGGGGAGTCAGTGGAACCCAAAGCCAAGCTGGGTGTGACAACGAAGGCCTGTGCTTCCAGCACACCAGAGGCGATAGCAGGCAGATCAACAGTTCAAGGACAGCCTCTGCTACACTGCAAATTTGAGGCCAGTTTGGACTATGTGAGGCCATGTCTCAGGAACCAGGAGAAAGAATATAAAATCACCCTGTGGCTTCAGTGGTGACCTTTAATACAGGATGTCACCTCACCACGGCTTGGCTGCTGGGACATGACTGCTAAGGGTCCAGCAAGAGCGCCTTATTAGGTAGAGAGCAAGAGGCAACTTGCTGTGCCCCTGTGGGTGAGTGCAGATGCGCTTAGTCAGTGAGTCCTGGAAGCAGTGGGGTCCACAAGGGAGGAACAAGAAATGCATGGCTGTGGGCATGGAAACCACAGACAAGAACAATCCCTGATTTGCCAAAAGCCTGTGAGAATCCCAACTTTCTGCGCCAGTGAACCCCAGTCACTATGAAAATGGTGGACGCTGGATATGTGTGCCCATAGCACAGGATCCCAGGCTCAGGAGATCACATCACCCCATACAACTCAAACAAACTTCAGGCATAGGGTTAGCCCACAGACAGAGTCGCTTTTGTAAGGAACATCTGAGTCTAGAAACAGTCCCATAGGTGAGAACGTCTATTGGCAGGAGAGGGTGAGTATGTCACTGGGAGAAGTCTCATCAGAGGAGCTTCCTACTTCAATCTGTGGGCAAGTCTCAGCCCTACTTGTATACTTCTCCTGGGTGACGCCCCACACTGAGCTGTCCCCACCTCCAGAGGTTTCCATATGTTCCTCTTCTTGGTTTTAGAGGCAACAAGATTGACACAGTTGCCTGGTTGCTCCCATGGGTCTGGGAAGGCTAAGTAGCAGGCTAACCAGTAGGTTTACCGCTAGGCTGACCAGTAGGGCACGTCTTCCTTTTTCACTTGTTGACCTCTGTGACGTTTTGTATATGCTTGACCCAGGAGGTGGCATTATTAGGGGGTGTGGCCCTGTTGGAATGGGTGTGTCACTGTGGGCAAGAGCTTTAATACCCTTGTCCTAGCTGCCTGAAAGCCAGTCTTCTGATTGCCTTCAGAACAAGATGTAGAACTCTCAGCTCCTCCTACACCATCCCTGTCTGTCCGCTGCCGTGCTCCCACCCTGATGAGAACAGATTGAACCTCTGAACCTGTAAGCCATATCCAATTAAATGTCCTTTTAAGGGTTGCCTTGATCACAGTGTCTGTACACAGCAGTTAAACCCTAAGATAGTCTCTTTTATGTTATGAAGTTCATCCCACCTAAGAAATATAAATGAGAAAGGGAAAATAGTTTTCCTTCTGACACTACCACTTACTATAATAGTCACAGTGTGATGCACACAGTTCAGTAGAGAGGCTGAGAGCCCTGAGTCATCTTTACATTAGTGATAGTGAGTGGATTTGAGTCTGCATTCCTTTTATGTGGCCCTCTGTTGCGGCAAAGCAACTCTAGGACACAGTGGCTGTGATATGGCAGTGGCCTCCCAGGGCTCTGAGAGAGGCAGGGAGGCTCCCAGGATCAGCTGGAAGCAGTGTGAGTGGGGAATTGCAGGGACTGCAGAGGTGTCTCAGTCCATAAAGACTTGTCATACGAGCATGAGGACTTTCACACACACACACACACACACACACTCACTCACACACACACACACACACACACATAGCCTTCACATGAGTCCGCTGGCACAGACTGGTGGTGAGCCAGCAGCACCCCGGACAGTCATCTGTCATCTGGGAAAGGTCAGGCATAGAATGCAATAACTTAGAGAAAAGCTGAACCAGCAAGCGAGCAAACAAAAAACCATTTTCTCTTTCAGGATCTCCCTATATAGGAATCTCCGGCTATCCTAGAACTCATAATTCTCCTGCCTCAGCTTCCAAGGGGTGGCGGCTAACCACACTCAGCTCATCTGCTAAGGTTGTTGTTGTTGTTGTTGAGGCAGGGCCTGGCTATGCAGAACCAAAAGTGACTTTGAACTCCTGATCGTCCCACCTCTTCCCCCAAATGCTAGGATTACACTACCCAGACCAGTTAAAACTAGCTATTTTTCGGGTCTTAGCATGAAAATTATTTACAGAGTTTCCTTTATCACCTTAATTTATTCTTTTGCTCTCCTGGCTCATAGGTGGTCAGAGGAACCTCTGAGAGCTTAGAAACCTTCCCCCAACCGCACACAGTTCCCAGAAGGCAGAACTGGTCTAGCATACCTGGTGTCTAGGTTTGAGCCTGAGCAAACCTATTTGAGGCCACCAGATCCATTAAGCGTAGATGAGACCACAACTGTTCCTGTAGCCCCCAGAGCTGGCAATTTTCCAAGCTGTAATTCCCCACTGTCCCAAATGCCCTAGGGACTCGCCTGCTGTCCTTTAATGTACAACTAGATGCTGGACTCTGTTCGGCCCCATGAGGGGCATGGGAGGAGCGGGGAGGACGTGGAACTAGCAGCAGCTAAGTTTTGTTCTGCTGGAATAAAGACAGCTCCTGGTGACCACTTAGCAAGGATATCATGGCTGTCAGCCATTGCTGTGGTCTGGGCTCTGTCTCCATAGCCCGTGACCCTCCAATAGCAGGCAGTAAAGGATCATGTTCTAGACCCGGAGCGCCATCTTTGAGACCACCACGGGTCCTGTGGGAGCTGATGTAATCTGGGAGCTGGGAGATCACCAATTAGGCTAGATTGGCTGGCCTATAAGCTCCCTGAATCCAACTCCATAGCTCTGGTATTACCATGCTGGGCTTTTTGCATGTTGGGTCTAAAGCCTGATAAACTGAAAGGTTTCAAAGCCAGGGTCTCTGACTGTCTCCTACTTCTATTCTCCCTAGGAGTAACAGAAACCAGAAGTACTCTGAAGTCAGAGGGTGAGCAAGGTAGGGTAGAAAGAAAGGTTACCGAAAGTCAAGGTGAGCATGGTAGGAGACTGGAATTAGACAGCCCCAGGGAATATTAAACAAACAAGCAAATAAGCCAATCCCTTATTACACCTTGTAACTTACCTTTCTGTTCTCCCTGAACATGGGTGGTTAGAGGAAACTCTGAGAGGTTAGAAATATTCCCCAATGACATGCAGCTATGGAGAGCAAGGCTGACCCAAAATGCCCTGCATCTAACAATGAGCCACTGAGAGACACTGTCTAAAGTGCCCTGTGGTGTCTGGTCAGCTCCATTAGGGCAGGTTTTGACACTTGACCTATGCCCTAGTCTGCAAATCCTGTTCTTCCTGTCATGACTTCAATATTGCTTGAAGGGATATAGGATGATGGCCTTGACCCATAGCTCAGTGAGATGACATCCTGCAGGCCTCTCTGGGGGCTCTGGAAGTGACAGCCACCTTGAATTAACAGTCTTGGTTAAATAATCTTTGGATTGAGCAGAACCAATACACTGTGAAGGAAGCCTCTTCCCTCCCTCTCCCCTCTCCATCTCTCTCTGTCTATCATTCATTGATGCATGTATGTATGTATGTATGCTTTATCCATCCATCCATCTATCATCTATCTATCTATCATCCATCTCTATCACACACACACACACTCCCCTGCTCTCTCCCTTCTCTTCTCTTCTCTTCTCTTCTCTTCTCTTCTCTTCTCTTCTCTTCTCTTCTCTTCTCTTCTCTTCTCCTTCCTCTCCTCTCGCTTCCCTCTCTCCTCTCCTACCCCCTCCTCCCTATTCCTCACTCCTCCTCTTCTTCCTTCCTCTCCATTCTCTCTCCTTCCTTCCCTCCCTTTCCCTTCTTTCCCCACTCCCCTTTCTCCTCCCTCTCTCCCCTCCTTCTTTTCTGTCCCATCTCCTATGCCTCTGCCTTTTTTAAAGACAGGGGTCTCACTATGTAGCTTGGCTAGCCTCAAACTCACAAAGCTCCATCTGCCTCTTCCTTCTCAGTGTTCAAATTAAAGGTCTATACCACCACAGCCAGGTTCTACCTCCCCTCTTTATGTCAACATCAAGTCTTGGGCTCTTGCTGGCCAAAGCCAGGTCCTGAGCTCCAGGGTCATTAAATTTGGTTATATTTGCAATTCAAATTTGCAAAAGAAATCTACAAGTATGTTCAACTCCTGGACTAGGCCCCTTGTTTGTCTTTAGCACATGCAGCCCATCTGTGGAGGAAATGCCTTCCCACCAATTGGTTGCTTTGAATTTCAGTACCCTGAGACCCAGCATTCTCAGTATTATGAATGCCTCAGATGTTGTTGCAACCATTTAGTGCTGTTGGCAAGCCCCCCAAAGACTGCCACCCAGCACCTCTGGGTCAGCTCTCCCAATCTACCACTACATCCTCAATCTCACCCACACAGTTGGCTCAGGAGTCACCGGAGTGAGCTGAATGCCCTTCTTCAGTTTTCACAGCACATCTCAGTATGCCAAAGCCTCAGTCTCGCACTGTCCCCACCCCTGTGGCAGTGCTGAGGGTGCGGGCTTAGGAAACCTTAGGCCTGGTATTACATACACTTGGCTCCATGGGTGCTGCTACTCATCTGTAACCTGGAATTCATAGTGGGGATAGTCATGCTATCTATGAGGTGATGACATACATGAATAGGCCAGGTCATGGGGATTTTTCATTCTTGTGTCCACTTCTACCCAATGGACATCATCAACCACAGAGATTAAGTCCCCTCGGAAGCTTAGGTATAACTTGATCTTCCTCTCTCTTAGGGACCTTGGCAGGTCACCAGATTCCTCTGACCTGAGCTGGGTCCACCAGCCATGTGTGCTCATAAAATATGAAGAGCTGAAGTTAGAGCTGCGTGAGGTGTAAAATGCTTCCTGAGCAACAGGAAAGACCAGAGTTCAAAGCCCTAGAGCTCATGTAAAGCTGGGCACATAGCCTGAGCAACTGAAATCCTGGTGCTCTTTGGCAGAAATGAGAGGTGGAAATAGGAGAATTCTAGGAACACAAAAGAGGGGGCTAGTTAGTCTGCCTTACACAAACCATTAGAGATCTTGTGTCAATAAAGGTGGGAGGTGAGGACTACACCTGAGATTGTCCTCTGACCTCCATACCTTGGTATAAGTATAATACCTGCACATACACACATATATATATATATAGAGAGAGAGAGAGAGAGAGGGAGAGAGAGAGAGAGAGAGAAAGAGAAAGAGAAAGAGAGAAACAGAGACAGATAGACAGAGACAGAGAGAGATAGACAGACAGAGAGACCGAGACAGAGAATTTCAATTATATATGCGATTCATCCTATATCTCCATGGATAGGTCCATTCTATACTCTCAGAATCTAGAAACTTGCAGACATTCTCTTTCTGCAACCCTCCCTTCCTCTCTCTGGGTTCCTCTCTCTGTTACTGTGTATACGTTACAAGACTGATACTCTTCAAGGAAACCACATATAAGGAACCAATCTGGCTTTACATAGGTCCCAAACAGAGTGACTTTGTATCCTAGAAATAACTCCATCAAAACCAGAACACCTAAGCATAGTGCAGTGGCATATATTCGCAATCCCAGCACTTAAAATATGAAAACAAGGGGATCAGGAGTTCAAAGCCAGGCTTACCCTCAACGTTATAACAAGTTCAATTCCAACCTGGGATCCATGAAACACTGTCTCAAGAAACAAAATAAATAAAAATGAGGACACCTGGAATACCAGCCATGGTGAGGTAGATGCAGGAGGAACAGGAGTTTAAGGTGAGCCTCAGATAACTGAGTGTCTGACAACACTGAAAAAGAAAAAGAAAAAAAGGGAGATCTAGAAGATGGGGTTGGGCTGCAGTGATACACTGCCTTCCAGATATGACATGGCCATTGTACTCATGACATACTCTTGCCTACACAAGGCCTGTCAATATTCCGATAGGATGAAACCCTGTATAGGAACCCAGCAATATGGCTGATCTGGCAAGAGATCACATCTGAAGACATTCTAGCTCTATGTGATCTGACTGGGGTGCAGACACACTGGAAGGCAGTTGTGTTTGGAAGTGCCATCTAATTGAGGGGCAGACAAAGTGGCGAATTAGAGAAAGATTTGACAGAATGAGCTAGAGATACCCAACTCTTGGTGGAACAGACAGGAAAGAAGGGCAATATAGAGAGTGGTGTGGAATCATGGGGTGGGGGTGGGGGGGTGGGGGGGTGGGGGGTGGGGGGGTGGGGGTGGGGGGGGGTGGGGGGGTGGGGGGGTGGGACAGTTTTACTGGGACAGTTTTACAGAGACAGCTTGCAGAGAGAGCAATATAGACATTGGTGAAGACAGAACAAGCCAGAAAATGAGAAGGAGCCAGAAGATCAGAACATATTGCCAGAGTTGGTTTGAGGCCAAGCAGAGCAATTCAATCAGAATCCAAGAGAAACCAGTTTGAATCAGTCCCCTTGTAGAGGAGTTTGGGCCAGAACAGATGAGTTGAACCAGCCAGCCAGAGTTCAGAAAGAACTAGAAAGGGTGAGCTGAAGAAAGAGCTTCAGCAGCAAGCCTCTGAGACAGCAATTACAACAGGCAAATAAAAGTTACTTTTACAAAGTCCTATCCATAGATGAGGAGGTTTTGGTAGTTACTAACTACTGGGGAGAGACAGAGTCATTTTCCTCAGTGATGTAGCCACTGGTAAGGAAATTGTCCATGGTCGAGTAAATAACTTCATAGACATGCATATGCAAAACACCCTGACTAAATACAGGCTTATAAAAACAGGTATGAAAGTAGGAGTCGGGGCATATTAGGAAGTGGAGTGGGTTCAAAGAGGGTTGGGGGTGATAAAGGAGGAAATGGGGGTTAATACAATCGAACTGTGTTATGTACAAATGAAACTGTCAAGGAATAAATAAAAACTATCTTCAAAAAGGAAAAGTGTTGAGAAGAAGAAGGGAGGGGAGGAGAGAGAAGAGGAAGTGCTGGGGTTTGTGGTGGCATCTGTCCTTGGGCCATTCAAACTCTGCAAACTGAGCTTTCCAGCAAGAAAAGGACATCAGGGGAGCTGAGAAAACATCCGGAAGCTGATGTAAACACCCAGGCCTTGAGTGAGGCAGACTAATTGTGAGCTCCAGAAAACCCCCTCAAATCAAGAAAAGAGACTTTCTGATTCCAGGAATGATGGCCAGGAGGAATTGTGATTAGCCCTGGGAAACTTCTGAGAAAGTTTCCAGTAGAGATCAGAAGGCAAGTGTGGGAAGGATATAGTTAAAGATTTCCCTGACAGTGGTAGAAAGTGGTAGAAAAAAAACTTCTCTACCCCAGAAGTTCTTGAAAGAGAAAAGCCAAGGAAATCAGGCACTCAGTTGACACTGAAAAAGAAAAAAAAAGAAAAAGGCAGAGAAAACTTGCCATGCTAGGAAGACATCAAAAGTCAGAAAGATAATTAAAGATGAGAACTTAATCACCATGTATGGGCTTAGACACTCATCAAAGGCATTGCAAACAACTCTGGAAACAGAGAGAAGGCATTGTCTAATTTAGAGGAAAAGTCCAATTCATTAAGTTACTTCATCTCTCTGGGACTCAGCTTACCTCCCGGAAACCCAAAATTCCATGGGATAAATGGCTGAGCAAAGCTCTCTCTCTCTGTGTCTCTCTCTCTGTCTCTCTCCCCCCTCTCTCTACCCCCTCTTCCTTCCTTCCTTCCTTCCTTCCTTCCTTCCTTCCTTTCTTTCTTTCTAGCCTAGGCTAGCCTCAAACTCACCATATGGCTGAAGCTGACTACCACCACCATGTCTCAAGTGCTTGTAATACAGACAAATGCTGTCACACCCAGATCTTATTTCTTTATAAAAAAAACTCATCAACTTTACAGGAGACTTTTGTTTGTTTGTTTGTTTGTTTATTTTATTTTTCAAGACAGGGTTTCTCTGTGTAGCCCTGGCTGTCCTGGAACTCACTCTGTAGACCAGGCTGGCCTTGAACTCAGAAATCCTCCTGCCTCTGCCTCCTAAATGCTGGGATTAAAGGAATGTGCCACCACCACCTGGCTATGTTTTTTGTTTTCTTAACCCAGTGTCTGGAATCCCCGGCTGGCCCTGAACTCCTTAATGGTGGCCTTGAACTCCTACTCCTTCTGTCTCTATCTCCTCTGTGCTAGCTAGCATTATAGGAATGTGCCACCCACCCTGCTCCTGGGTGTGTTTAGATAAGAAGAAATGAAGGAGGATGAGAAAATGTGTTAGCTTTCCTTGTAGGAGCCCTTGTACTTCACAAGAGGCTTGTTGCCTAAAAACTTTGGAATCTTCAAGGTCTTTCTCTCTCCTCCTCCTCTCCCTCCTCTTCCTCCTCCTTCTCAGTGATTAATAGAAGATTTATTTATGCAAGAGTAGAGTCAGCCTCATTGGGGTCGAGGAGTTACCTCACAAATCACACAAACACTGGTCTCAGTCAGACAAGGATAGTTTATTACGCATTCACCCCAGGACTGATTGATGGGGCAACAGACCAGACTTGAGAGCTGACAGCAACCCTAAGACAGACTCCTACACAGCTTTTAACCCTGAAGTCCACAAACACCTGTGCCAAGTTATTCCGCCAATCAGGATTTAGGGATGGGGACTTCCTTAGGAACATGTCTTTGTTGTGCATTTATCCTGCTCCCATTGGTTGGGGTATTCAACTCTGGCAGGGGACTTGCTTTGACTAACATTCATGTCTTAACTTGCCAACCAGGATGTTGGTTATCCAGGTAGATGACTCTTTCTGCCTAGTAGGATGTCAGTAATCCAGGAAGGTTTTGGTAGTTTACAACTTTACTTGATCTCTACTCAAAATGGAAGTCTTATTCCAAATGGCTTCTTATATTGGTGCAGGTGCCTTTCTTATGTTGGGGTCCATCCCAGGGGCAGCTTATAAGTGTAAAAGCCATAAAAGCTTGTATGCAGGTGCAGGTAGGACTGCCTAGTAGTTGGTTTGGGTCCATGTTTATTGTGGCTAACTACACAAAGCAGTTCTAACTGATCTCTATTGTGATTGGTTTCAAAGAACACCAAAGCACAGAACATAACAGAATACGCAATTAACTCAGGCATAAGAAAATTTTCTTGTAACAGTAGTAACAACATAAAATGGCTGGCTAGACAACCATCAGTTACTCGGGCCTTTACAATCATTGCCGAGCTAAATAGGAGAGGTGAAATGTTTGGTCAATTTTCCTTCCATGGTAAGTTTGTCCTTCTCTCCTGTATGTTTTGAAAGCATAATATAATATCAGAAAAAGTGCTGGCCCAATTCCCAGCACTAAAAGGAAATTCTTGGGAGTGGGTCTGAAATTAGGATCAACATTTGCTGATCTTGCATAGGTCCTAAGAATCAAAGCAGGATCTTTGATGTGCTCTAGGCATTTGGGGTCATAGTACTGCAGCAGATACTCCCGTTTAAGCTGGGTACTTATGCTGGAGCACTCGACTCACATGTCGGAGTCTTAGGAGAGACAATTTAGGGTACTCATGAGAATGGCTAGGGGGGGGGCAGGTCTATATCCTGGCCTCTGGAGTGAAAGATCCTGACAGAATGTAAAAGGTCACAGAAGCCCTGAAATTGGCAAAATAGATGTCACTGTTAGCAGAACTAGCTTCACTGATTTAGAAAAATAGAGCCAGCCGGGTGTGGTGGCGCACGCCTTTAATCCCAGCACTCGGGAGGCAGAGGCAGGCGGATTTCTGAGTTCGAGGCCAGCCTGGTCTACAAAGTGAGTTCCAGGACAGCCAGGGCTATACAGAGAAACCCTGTCTCAAAAAACCAAAAGAAAAAAAAAAAGAAAAGAAAAGAAAAATAGAGGTGCACAATGCTCTGGCCACTCCTTGAACCCGTGTGTCTGCCAATGTTCTGACCGTTCCTTGAACCCAGGTGTGTGCCCACTGCTGCACCTCACTGCCAGGTGTTTGTGATATTGGTTGCTGAGAAAGAGTCAGAAAATCTCCCCAGCAACCACAGCCGGGCCAATCCTGAGTTGTTACACCTGCACCAGACTAATTCCTTGTACCCCTCCCATACCCATTTCTTGAGAATAGACATTGTTTAGATTTGGAATCCCCTACTCCCCCCACTTCTCCTTTCTCCCCGAGGGCCTATAAAAACTGGAACCTCTTTCCCCTCGAGGTCGACTCCTCTACCCCTGCGTGGGATATGAGTCCTCCCCAGAGCTCTGGCTTTCCCCGAATAAAGCCTCATGTGGTTTGCATCAAGCTTGGTCTCTTGTGAGTTCTTGGGTGTCCGCTATTGTCCCGAGGCCCTCCTCTCGGAGTCTTTCAGGACCACTCTTCTGTGAGGCTCTTGGGGCTTGTCGTCTTTCTCCTCTATTTTTTTAGGACTGAGCAGCTAACACAGGATCTAGCCAGTGGGAAAGGCTGATAAACATTAGCAAATAAGAATCATGCTGTGCTAGGTGGGTCTAGCCACATGCCTTTAGTTCCTGCACTCTGGTAGGCAGAGATCTGCAGATCTACATGAGTTCAAGGTCAGCTTGGTCTACATAGTGAGTTCCAGGATAACTAGAGCTATACACAGAGATCCTGTCTCAAAAAAAAAAAAAAAAAAAAAGGAACCATCACCTGATCCCAGTTAGGCCATCAGCAACAGAGAAAAGAAATACCTCCATTCAAGTCTAGCTTAGTGAACCAAAGTGTTTAATTATGGTTATGTAAAGAAGGACGGGTCAGAGGTTACTTATGGTAGTGTGACCAACTCACAAGGGGTTCACGCACTGCAGAATCTGTCTCCCTTCCAGCAGGCACTAACTACTTAGCTATATATATCCCCAGGAGGTGTAGGGCCACCAGAGCACATCCTCGCTCATCTCCACTCCAGGACAGAATGTTAATGAGCCAATCTTGTTTGAGTGTCTCTTGGGTAAATCACACCTGTTTAGAGGTCAAGAATGTACTGGCTAAGTTATGGCCAGGGGACAGCATTCTACAACAGCAGGCCAGACAAACAGATCTCCAGTTGGAACCAGATTCTGACTATCACCGTCAAAGGCCCACCTCAGAGGTCTTCTTCTGCCAGGTAAGTTCAGAAAATGATCACAGGGAACTTGACCTTGAACCCAAACCCTGCCCTTGACCTGCACTTGACCTTGAACCCAAACCCTGCACTGTTCCCATTGCTCCCCAGCTGTCAACGGCCTATGTACTGAGAAGGGATTGACACAGCAGGCTGGTAAATGTTTCATCTTCAGCTCTGGTTGGGGGTGGGGTGGGGGATCCTGCTTGCAGAGGCTGCCAATTTCTCCCCTGAATATTCCAAGGCTGACTGGAAACTACCAACAGTGGGTTACTGGAGGCAGAAATGTTTGCATATAGCTCAAGGCTTTCCCTGCCATACCCCTGGACATTAATTTTCCTGAAAATCAGGACCCACCTAATTTTTCAGTTTCCACAGTGAGGTGACAATATATTCGGGAGACAGTGAAGGAAGGATGACCTAGGTGTAACTGTTTCAGTTTCTGGTTCCCGGGACTTGGGGAACACTTTTTTTTTTTTTTTTTTTGGGCCAGGCAATTTCAAGACTTTGAGTTTATTAATCTTAAGTAACAATAATTCAAAAGGTACAATGGCTTTCCATATTACAAAAACATTTATACAATAATCAAGGAAACTGATCAGGGTTATATCAGTTAATGAGGAAGCTAGAGATCATAGTAAACTACCTCAGGGAACACTTGCTTTTTCTGTTTTTTTTTTAAAGATTTATTTATTTATATGTAAGTACACTGTAGCTGTCTTCAGACACTCCAGAAGAGGGCGTCAGATCTCATTACAGATGGTTGTGAGCCACCATGTGGTTCCTGGGATTCGAACTCCGGACCTTCAGAAGAGCAGTCGGGTGCTCTTACCCACTGAGCCATCTCACCAGCCCTGTTTTTGTTTTTATTTTTGTTTTTGTTTTCGAGACAGGGTTTCTCTGTGTAGCCCTGGCTGTTCTGGAACTCACTTTGTAGACCAGGCTGGCCTCGAACTCAGAAATCCACCTGCCTCTGTCTCCCAAGTGCTGGGATTAAAGGCGTGTGCCACCACGCCCGGCTGTTTTGGTTTTTAAGAGTCCCACATATGTACCCACCACTGGGCTCAAACTCACTTGTGAATTCTGACTATTGCTCCCTTCCCTAAAGACAGATTAATGCACATAAAGGCAGATTATGTTTAACTAGCTGGTCTGAAAGGGACACACATTAACATCTCGTACACTACTGTTTTTCTGGTGTTTAGGAATTCACTGAGTAAAGCCAGGTATGGTGGCAGATACCTTAATCCCAGTATTTGATATTTGAGAGACATAGGCAAGTTTGAGGCTAACCTGGTCTACATAGCAAGTTCCAGGCCAAGCCAGAGTTACATAGTTAAGACCCTGACCTTAAAAAAAACAAAACAAACAAACAAAAAACTGCCAGGCAGTGGTGGTGCACGCCTTTAATCCCAGCACTTTGGGAGGCAGAGGCAGGCGGATTTCTGAGTTTGAGGCCAGCCTGGTCTACAAAGTGAGTTCCAGGACAGCCAGGGCTATACAGAGAAACCCTGTCTCGAAAAAAACCACAAAATAAATAAATTAAAAAAAAAAAAGAGTGACCTCTTATTTAGGCAAATGTCAGAATAGACTGTACCATCATAGCATTTGCAAACTTCAAGATAATACTGAGCATTAAAATAAAAAAAGGATAGAGGTAAAACCTCATAAAATGTATAGTTTAATCCCCTGACAGTACTGTGTGTGTGTGTGTGTGTGTGTGTGTGTGCAAAGTGCCAATTTTATTTACAAGCTTGTTAAGTAGACTCTGCATGCCTGCAGGAAGCAATAAGTGAGGCTGACATCTTTAAACAGCATCTAAATGTTTAAACCTGCTTGCTTGATGGTCACTGCTCATAAAACCTGGCCCAGTGCTTAGTACTTTGATGAGGATCTCCCTAAGGATCCAAGTACCCGTTGTTTGAAGTATACTTTCTTCTAGTGACCAGCCTGGCAAACAGGACTGAGGTAGCTACACAGCTTTTTAGACACCTGTTTAGCAATTTTTTTTTTTTTTCGAGACAGGGTTTCTCTGTATAGCTCTGGCTGTCCTGAAACTCACTCTGTAGACCAGGCTGGCCTTGAACTCAGAAATCCGCCTGCCTCTGCCTCCCAAGTGCTGGGATTAAAGGCGTGCGCCACCACGCCCGGCTCTGTTTAGCAAATTTAATGACAGTTCATGGTATAGCCAGTTGGTTGTTTTTGCTGATTTCTTTTAATGGCAAGGGGATAAAAATCAGCGAAGAGCACAGGATCAGTTACTTAGAAGTCAGCATCCAAGGTAAAAGAATTCTCTGTCGAAATCGACATGACTCCCATCCTCTGATACTCGCCTACTCGCTTCTCAAAGAAGTTTGTCTTTCCTTCTAGTGAGATATTTTCCATGAAGTCAAACGGATTTTCTACTCTGAAAATCTTGTTAAAACCCAGCTCCAGCATAAGCATGTCGGCCACAAACTCAAGATCCCAAGGAAAGAGAATATCTCTTCAATGCTATTGAAACTATGCCTTGTGTGAAGAAGAAGGCTGACTGGGCCTTGCGCTGGATTGGGGACAAAGAGGCTGCGTATGGAGAAAGAGTTGTGGCCTTTGCCGCCGTAGAAGGAATCTTCTTTTCCGGTTCTTTTGCATCAATATTGTGGCTCAAGAAACGGGGACTGATGCCGGGCCTTACATTTTCCAATGAGCTTATTAGCAGAGACGAGGGTTTACACTGGGACTTTGCCTGCCTGATGTTCAAGCACCTGGCACACAAGCCGTCGGAGCAGAGGGTCAAAGAGATAATCACTACCGCGGTTAGGATAGAGCAGGAGTTCCTCACGGAGGCCTTGCCCGTGAAGCTCATCGGGATGAGTTGCACTTTGATGAAGCAGTACATTGGGGAGCACTTTAAGCCTAGCCTGTCCTCTTGGCCACACCCTTTTCTGCCTCCGCATCTGGAATCTGGATCGTGGTAGAAGTTTGAAGTAGAGCTGTGGACCTAACGGAGCAGGGGAGTTCGGGGAGGATGGGCGGGGGCGGGGGACAAAGACTTTGGTCCAGTAAAGAGAGCTTAGGTGTCCTGGGTCCTAGGATCCTAGCTAAAAGTTTGGGGGTGTTTTCACCATGGACTCAAAGCAGGTGGTGGACAGGAGGCCCCTCAACAGGGGTTTCTGGTTACGACTACAACTTCTGTGGCTTTTTTCTTAGACCATTTTACCAGAATTTTCTTCATTGGCCGAGCCAATGAAGGGGTTTGTGTGGGTGAAGAAATCTTTGTCTCAAAAGTGGTTCCGGGATTGCAGTGGGGCGGGCAAGAAGTGGACCTTGGCGCCATCTGCTGGACTTTTACATTTTTTATTATTTGGACGGCCGAGAAACAGAAATTCGTTAGATTGGTCTTTAATCCGAGTCACTTCTGAAAACCTTTTATACGAAGAAATGTAGAAAAGATAATTTTAATGAAGTTCTACTATTTAAGAGCCTTCAGGAGGTTCATGCCAGCACTGGAGAAGCTGAGGCAGAAGACTAACAAGTTCCAAGCCTGGGTCACTTGGTCATTTAGTAAGTTCAAGGCCACTATAGACTACATATTGAGACCCTGCCTCAATATGCCAATAAATAAATAAATAAATAAATAAATAAATAAATAAATAAATAAGGAGGGTCTAGGGAGATAGAGTTGATAAAGAGCTTACTCAGCAGGTATATGGATCTGAGTTGGAAATACAGAACACGGGTTAAAAGCTGGGCATGGTAGCATGCATTTGTAATCCCAAAGCAAGACCCACAGAGAGGGACCGCTCACTGCAGCCCACTGCTCAGCCAGTCTGGTCTAATCAGTAAGCCCCCAGGTTCCAACGAGAGAGCCTGTCTCAAAAGGTGAAAGCTCTCGAGGAACCACACCCAAGGATGACCTCTGAACTCCACCTAGGCACAGGCATAGACATGCACTATGCATACACGTGCCATATACATAAACCAAGTATTACTTAAATACAACATCTCTACTAAAGAATGTATCAAATCTGATCTCTTCAAAGATGGTCAATTAATTTTTAAAAATTTTTTTCTTGAAGTGCCGAGAGATGTGAACTGGGTGGGTGGGTGGGGGGAATTTTATGCATGTTAAACAAGTACTCTGCTACTGAGCAACCGCCTCTGTCCACCAATTATTTGAATTTTTAACTTGACTTCTTCCCCTCCAACATGCCCTCCCTTACAAATGCAGATGGGGGTCTGGAGAGATGGCTCAGCAGTTAAGAGCTCTGACTGCTCTTCCAGCAATCACCTGATGGCTCACAACCATCTGTATGGGATCTGATGCCCTCTTCTGGTGTACTCATACACATGAAATAAATAAAATGTAAACAAACAAACAAAAACAGGAAACCAAAGCACAGACGGTTAGAACTTCTGATAGCTTGGTGTGACATTTTGGCCATCTAATCATGTGAAAGTGACAGGCATTCTGTAGCAAGCATATCACTTTCTGAACTTTTGTCTGTTCCTGGGCCAGCACTATTAGGTAAGAGTCAACCCAAGACTGAGAGGAAATGGGACACTCTACAGGTGTGGTGCACTAAGCTAGCCAGTTCAGTGGGTTAGTGTGTTGCCTGCATTTCCAGTTTATGAAATTCTCATCTTACAATTGGTTTATGGGGATGAAGCTCTATCATAGTTTTAAGTCAAGGCACACTTGCCACACTGCACAATGAAATAGCCAAAGAGAGGAGAAGGGACAGCAGGCACCACTGCTGTGCAAGTTCAGAGGAAGAGGTCTCTATCAACTCCTTTTTCTGGCTGGAACCCTGGAAGCTGTATCAGAGAAAAGAAAGGTTTCTGCTGTGCCAGAAATCCTTAAGAAAATGTGAAGGGATTTTGCAGAGTTAAAAGTGAAGTGCAGGGCCGGGCATGGTGGCACACTCCTTTAATCCCAGCACTCGGGAGGCAGAGGCAGGTGAATTTGAGTTCAAGGCCAGCCTGGTCTACAAAGTGAGTTCCAGGACAGCCAGGGCTACACAGAGAAACCCTGTCTTGAAACAAAACAAAACAAAACAAAACAACACAACAACAACAACAACAACAAAAGTGAAGTGTAGGGGCTGGAGAGATGGCTCAGTGGTTAAAAGCACTGACTGCTCTTTCGAAGGTCCTGAGTTCAAATCGCAGCAACCACATGGTGGCTCACAATCACCCATAATGAGATTTGACGCCCTCTTCTGGTGTGTCTGAAGACATTGATAGTGTACTTACATAGAATAATAAAAGATCTTAAAAAAAAAAGTGTGAAGTGCCTTGGGAAGAAGTTTGCCTTAAAGGTGCTTTTAAACGCAAGGAGGAAGCTTATCTATGAAAAAGCAAAACATTGTTACGAGGAGTCTCTAGGCAGATTGCAATGACTAGGATGTTAAGAAAAGCTGGAAACTTCCATGTACCTGCAGAACCAAAACTGGCATTTGTCTTCAGAATCCACAATATCAGTGGTGTAAGCCACAAGATAGTGTAGCTTCTCTGTGCCAGATCTTCAATTGCACCTTTGTTAAACGCTATGAGGGCTCAATTAGCAGGCTAAATATTGTTACATTTGTTAGGTAACAGTTTCCTCTAGATTTAAACAGTCTACCCATCAGGCACTTACTCCTTTTTTTTTTTTAATGTATTTTAATAGCAAACTTACAGGAACAGCACAGAAGACAGACAACATTAAAAACATGTACTTTTTTTGTAGGACAACTCAGTTAGAGAAGCATAGTGTGTGATAAAAATACTGCAAACACCATTTAGTAGCCGTCAATAAGAAATTTACTTATTTTTTAAAAATCCAAATGCTGGCATTGTCCAGAAAATTTTAACTGATTTATTTATAAGTGTTATAAAGTTGAACTGTTGAAATGTGTTCACTGAAACATTTTGCTTGCATTAATGCTTTACATCTTGCATTTATATTAAAAATTCACACACAAATGAACATGGAGAAATGACAATACCTGGTTCTGTCCCCTATGTTTCCACTTACAATCATGTACTTAGGTACCTTTGACCCCATGGAAAAAAATATCTAACATTCAGAACTACTGATAACAGGAAGAAGAGGAAAAAAAAATTTTTTTTTGAGAATGAAATGTTTCCCCTCATAGTGGACTCTTAAGCACGTTCTCCGAGTATGCTGCGTGCTAACTGGATATCTTTTGGAATAACTGTTACACATTTGGCATGGATAGCACACAGATTGGTATCTTCAAAAAGGCCAACCCGATAGGCCTCACTTGCCTCCTGCAAAGCACCAATAGCTGCACTCTGGAAGCACAGATCTGTTTTGAAGTCCTAAGCAATTTCTTGCACCAGACGCTGAAAGGGGAGCTTATGAATCAGAAGTTCAGTGGATGATAGAGTCTGATTTCAAGGAGTGCCACAGTATCAGGCCTGTAACGATGAGATTTCTTTACCCCTCCAGTAGAGGGCGCACTCTTGCAAGCAGCTTTTGTAGCTAGTTGTTTCCTGGGTGCTTTACCACAGGTGGATTTGCGGGCAGTCTGCTTTGTATGAGCCATGGTATAGATACCTCCTTACTTAGCCCTCTTCTCCTTCGGCTGGAGCTTGGCAAGTGAGAGGCGGTGCTGGCATTGGAGAGCGGCGGCGCGGCAAAGGCTGCAAACACAATTCCTTTTATTATTTTTTTAATATTTATTTATTTATTTTATGTATGTGAGTACACTGTAGCTGTACAGATGGTTGTGAACCTTCATGTAGTTGTTGGGAATTGAATTTTTAGGACCCCTGCTCACTCTGATTGGCCTTGCTTGCTTGGGTCAACCCCACTCACTCAGTCTCTGCTTGCTCCAGCCCAAAGATTTATCTATTATTATACATAAGTACACTGTAGCTGACTTCAGACTCACCAGAAGAGGGTGTCAGATCTCATTGTGGGTGGTTGTGAGCAACCACGTGGTTGCCGGGATTTGAACTCAGGACCTTTGGAAGAACAATCAGTGCTCTTACCTGCTGAGCCACCTCATCAGCCTCAGGTACCCACTCCTTAAACAGAAATGTAAATAACTCAAATAGCTTCAGGAAGTCCCAGAAACTGATTGGATTCCCTGGGCCCCTCCCTGTCAGAGTAATAAAAGCTGCAAAGAAGACTGAACCCAGATCAGCTGCCTGAAAGAAGCAGAAAACCAGACAAGGTGCCTGGAAAAGGTTTAGATCAGAGTCACTTTGAAAGGACCCTCTCCAATCTGCTGGGATGGCTGTTGTATACTCCAGGTTGTCTGTTGTCACAGTCTCCGCTTGCCGCAGAGACATGAACTACACGGACACCAAGGCGGGTTCATGCAGCAACTTCTTTACTTGTGGCTTTTCCCCCTACACAGCTTTTTACTTACAGCTCTTTTACTTGGGGCACAGCTCTCTCCACTTAGGGCAAGGGCTATATTTATACAGTAGTGGCAACTGACCTCATCTCGCTCCACACCACCTCATCCAATCAGAATCACACATGCTCCAGGCACAAGCTCAGGTCAGTCACAGATAGGCTGACAGATTCAACTTGGCAGGTAGCTTACACATGCAGTTTCACTGCACATGTTTGGGCAAGGCAGTAAACGTGGGTTTCACGGGGCCTGGCAATGGGCCAGGGCGCCATCTTGGCCCATGCGGCCACACCTGCTTCCCGAATCTCCCCCTTTTAGTTTTATTAGTAGCTCTGGGATCAGCATCTGTCTTAGGTTGCCCCCATCCATGCCACATCCTTACCTGTCATGGGAGTGATGAACTCACTTTTGCCATCCTGTCTTAGGTTGGTATGCGCATGTGAGGGTCTTACCCGTCATTGATTACTAATCCAGCATGTTGAGCCAACATTGGGGGAATGCTCCTGCTTCCAAGGCTGCCATAGCCTGCACTAAGGCTCGTTTATCAGCCCTGTGCTGCCTTCGCATATGTGCCATCTACCAAAGCATTCCATCACACAGAACAGTCAGCAGGAGTGCCCAAAAGGCCATCCCTCTCCAATTTTTTAAAAGTCCCACAGTTCCCTGGATGATCTTCAGCCATTGCTTTGCAGTTGCAATCTCCACATTGGTGTTGTTCACAGCAACAATCGATGCTCGCAATTCCTTCATCTTTGTGTCGAGATCATGACTCCAATTTCCTAGCAGCATCACACCAATTGCACACGACAGATTTGCAGCTCTGGAAATATTCTGATACTGAACAGAGGTTACACACATTCCTGACATATGAGTAATGCAGGAAGCAAATACTAACTGCTCCAACAACAGCTTGTGCGGATTGATAGGGAAATACACGAGCTTCGGGTTGATTTCCTTCAACATAAACTACTCCCACACCGCCTTTGCAAATACATTAACAGCACCTGGGATTGGCTCAGTCTGGGTCATGACAAACTGAAGCCAATTAGTGGAGGCAAGTACCTCAATCTGTTTTACATCAGGTTGTTTACCAAAAGCTCCTAGCCCCACCTTTAGACCCTTAAGAATTAGCTGGGCTAAGCAGGACTCAACCTGAGTTACAGCAAAGGCAGCCTAGACCCCATAAGTTGAAACTGACTCCTTCAATCTTTGTACAACCTTCCACTCCAGGGGTTCATGATACCATTGCCCCTGTTGGTCCTGAAATACTGGGAAGGCCCCCGCAATGGCGGGCACATTTTTCCAGACTTTTGCATGAAGACTACGCTTTCCCCTTTTGTCTCCCTCACCTTTATAGGGGGAGGAGAAGGCAACGGAGAGGCTGATGGTTCTGGTGGCCTACTGTGCCTCAAACTTCAGTGGGACATCCGACTACAGATGTCACTATTGCTATCAGTCCTGTCACTGTCACTAGTAGACCCTTCAGAGCTAGATTCCTTCTTCTCTTTTTTTATCTTTGGTTTGTTGTCTAAGCTGTTTAGGTTTTTGGCGGCTAGCCTGAGAAGCAATCTCCTTAGCCTCCTCGAGCACTGCCGCTCCTTCCTCTATTTCAGCACTGTACTTTCCACTGGTGTCCCCCAAGCACGCCCTGACTAAGATCCAGATGTCTAACATTTTTACTTTTAGTTGCAGTTGAACCTATGTTGCTGAAATTCCCTTCGATTCTATTCCTGAGAACCTTAGTGCTTCATCCCCCTTTTCCCCCCCGGGGAATCTTACCTTCGTCCTTACCACTGTTTACTAAAGTTTCCTCACCGCTGTCTACTAAGGTTTCCTTATCGCTGTGATGAGTTCCCCGTATGGGCCACCACTTGTTGCAGTCTCCGCTTGCCACAGAGACACGAACGACATGGACACCAAGGCGGGTTCATGTGTTTTTTTCCCCTACACAGCGTTTTACTTACAGCTTTTTTACTTGGGGCACAGCTCTCTCCACTTAGGGCAAGGGCTATATTTATACAGTAGTGGCAATTGACCTCATCTTGTTCCACACCACCTCATCCAATCAGAATCACACATGCTCCAGGCACAAGCTCAGGTCTGTCACAGATAGGCTGACAGATCCAACTTGGCAGGCAGCTTTCGCATGCAGTTTCACTGCGCATGTTTGGGCAAGGTAGTAAACATGTGGGTTTCACGGGGCCTGGCAATGGGCGAGGGTGCCATCTTGGCACATGTGACCGCACCCTCTTTCTGCAGTCTGTGAGCTATCCCTCATGCTGGGGTGGACTTCTGGTGATGCAGCTGTCTCCGTGTCAGTTCGTTTCTAAGTTAACCCTTCACTCGCTGTGGTGGTTTGAATAAAAATGGCCCCCATAAGGTTATAGATTTGAATGCTTGGTCACCAGGGAGTGGCACTATTAGGAGATGTGGCCTTGTTGGAGGAAGTGTATCATTGGAGTGGGCTTGCCCAGTGTCTTGGTCTCTTCCTGCTGCCTACCAATCCAGATGTAGAACTCTCAGCTACCACTCACAGCACCATGTCTGTCTGCATGCAACCATGTTTCCTGCCACAATACCAAACTAAACCTTTTAGTTTAAGCTGAATTCCTTTCTTTATAAGAGTTGCCATGGTGATGTCTCGTTACAGCAAAAGAACCCGTAGCTATGACACCTGTATTCCTGTAAGTAATCCCAATAAAACTCACTGGTTCACCAAGCTGGGCTTTGGTGTTATCTGTATTTTGGTCTGTCATGTGCTGAGAAGATGTGTGTATTTAATCCCTCTGGGGAAAAGTTTTGTCACACAACAACATTGCACAGGAGTACCCCAACATGAAGTCAGTAATGAGCTCGCCTACAAGTCTATCTACAGTAAATGAGCATTAATAACTCTGCAATAAACAGTTGTAATAAGTAACTCAGTAATAAGGTAGTTAATAAACGGTGATTGTTTGGGAGATAAAAAAAAAGGATCACTAACACCTGTAATCATTAAAAAATGCAAATCAAAGCTACCCTAATCCCAGCACTAGAGGTTGAGAGGCACAGGATAGCCTAGGGTACTTAGAAAGTTCTAGGATAGCCTAGGCTAGATGGAGGAACTGGAGTATAAATCCCCAGGACTCATGTAACAAAAGCCAGGAATAGCTATATATACCTATAACCCTGGAGTGGGAGCAGACACAGGCAGATCCCAGCAGTTCAAAGCAACAGAGGAAGACGCAATGTCATTCTCTGATCTTTGCAAGTACGTGCACTGCACACATAAAGAAACACACATACAAGTAAAATATAGTAAACCAAAACAGAAATAAAAAAACCTAAATGGGAGCATCACTCCACCTGCAATGGAATAGCCCAGGGAAAGACACGATCACACGTGCTGGTGAGGACGTGGAGTGTCTGCAGCTTCCGAGCATCACTGATAGGAAGCACCAGGGTGTACTTGCTTTGGACGACAGTTGGACAGTTCCTTGTAAAGTTCAACTTGCACTATTTGCACAGCCCAGCAGCCCTCCTCCTGGATATTTGCTCAAGAGAAATAGAAAATTCATATGTTCACACAGAATGTGTACACAGACATTTATAGCAGCTTTATCTCTGACAGCAAAAATCTGGAAACAACCCAAATGTCCATCAGCTTATAAATGGATAAATAAATATTTGCACATTCAAAATATTAAATATCATGCAGCAATTAAGCAGTAGAATGAGCTATGGGCATATGTGGATATTATAGCAAGGAAGAATCTCAAAAACAGTGTGCTCAGCCAAAGCCAGACTCCAAAAGACCATGCAAGATTCCAAGTTCTTGAAACTCTAGGAGTAAAACTGTAGTGAAAAAAAAAGCAGAACCCTGGTTGTTGGCACTAGGGTAGGAGAGGAGGCTGACTGTTAGGGGACAAGAGTGATTAAAATGTTCCATATCACAATGACAGCAGGAGTTACACCACTGTACACATTTGTTAAAGCTAGGAAACTTACATTCCTTAAAATTGGTGGGTTTTACTGCATACAAACTGCACAACAATAAAGCTGATTTAAGGAAAGCTTCCAAAAAGAGGAGTCAGAAAGTGGGACAGGGGGCAGAGCTCTGTAGGCTCAGTGGGAGGGTGTGTGCTTAGTTTGCAGGAAGCCTGCATTCACTGCCCAGCATGGGGTGGGGGTGGAGGAGGGAGCTGAAAGAATAGGGAGAGGAAAAAGAGGATGACAGAAAAGAAAGAGAATGAAGGGGAGAAGAGCAGAAAGGGGAGAGGAAAAGGGGGGAAGAGAAAGAAGGCCATAGAAGCTACGTCATTGGAAAAATCACAGAATTGCCCCATGGTTATGTGTCCACATTTAGACAGTAAAAATAATAATCTCTGGGTTTCAAGAAGCAATGGGTTCAGTCTTTGTGTTCTTGTTTTTCTATACCATCAGTCTGACATAGCAATAAATCTAGGCTGTCACTGACTGGTGGTGTTGGTAGTCTAGTCCCTCCTTTGAACACATCCATTGTCTCTCTAAAAGGGAGCCCTTCCTCTGCAGAGAAGAAAGAACATTGGATAATTGCTGGACATATCAGGGAGTACACATTGGGTGTTATTCATAGCGTGTATTAAAATGTAATATACAGCACCTGGGAGGCAGAGGCAGGCAGATATTTGAGTTTGAGGCCAGCCTGGTCTACAGAGTGCACTCCAGGACAGCCAGGGCTACACAGAGAAACCCTGCCTCAGAAAAAAAAAAAAAAAAAAAAAAGAAAAAGAAAAAAGAAAAGAAAAGAAAAAGTAATGTACAAGCCCTTCCCCTTAGCAACCCACTACTATGGAAAAGCTCTTAAGGCAGGCA
Organism: Mus musculus; assembly: GCF_000001635.26. NCBI lineage: Eukaryota > Metazoa > Chordata > Mammalia > Rodentia > Muridae > Mus > Mus musculus. Next base: position 12,689,666 of record NC_000079.6, read on the forward strand.
TGAATATATATATATATATATATATATATATATATATATATATATATGAAAATCTGTAATCCCAACACTTGGGAGGTAAAGGCAAGAGGACTGTGGTAGGTGGGAGGCCAGTCTACATTGTGAGACCCTATCTCAAAACAAAACAACAACAAAAAGCAAATAAAGGCTGGAGAGATGCTCAGTGGCAAGGAGCACTTGCTGCTCCTGCAGAGGACCAGGGATTGGTTTCCAGGACCCACATGGCAGCTCACAACCTTTTGTAACTCCAGTTTAAATCCAGGGAATCCGATGTCCTCTTTAGGCTTCTGTGGGCAGTGCACATATAAGGTGCATATCCATACATACAGGCAAAACATTCATCAACATAAAAATAAATAAATAACTCAAACAACAAACCATGAAAAAGTTATCTATTGATGTATTAGCAAAGGGACCAGCAAGATGGCTTAGGGAGTAATATGCTTGCTGGGCAAGCCTCGGAATCTGAGTTCAGTTCCCCATGTACATTGATAGATGTAGAACGGTCTACCTTGAAAGTGGGCAGCATTAGTCACTGGTCTTGAGCCCTGGGTTGTTTAGGGCAGAGAAAGCCAGCTGAATGCTACCCATGCATGCATGCACGCATTCTCTCTGCTCTTGACCATGATCTTGCTGTTGTAAGTTCTTGCTTTGACTTCCTCTCACTGATGTAACCTGGAACTGTGAGCTAAAATAAACCTTTTCTTTTTCATTTCATTTGTTAGGGTATTTTTTTACAGCAACAAAAGTGAAAGTAGAGCCGGGCGTGGTGGCGCACGCCTTTAATCCCAACACTCCGGAGGCAGAGGCAGGCGGATTTCTGAGTTCGAGGCCAGCCTGGTCTACAAAGTGAGCTCCAGGACAGCCAGGGCTATACAGAGAAACCCTGTCTCAAAAAAACCAAAAAAAAAAAAAAAAAAAAAAAAAAGTGAAAGTAGGAAGAGTCTACTCTGAGGACAGAGCCCAGCTATTGTGTGTGGGTTGGCACACCTTCTGTCCCACCTGTGCTTCCTGATCCTCCAAGATGTGAGGAGCATCCTCCTCCTCACGCCCCTTCCATCACAACTCCACTTTGCTTTTCCAGCCATGGTGGACTGACACTGTGAGGTAGAGGAGATCATCCATCTCTTAAGTAGCTTCTGTCACCTAAGTGTCACAGTGATAAGAAAAGCAAAGAATGCTTGAAGTTCGAGATTCTTTCTTTCACTCTGGGTCCGCTTGTCTTCAGCAGTGGGCAGCTGCCGCCTGCGTTGTTTTGCATTCTGTGAGTATCAGGAACATCATGGTCCAGCCCTACACACAAGAACCCAACCAACATCTCCCTTTGGTGCTGGCAAGAGTGAGACACAACATAGAGGTTACATCCTTCTGAAGAAAGCAGCTCAGGATCTCTGTCACCATCCTGTGGCTGGACGCCAGAGGCGTGCCTAGATGCAGAGCGGGCCTCCGGCAAGGGGAGAGGAACTCTGAAACGGAGGCAGGTGTTGACCAGGCTTCCGTTGCTGTTGCTTCTAGGAAGAGAAGCAAACCTGCAGCTCGGGCGGATGCTCAGAACTTAACCCGTGATTGTAGCTTTAACAACCACCTGTAACACACCCTTTGCTCCTTCTGTGCCCAGTTCTGTTTTGGGCTTCCCTTGTTTGATGCATCCATTTTACAAGGTCCTTCTGCTTCTGCTTCTCTGCTTCTGGGATCACAGGTGTGCCCCACAATGCCCAGTTATGTGGCCCAGTGCTTCATGTGTGCTAGACAAGTACCCTACCAACCAAACCACACTCCGGCACTTTTTGTTTCGTTTTGAGATGTAGTCTCTTTCAAGACCCAGTGGTCTTGAGACCACAGTCCCCCTGTCTCACCCTTCCTAATTCTGAGATCCCAGGCATGCATCACTGGATTTGTTTTGTTTTGTCCCCGAGTTTCTGTATAGCCCTGGCTGTCCTGGAACTCACTTTGTAGACCAGGCTGGCCTCGAACTCAGAAGTCCGCCTGCCTCTGCCTCCCGAGTGCTGGGATTAAAGGCGTGCGCCACCATGCTCTGTGCATCACTAGATTTGGATTAGCTTATATATTCATGTGAAAAACGAACATAAGGCTGTGTATAGGTGTACACCTGCAATCCCAGTATTTGGGAGGCAGAGGTAAGATAGTTATGACTTCGAGGCCAGTCTGGGCTAATCAGTGGGACCATGTTTCAAAGTGCGAGGGGAAGAGGAAGAGAAGGAAGAAAGGAAGGAAGGAAGGAAGGGAAAGGAAAGGAAAACGGAGGTGGGAGGAAGAAAGGAAGGAAGGGGCAGCAAAGGAGAGAGAGAAAACATAGTATGAAGGCAGCGGTAACATTTGCTTAAAATACAATTTAAAATCATGTTCACCTGGCAGGTAGGTCCTGGGCAAGCCTCAAAACACACACAGCTGCAGAGATGGGCTGCATCCGTAGAGGACTAAGAAAGTTTCACTGATAGGCTGAGGACCGGCTGCCAGCACGTGCTCTGAAAAGCAGCTGGGGCATGTTTTTTATTTTTCATTGTTTTGTCATAAAATATCTCTATTGTAAACCCAGAAAGATCTGTCAGATAGTCACTTGTCCCCAGAGGGGCTCCCAGCCACACAACTTACTTACATGTGTAAATAAGTATTTGTATTCTAGTCCCTGGAAGAGGAACCCCAAATATGTTTTAGACTCCATTTTCAACACTAGGGTCCACAGCTTAGAACCAAATTTAGATCAAAGTGAGCAAATGGGCAGTGGTGTCCTTTGGGTCTTCCCACTGGGATAGAAGGGACTCGTGGTCAGAGCTACTTAGTCCATAACAAGTGGACTCAAGGGCATCTGCCCACTTCTGAGTATGCACAGCTTCTGGGTTGGACAGAGAGGCATAGGTGTGCCTCATAGCTCGCTCGCTCTCTCTCTCTTTCTGGGAAAACAGAATGTTCTATAGGGTACTTAAAGAAAACAGTAAACGATTAAGTTTTAGGATAAATAAATCACCTGCAGTTCAAAATATTCTCTTTTTAAAACTGGGGGGGGGGGGCGGCAGACATGGTAGTACACACCTGTTTTGTTTTGTTTTGTTTTGTTTTGTTTTGTTTTGTTTTGAATCCCAGCACTCAGGAGGCAGAGACAGGTGGAGCTCTGTGAGTTCCAAGACAATCAGGACTACATAGAGAGGCCCTATCTCCAAAAGCAAAGAGAAGAGGAGAGAGAGAGAGGGAGAGAGAGAGAGAGAGGGAGAGAGAGAGAGAGAGAATGAGAGCTGGGGGCCTAGAGATGTAGCCCAGTTAGTGCTGTTCTCAGCATTCATGAGGCCCTGGGTTCAACACAACTCAGGCAACTCAGGAGGTCAATTCAGGAGTATTAGGAGTTCTCCTGACACTTGGCTTGGCTACATAGTGAGTTTGAGACCACCTTAGGCTACATGAAATCCTGTGTCAAAAATTTTGTTATGCCAAGCAGTGGTGGTGCATGTCTTTAACCCCAGCACTCAGGAAGCAGAACAGGTAGAAGGCAGCCCTCTGGGGAAAAATATGTATATGTGTATATATGTATATATGCGTATATATTTAGGAGGTTCATTCTTGAATCAGAAGCCAGCTGAGGCTAGGCTACTGATTTCCTGACCAACCTAGACTATATTGTACAAGGACTTCTATTGCTGAGCTACATCCTCAACTTTTTCTAAAATTTATTTCTGGTTATATTTATTTTAATTATTGTGAGGCAAGCTCCTACTGTCCTTGAGCATAAAAGCTATCAGCATCTTACTCAGAGCAGGTGTAATTATCTTCAAGAGGCCTCAGTCCCAGACAAGTTCATGTTTCCCGACATCAGGAGGAAGCGGAAAGATCTTTAGGCCCTCTATATCCTTCACTCCCTCTTGTACAACCCCAAGCCCCATCCAGCTTTATGTACTTGTGCTCCAGCTGACTGCTCTTCTGCCGTATAAGGACTCCAAAAGAAGGCCTGCTGCAGCTGTGTCCACTTTAATCAGAGTTAGGAAAAGTGAGTCTGCTCTCAGGTAGGTTGCTGTAGTATAAGGCTTGTGGAGCTAAGCCTGTCTTCCCAAGGGGTGAGAACAAAGAAAGCAGCAGCTCTGGGAACACAGGAGCAGGGTTTGTTGACACTGGGAGGAGGGGTGTGGATGAAGACTCAGGAGGGAAGGACGTCAGGGAGAAGGGAAGGCACCTTGGGAGGATAGAAGGCTGGGAACAGGGCAGGTGGGACAGAATGGCTGGAAGTGAGAAGAGGGAGGAGCGGGCAAAGCAGGGTCTGGTGTCCCCAAGCAGAGCCAGGCTCCTTCCGCAGCCACAGGCTCTCGGCAAGCACAGGCTGCTGTGGTCTGTGAGAAAGCTTTTATTCACCTGCGGTAAAACTGTTAAAAAAAATTGCACGTATAATCCATGTGTATTATACATAATTACATACTCTCTCTATAAAATCACACCAGCACTATATAATTATTACACATATATATGTAATTTATACAAAGTGCGGGTTGAGCCTATATAGTATAGGGTTGATGTCATTTCTCTTTGGGAATTTAAATGTACTATCTTTAGAAGATGAGAACAGGAAGTTGTAATAGGGTGTGGCAGTGCATGCCTGTAATTCTAGCACCTAGGAGACAGAGGCAAGGGAGTCTCCCCATGTTCAAGGCCAGCTTTGTCTACATAGTGAAAAACCCTGTGTATTTTTTTTTAAAAGAAAGTTGTAAAAATGTTTGCCGGGCTGGTGAGATGGCTCAGTGGGTAAGAGCACCCGACTGCTCTTCCGAAGGTCCAGAGTTCAAATCCCAGCAACCACATGGTGGCTCACAACCACCCGTAATGAGATCTGACTCCCTCTTCTGGAGTGTCTGAAGACAGCTACAGTGTACTTACATATAATCAATAAATAAATCTTTAAAAAATAATAATAATAATTAAAAAAAAAATGTTTGCCTCTGCCCCCAAACTTTCATAGGCCTAGAGATTCCAAAATTGTGGGAATATTAAAATAGATAACTTGGGAACTAGACAACTCCCAACAGTATTCTGAGGAACGGGCAGGGCAAAATCAGAAGTACTCATTGGGCAAGGCTGCACTGGTGTCCTCCCCGCCACGCCCCCCGCCTCCCGCCCCCACCCCCACCCCCACCCCCGCGCCAAAACACTCTGATTTAGGGTTTCTTTCTTGTCTCAGGAGAGGACCTCAAGGCAGGAATCTGGCGGTAGGAACTGAAGCAGAGGCCACGGAGAAATAATGGCTCACTCAGCCTGATCTCTTATACAACTGAAGACCACCTGCCCAGGGATGGAAATATTCACCCACAATGGGCAGGGCTCTCCTACAAGAATCATTAATTAAAAAAAAATGTGGCTGGGAAGTGGTAGCTCACACTTTTAATCTCATCACTTGGCAAGGGTTTCTGTGAGTTCTAGGCCAGCCAAGGCTGCAGGGAGCGAGACCCTGTATCAAAATTTCAATAAATAAAAAGTCTCACAAACTGGCCTACAGGCCAATATAATGGATACAGTTTCTCAGTTGAGGTTCCCTCTTCTCAGATGATTCAAGCTGTGTCAAGCTGACAAAAACTAACCTTCTAGTCTTCATGGGTGGGGTCTGTGCGGGAGTTGTGAGCAGTTTGTGCAGAAGAGAAGTGAGTTTCATCTCAACAACCAGCTCTCTGGGTAAGGAATCCAGTCCTGTGAAAATCCTGCTCCAGGAAATAATTAATGCCTTCAAGGGTGGAGCCCCTAGCACTGGATTACTCTCCACCTGGCCCCACCCCTTAAAGTCACAGCACAGTAGCCCTTCTTACTCTGTTGACTGCTGTGCCCCTCAGCTAGAGAGAACATTTAACATGCTTTTATTTGCAGAGACCAGAGGACAACAAATGACAGCCAGATTGAGTCCATCCATTCTTGTGTCACCTGGAAATGGTTTTGCATTTTAGAATGGAAAGACGCTACTCTGGTGAGAACATTTATAAATAACATATATAAATAACATAAATAAAAAAATCTTTTAAAAAATGAATTTTACCTTTTACCTCTATAGAAAAAGGTTTCATCCCTGCTGGAAATAATGCCCAGCACACAGTAGGTCTGAGCAAATGAAGGAGTTTGATGAGTGCTTCCTTAAGGTCCATTGAAAGAACTCAAAACAGCAGTGGGGAGGTGGCTCCAGGTAGAGTTTGATTTTCAAAGGCATAGTCATGGAAGGGCCAGCCAGCGGGACTTCTCTTTATTAGAGGATGTGGCGATAGGGAGCCAGGAAAGGGTACAGAATCAGAATGGAGAGGCCAGAAGAAGAATGTAGAGTAACTGAAGGGAATTAGAGGTAGGGAATGGAACCAGCACTGACTCTAGAGTCTGGCAGAAGCCTCTTGCTGGCTGAGAAGGGAGCATTCAAGCACAGTTAGCAGCAATGGCTTAAGGCCTTCCTCCCTTCCCAGCTGTCAGCCTGTAATTTTCCAGTCATCTCCCTAGAAATGGAATTTACAGTAAAAGGACACCAACCCTTACCTAACCTCAAACCCTTATGCAACCCTAGTGGCTCCTGGTTTTATCTTATCAGATTGTAATTCAGAAGTCACCCCTGAAGGCATTCTCTAATCTCAGGTTTGGAAAAGAGAAACAGATGGAGGGGGCTGAACCTGTCGAACAACAAAATTCCAGAAGCTTCCAGAAGCTTCTAAGAAGTCACTTGGAGACGCTCATGTCCTTTCTCTGAGCACCTTTCCGTTTTGAATAAGCTCCAGTTCTGCTCTTCCTGAAATTCTTTTAGGCTGTTTGACCACAATGCCATGGATCCAGGTTTTGTCCAAGAAGAGTCTCTGATAAAGAACTCCAGAGGTTAGGCAAGTGACAGTAGAAAGCCAAGCTCTACCCTGTGTTGATGTTGATGCAACCAGATGTGGCAGATGTAATACACACCCTGGTCCTCACCTGGAGGTGAGGGCAGGGACAGCAGCTCAACACCTGCCTTGGGACTCTAGCATCTGACACATTAAAGCCCAAGGCTACCAACTGCACACACTGGCTTGTATAGAGCTCTGAACTCACTAGGTCTTCTAGGCCTCACAGGGTCATGTAACTCCTGACCGTTTTAGAGCTGAGATGGTTGTGGCGACCCGCAGACTACCGTGACTCTGTAGTCATGGCAACAAATAGTTCTGCCCATAGTGGTGGAAATAGGACTGTTAATTTTACATCTCAAAAGGGGGAAATATGTCAAAAACTCTCACCTGGCCTGCAGGAACTGCTCTCTCCTGTTTCAGTTCCAGCTGCTTGTGGGCTAAGAGGGAGTGGTGCTAAGCTATATAAGTAGAAGGTTGGCTGAGGGTTAGCACTCCATTGATAAGTTGTCACATGCTATGATGGGACTTTTGGTGATCCAACTATCTTCATTAGGGTTCTATTGATGGATGAAACCCGAGTACTACATCATCAAAAGCAGTCAGGAAAAGAATTCAAATAGGGCAGGAATCTGGAGGCAGAAGCTGGTGTAGAGGCCATGGAGGAATGCTGCTCGCTGGCTTGCTCCCCATGGCTTGCTCAGCCCTCTAGTGATACCCATGACCAACTGCCCAGGGTTGCCACCACCCCAATATACTGGACGCTCCCACATCAAATTATTAATTAAGAAAATGTCCTACTGACTGATCCTTGGATCAATCTTATGGAGGCATTTTCTCAACTGAGATTCCCTCCTCTCAGATATAACTCTAGCCTGCGTCAAGTTGACACAGAGCTAGCCAGAACACTGTTTGGGTCCCCTGAGATCTTGTAAGCAACATCTAGACATGGATAGAACTATATCTTCTGGAGAGTTACAGACAATTGTGAGCTGTCAGATGTGGCTGCTGGGAACCAAACTTTGAGCCTCTGCAAGAACAATAGACAAACTTAACTGATGAACTATCTCTCCGCTCCCACCTTGTTTTTTGAGATAGAGCCTTGCGTTGGCCTGGAAAGTGCCAAAAACAAACACCAGGACCTCCCTCCCTGGACCCTACCTCTCTGGTGCTGGAAACCCAAGCATGGGTCACTGCGCCTATCTTCATTTTTTAAACTTAGATTTTAAAAAGAAATGTTTATAGCATTGCAGATCAACTAAGACCCTTGTTTATACTAAGTGCATGATCTACCATGAAGCTGTACTCCTAGCCCACATTTTTTTAAAAAGGGTGTATTATGGAATTATGTGTTCGTTTGTTGCTAGTGAAGTTATCAAATTATTCTTAAAAGCATCATCAATGCCTTTAGTGGGGACATACATCTGTAATCCCAGTGCTTGGAAAGCTGAGGCAGGATGGTTGCTGTGAGTTTGAGGCCAGCCTGAACTACATGAGTACCAGACAGGTCAACCTCAACAAAATATCACCCCAGCAAGACAAAACAGTATTATTAAAGTTTCATTTTTATTTCCATTCTAATGTGTGTAGTGTGTGTATGTGTGTGTGTGTAGTGAGTGTGTATAGTGTGTGTATGTGTGTGTGTAGTGTGTGTATGTGTGTGTGTAGTGTGTAGTGTATGTGTATGTGTAGTGTGTAGTGTATGTGTGTGTGTAGTGTGTGTAGTGTGTGTGTGTAGTGTGTGTGTAATGTTTTACAAGTGTAGGAGCATGTGTAAGGGTGCATGTGCACTCGCAGCACACTGATGTGGAGGCCTGAGATTAGTAATTGGAATCATCTTCAGTTAGTCTTTCACCTTATTCATTAAGGCAAGGTCTCTCAATCAAATCCAGAGTTCATGGATCTGGTAAGTCTTACTAGACAGACTTCTCTGGGGAACCTCTGTCTCCATCTTCAGAGGTTAGAATTCCAGGGAGGCCAGCACACCTGCCTGACATCTGTGTGGGTTCTGGGGATCAGAGTCCTCCGCATTCATGCTTGCAGAGCACACACTTTAGCCTAATAAACCACCGCACGAACCCCTTGCTTCACTTATTGAGAGTGGGTTTCATGTGACCTCAGCTGGCTGCAAACCTTTCCATGTAATCAAGGATGACCTTGAACCCTTGCCATGTCTCTGTCTCCCAAGTATTGGGATTACAGATGTGTGGCCTACTGAAGTCTTAAAAAGTTAACCCTTTTCATGTGCACACAGTGCTCTAGAGTTAGAATATAGATCCTTGATCCAAAGAAAGGAAAAAAAAATCACACGAAACAACTAGAAAAAAGACCATATTATTATAAACTGTATCATTGTTTTGGCCCAGGCTGGCATTGAGCACACTATGCAATTGAGGTTGACCTTGAACTCCTGATCGTCCTGTCTCCATCTCCCAAATGCTAGAATTGCAGGCGTATACCACCATACCGGGACTTTACATACATTTGAAAAATGTTCAGAGCACAGTTTGTGATGCAGATAATGAGAACTATCTGGAAGTATAACTCCTAAAGGAACAGGGGACACAGCCCGCAGTGTCCCTGGTAAGATACTCAGCAGCAGAATTAGGTCTCCCAGAGACAGGGCAACGTGAAGTGACTGCAGAGCTATAAATAGTGACAGCCAGTTTACAGTACAGGCTGATGAAGTATGGAACCATAAACACACATAGAGTGTGGCTGTTAGCTAGAAACACCGGACCAAATGCATCTACATGTAGAGACTAAGTTCTCTGTTTAGGTTGCAGAAACCTTGTCTGCTATGGAAAGGAGAGATGGTGTAGCAGTTTTGGGGTTAAACAAAGCAAGGCTTAAGCCCTTGCTCTTTCACTAGCTGTGTGAGACTGGATGAGGCTCCCCAAATTCACCACATGGTTCGGCTGTAGCTTCACTAGGCTCCAGAGAAGCCCAAAACCTCACAAGCAGTGTCTAGCCTCACTCGCTGTATATTTGTTGGGCCATTATCTTGCCCTTCCCCCCCCTCCCCCCAGGATATTGCCATTTTCTCACAAAAGGGATTATGTATTCATGTCTATGGTATCTGCCTGGTACCTTCTCCAGAGATGTTGAGCTAATCAACATGACAACAACTTGTTCAGATAATGATGGAGGCTTCGCGTTAACTAGATTATATACTTTGTCTAATTTCGGGATCACCTTATCTAACCCTCATAACAATTCCTCAATTGTCCCTGTGAATATCCCAATCAAATGATAGGGATACAGAAACTTTGCGCTCTTGCTACGTTTGTGCAGCCAGTAAAGGGGGGGGGGGTAGGGGGTGGGAAGGTGGAGGAGGAGGCAGGCTCTGCTCCTACAGTCACCAAGAAAAATTCCACTGGCCAATAGGAGTTTCAGCAGCTGTCTGAGTACCAAAAAGGGAGAGAATCTGTGAGAGGGATAAGTACATTCCAGGCACTGACCACAGCTTTGGGACAGCCCTGATGTGTAATGAGCTTGGGATGGGGGTTGAAGGGGAAAAGAAAGGTTGCAGGTGGGAAAAGGCTGGTGAGCTCCTTTTCTTGGCCTCTACTGGGTCTCAGTGCTGTAGGGGGTCCATGAGTACTCTGTGCAGGGGAACCCAGGCCTCTGCACAAAGTTCTCAGTAACTGAAACAAGGCAAGCTAAGGCCTAGGATCTTAGACATCAGCCAGGCAGTGCACAGATGGCATGGGGTTGTCAGGGAGCTAGGAAGGATACCTGGGCATATGGAAGGGATTGGAGCTGCACAGTAGATCTGACAACAGACTTGAGCACCGGGGATAATGTAGCAGCACAGATGCAACTTAGTGTCAAGGTTTCAAATCCATGTAGTGGTTGAGGGGCTTGCCATGTGTAAAGCCTTGGGTTTGACTCTTCATACTGCAAATATGCTAATAACCAGCTGGATGTAGTGGCTCATACTTGTAATCCCAGCATCCAGGAGTCTGAGGCTAGTAGGCTGCCATGAGCTAAGGCCAGCCTGGACTATGTAATGAGACCCTGTCTCAAAACAAAACAAGGGTCTGGCCAGAGTGTTTGCCTAGCATGATGAAGCCCTAGGTTTCATTCCCATGCTGTGTGTGTGTGTGTGTGTGTGTGTGTGTGTGTTCGTGCATATCCAGAACTTGAGAGCTAGCTCAGCTGGGTAAAGTGTTGGCCATGCCAGCAGAAGGACCTGTTATTGAGAACCTAAGAGGAAATACTGAACACAGAACACTCCGTGCCTAGCAAGCTCTTGGTACCTGTTATTGCTGACCACTCAAGAGCGTCAATGAAAGAGCATCCCCCATAGATCAATAACTTCATGCTCAGGAGCTATGTTCCATTGCCTCTTTCTTCAGGATTTTGCTGGTTCAAGGCTCACGTTCTCCATTAGTCCCATCACACATAGTTTTCTGTATACTGGAGAACTAATGGAGGTTCCAGACCTTTACTCTCAGCTGCTGGGAGGAAACAGGGGCATCCTGTTGACCTCTCTGAGTCAAGGGTCGGACCCCGCCCCCCCATCCTCTTCCGGTGCTCTCAAAGCCTGCACTAGTTTTTCAGCCTTCCGGTGGAATTCAACTTTAACTTCATTTCTTCTCGGTTTCATTCTTTCTTTCATGACAATGTCTATTAATTTCTTCTCTGTCTCAACTTCTTCCCTTCTCACGGGTCACCCCCAGTCCCCAACAGGCTTGGTCCAGTGGTTTCTCTCTATATTTTCACTTAAGGTGCCAAACTAATGATCAACAGCTGACTGGAAATATTACATTGCTTAAAAGTTATCTTTATTCTGCCGGGCGTGGTGGCGCACACCTTTAATCCCAGCACTCGGGAGGCAGAGGCAGTCGGATTTCTGATTCGAGGCCAACCTGATCTATAGAGTGAGTTCCAAGACAGCCAGGGCTATACAGAGAAACCTTGTCAAAAAAAAAAAAAAAAAAAAAAAAAAAAAAAAAAGGACTGTCCAGGATTCTCTGAGTTTTTAGGGGAGCTCAGATTCTTGGATTTGTTATTCAGCTTTGCTTGGACCATCGCTCCCAACTTCTCTGCACGGAGTTGATAATCGGGTCCCTGGAACCCGCCCTGCTCCCACCTTCCACCTCCCAGGACCTCCTTTCTCTAGCCTCTGATGAAACTGCATTACTTCCAGAAAACCCGCTTTGATTCCCAGCACGCCACACAGAAGTTTGCTCTGGCCAATTCCTCCATTCCCAAACTGTTTTTATTGCTTGGACTCCAAGCAAATCTGACTTTGAATTGTGTCCCACACTTGAGACTTTGTCTGGCAGGTGTGGGCTCCTGTTTCCTGCGGAATCCTATAACTTAAGGAACCCAGAATCAGGAACTGGAAAAATGCTCACTTAGTGATTGGATGAGTAAAGGCACACACATTTGTCAGGCTTTTTGCGCATTTCGAGCATCCGCTCAGTCTCCTTTCTAGGGTGGGTTCTGTCCCGTCCCTGGCCCCAAAGTGTTTGTTTCCTGGTTGCCCGCTCTCCAGGAACTTGCCTAACTGCAGAATGCTGTTGCAAAGTTCCTTCTTTCTGGATAGGAGCCCACCGTCGGGTTGGATCCGGAATGCTGGGAACCAACGCCCACTGCTGCGCGGGGGAACCTCGGTGTCGCCCCTCTTCCTCCTGCTCGCTGCCATTGGTAGACGGGACAGGCGGGGTGGGCGGGCCCTCCCCCATAGCCCCTCGGTTCTCCTCCCCATTTCCAGGGGTGGGGACGACGGGAGGCGGGAGGTGAGGAGGGACTGCGGAGGGGAGTAGGGTTATATCTGCGCCTCCTCCGCCTGAGCTGCTAAACCGCCGGGATTGTGGGACCACAGTTGGGAAACATGCTGGACGCGAGCGGCTGTAGTTGGGCGATGTGGACGTGGGCGCTGTTGCAGCTGCTGCTACTAGTGGGGCCCGGAGGCTGCCTGAATCGCCAGGAGCTCTTCCCCTTCGGCCCTGGGCAGGGGGACCTAGAGCTGGAGGCCGGGGACGACGTTGTATCCCCCTCCCTGGAACTGATCGGAGAACTGAGCTTCTATGATCGTACGGACATCACGTCGGTCTATGTGAGTTGGGGCCGGGAGGGGAGGAAGGCCAGGCTATGCTGGGGTCGCCAGTCCAGAGAGACAGATGTGGAACTTGGGCGTCGCCCTCCGGGACCCGAGTGCTAGCTGTCCCAGTGAGGGGCTCTCCGTTGAATCTGCGCATCTAGAGGATCGCATTGCTTGTCTGTCACCCCAGTAGCACTCGAAGTTTAGGGTGGCATCTGCCTCCGGGATCCACTCATCTATGCGCGCGCCCTGCCAGGATCTGGGGACCTCGAGTAGAGTTTTCCTTCTCGATTCCGTGCGCTTCTCGCCTTCCTACTGGGACAGGTCCCAGTACCCTGCAGCTCAATGGCCAGAGTTGGGTTGTATCCTGTGAGCGCGCCTAGGGACTCTGCCGATGGCAAGCTAGAAAGGACAGAGGAACCCTCCTGCTCCGCCCCAGAGTTTCAGTGGACAGCCCCTGCATCTGTGTGCGTGGGTTCTGGCTACGTCTTGGCAGAGATTTTGCTCTCTTAGTTGGGCTGGTTTCAGAGTACAGAGGTCAGGACTGAGAACGCAGGGCGCCCCGGTGATCCAATTTCCTGTGGCTGAGGGTGTCACCCAGGGGCCCCAGATGAGGAGCGGGACTTCATGACCTTTTAGCTCCCTTGAACCTCCCCAGTGCTGGCAGGGCCTGGGAGCGCTGTTAGCCTGGTCAAGCCCTTTCGTGCTGCTCTGGCACACCATGTGGATTTGATATAAAGCCTGCGTGCATTCCACAAGTGTGTGTGTGTGTGGGGGGGGGACTACACAGACGGCGGGGGAGTGGCTATTCTCTCAGCCTGGCCTGGGCAGATAGCATGGGGCAACACCCACGTGCAGCTTGTCAGCTTTGCCTAGAAAGAATGGGTCACACCCACAAAGAACTCTCACCCTTTGCTGGCTAGTTGCCCTGGCCCCACCGTGGGAAGCCCGGAGAAGCCTATAGACTTTTAGCATGCTTTGAAATACACACAATGAAATCCTCCACCTTACCAAAGAAAACAACGTGGTGGAAAAAAAAAACACACACACACACACAACATATTAAAGCATATACACCAATTTTATGTAGTATTGAGGCTTCTCCATCTTTCCCAGCAACCGCACTCCCCCACCCCCACCCCCGTTAGGGATGTGTTAGGGAGGAGTTAGGAATCAAAACCAGGACTTCCTGCATGACAGATAAGAACTCTACCAACTGCACTATATACTGGCCCCTCTTGTTTCCTTTTAAACCACACTATGTGTAGTGGAAGCTGGAGCAATGGGTTTGGTAACTATTAAAAAGGGTGGATCTGAGAAGTGATCTGAAGTGTATCAATAGTGTCTGTCAGATTCCACACGAGGCGAGAATATGAGTAGGGGCCATAGTGGTACTTGCCTGAAATCCCACACTTGGGAGGTAAGGCTAGGAAGTTCTGGAGTCAGGCCAGCCTGGACTGTGGAGTTTGTCTTTAAAAGCCAGGAAATAGCCTGTGAGGTGACTCACTGGGTAAAAGGCACTTTATTTGTCAATCCTGACAACCTAATTTCATACCCCCATCCCTAGGACCCACATAGTGGAAGAAAAAAACCTGACTCATCCAAGTTATTCTGTGTGTCCCCTCACTCCTCCTAATTTTAAAAACTCCCCAAACAAGCAAAGCACCAGACCAAACAAGCCAGACAGAGCTAGGGGTCAAGGGCCTGATTTAACTCTGGTGCCGGAAGCCCCCAAGGAAACCAGATGGAGAGTATCCTGTGTCTAGCAGACACTCAAGCTTCAAGCTAACAGTCTGGGAGAGGAAGGAAGGCTGGAGACCTTGGTTTACAAAGGGAAAGAGTAAATAAATACATACATGGACTGGAGGTGGTGGTGTAGGCGTGCACTCTCAGCACCGAGGAGGGAGGAATAAGAGGATCTCGGGTTTGAGTTTGAGGATATCCTGGGGTACAAGAAACTCTCTCAGTAAGCAAACAGAATTAAGATAATTTTAGAGTTCTGAAAATAACAGCTATCCTTGATAATGCTCCAAAGAGGCAATCTCCCAAGTGTGGCCCACGGACCTCTGGGGTCAAGGAATTCAGAAGATGGAGGTGATTTTAAGGAATATTAAGTTTATTGCTTTTGTCTTTTTCCCCTTATGTGTATTTTATGTATATGGGAGTTTGCCTGCACGTATGTCTGAGCACCACATATGTGTAGTGCCAGAAGAGGGTAACAGACTCCCTGCTGGGACTGGGGATCCTATCTCTGTGTTGGGAATGGAACCTGAGTTAAATGTTCTTAACTGCTGACCCATCTCATCTCTCCAGCCTGTTACTTATTTTACTAAGCATTGTGATGATGATGACGATGACTATGATGATGCATCTGGGCACATGTGTGTGCATGTGTACATATGGGTACATGTGTGGAGCCTAGAGGGCGGGTGACCTTAGGAATGGGTTTTCTTCTGTTGCTATGAGCTGCAGGGATGGGATTTAGGTAACTCAAGACTTCAGGCTGTGAGACAAGAGCCTTTATCTGCTGTGCCATCTTGCTGACCCCAATGGCTTTTAGACTTTAGTTGCTCAGGAATGTATGATGGAGTTCACTAGGGGATGTATGATACCCACATGTCTGTTCCCACAGGCAAACGAAGAAGCATCTATCTGCCTTCCATATAGTTGGACATCAGGTTGATTTGCAGACACGTGAAGGAAAGTCTCATCTCTTCATATACTTCATGATGTGTATTTTTAAAAAGATTTATTTATTAATTTATTTAATGTATATGAGTACACTGTTGCTGTCTTCAGACACACCAGAAGAGGGCATCAGATCCCATTACAGATGATTGTAGGCCACTATGTGGTTGCTGGGAATTGAACTCAGGACCTGTGGAAGAGCAGTCAGTGCTATCTCTCAAGCCCTCTCCAAATGTATTTTTGGTTGGAACTATAATCACCTGCATTAAAATAATGCTGTTTTTGTTCACACGTGACAAATTCATTATTAAAGTGTTTTAAGTATTTAACTTGATCTTTGCTTCCCCTTTCCATATGATTAAATGTTGATTATGGTCTTGGGGGAATCTTCAAAACTGAAATGTT
This sequence comes from Mus musculus, assembly GCF_000001635.26. Classification (NCBI taxonomy): domain Eukaryota; kingdom Metazoa; phylum Chordata; class Mammalia; order Rodentia; family Muridae; genus Mus; species Mus musculus. The sequence goes on from NC_000079.6 coordinate 12,705,665, forward strand.
CAAAGGGCTCCAGAAGTCAAAATTCCCGAGGGCTGATCATAAATATATAAAATCAAGACATTGAGTATAAAGACAGGAAGGACGCATTGTTGGGAATGTCTTCTGGAAGAGGCAGGTGCCATGTTGGATACTAGCGCCCTCCTGTGGTCCTCATCAGAATCCCTCCCTGCTTCATGATGTGTGAGTCCCCAGAGGAATGGTCCTGAACGGTCATCATTAGAGTCCAGCCAATAAAACCAGTCATTCACCAGATCCCACGCAGGGGCTGAGCCCCATCCAGAGCACTAAAGCACTAGAAATTTCAGAGCCTTGCTGCCCTGGTCCATGAACCTTAAACTCCCTGGGTGAGAGTTTTTGAAAACTATGGTAAAGTTGTTCCAAGGAATGAAAACATTTCCTGCCTTTGCCTGGAACGTTGTCTCCGTTGGTATGCTTGCTGTCATGTTGACTGGCCACCCTCACTGGGCGTGTAAGGCAATGAGTGATTTCTAGGACATGATTTTAGTGATGATTAAATTACTTGCCCATGAGTCATAAAGATGGATAAGCAAGTTAGATATGACTTAATATTTTATTCAAAAAACCTTTCATACAGTTGGGAATAGAATATCTTTAGCAACAAAAAGATTGTGGGCTAAAAAGCTTGCCCTGCAACCGTGAGGACTGGGGTTTGATTCCCCAGAACCCAGGGGAGAAAAGGCAGGAGTAGCATGCAGCAAGCCTGCAATCTCAGCACTTTGCAGAGGCAAAGCCAGAGGATTCCTGGGTCTTGCTGGTCCGTGTTTCTAGCCCAATCAGCAAACCCAAGGTTCAGTGACAGACACTGTCTCAAAAAGTAAGGAGGAAAGTGACAGAACAAGACAACTGATACAGACATCTGGCTTCCAAACGCGCAGGACCATGTGCCTGCACAGACATGCATATATATGTACACACAGAAATTTATCGTATACAGTATATAGGTGTATACTCACGTGCATGAACACATATGAGCACACACAACCTTCTAGTTGTTCATGGGTAATACTGCTTAACTTACTGCCTCACAGGACCTTCAGGACTGCTATCTGAAGCTGCTCCGGATGTTCCACCCTCAGGGGCTCTGGCCCAGGAAGGAAGATGGCGATTTTAGCCTGTCTTAAGCCTTGAGCATCCAGCTTCCGCCTGGGACTGTGAGCAGAAGCACAAGCTGCTCATTTCCCCCAGGTTTCCCAGTGGTTGAGCAGTGACTGGGGTTGAATCTCAGAATCCAAGATTATTAATTCCATCAGGGACTGAAATATAATTGACTAATTATAGTGACCAACTTTTTTTTCATTTTTTTTTATTGGATATTTTCTTTATTTACATTTCAAATGTTATTCCCTTTCCTGGTTTCCCCTCCTAAAACCCCCTAATCATCTCCCCTCTTCCCCTGCTCACCAACCCACCCACTCCTGCTTCCTGGCCCTGGCATTCCCCTATACCGGGGCATAGAACCTTCACAGGACCAAGGGCCTCTCCTCCCATTGATGACCAACTAAGCCATCCTCTGCTACATATGCAGCTAGAGCCATGACTCCCACCATATGTTTTCTTTGGTTGGTGGTTTAGTCCCGGGGAGCTCTGGGAGTACTGGCTAGTTCATATTGTTGTTCCTCCTAGGAGGCTGCAAACCCCTTCAGCTCCTTGGGTCCTTTCTCTGGCTCCTTCATTGGGGACCCTGTGCTTAGGCCAATGGATGGCTGTGAGCATCCATTTCTGTATTAGTCAGGCACTGGCAGAGCCTCTCAGGAGACAGCTATATCAGGCTCCTGTCAGCAAGCTCCTGTTGGCATCCACAATAGTGTTTTGGTTTTGTGGTTGTTTATGGGATGGATCCCCAGGTGGGGCAGTCTCTGGATAGTGACCAACTTCCAATTGAAGCCAAATCATTATTCTGATAAAGTAGCAGATTAATGGAATGGAGAAGTTTGAGAAAAATTGTCCCCAGACTAATTTTATTTGGGATTTTCAATACTTTTTCTTTTGCATTGTGGTACAAGCCTGTAATAATGCCATCACTCCAAGAGACATCAAGCCAACCTGTGCCGCATAGTGAGTCCAAAGATAGCCTAGACTAAAGAGTGAAATAAAGACTTGTTGCTATTATTTTTAGTAACCTGATGGTTAATTGCGCTTACTTTCTCAGGACATTAGTACCATTTTTATTTTGAATCAGGGTCTCTTGTGGCTTAGACTGGCTTTGAACTCCCAATGTGTCTACCAAGGGTTGAATTCCTGATCCTTTTGCCTCTATGTCTTGAATGGTAGTATTACAGGTATGCACTGCCATATTTACTTTATGTAGTGCTAGGGTCTCAACCCTTGGATCTTATGCATGCTAGGCAAACATTCTACTAACTGAGCATATATTCCCAGCCCCATCTGTGTGTGTGTGTGTGTACACATGTATATGCAATACTCCAATGTTAAGCTCAACTATCCATTCATTCTATAGATATTATTATTATCATCATCATTATTTTGTTTATTGACAGGGTCTCGCTACATAGCCCTGACTGCCTGGAACTCACTATGTAGACTAGGCTGGCTTGGAACTCACAGAGATCTATCTGCCTTTGCCTCCTAAGTGCTGGGATCAAAGGTGTGTACCCAGCTTTAATTAACTTCTTAGTGTGCTGGGCACAGTCTGAGGCTGGTGATAGACTGAAAACAAGACCAGCCTTCCATGCCCACAGTGTCATGTCATGAGAGAGGTGACATTCAGCCAATGATCACACTGATAATAGGACTGTTACCACGTGCCATGCTGCATCCTCTGAGGCAGAAGTTCATGTTGGAACAATTTGGAGCAGGGCCCAGGCTAGTGGAGCAGTCTAGAAATGTTCCCCATCATAGCTGCAGCTACGATGATGGAGATTGGCTTTTGGAAGTGTAAGGGACAGGGAGGGGCATGGTTCAGATATGGAGATATTGCTCCTCATGACACCCAGTCAAGAGCCAGGAATGGAGGTTGCTCAGACAGGCTGCAGTCACAGTGCTTATAACAGGCCTTGGTTCCCAGCCAGCAGAGCTCCTTGCTTTTCATTTGGAGTTGATGAACTTCATACTGTTTTCAGTGTGTCTGCACCGGTCTGGCCTGCCTCTTAGCTGTCATGCTATAGCCTGCCCTCCTAGTGTGGCCTCTATACTCATGCCTTCTTTCCCTCTCTGCACCCATTCCATGTAGATCTTTTATAATTTTTTATTTTATTAGTTATTATTACTGTCTGTGTTTGTCTGCATGTGGTATGCATGTGTGATTGTAGGTAAGCTAGTACCACTGAGTGGAGGAGAGGTCAGAGGCTACTTTATGGAGTCCATCCCCCTTTCCACTGTGGGCTCCAGGGATTTTTGAACTCACATCACCAGGCTTGTGTAGCAAAGGTTTTTACTTCCATGGCCCCATCTAGGTATTGGCACTTCTTTTCTATCTGGAACAACACACATGCTATCTCCCAGAGGTACCCCATCCTGCTGCTAGCTCTCAGGTCTCATGCATCCTTTCCAAGAGGGTTCCATATTTGCCCACTCCTTGAGGCATGCTGGAAAGATGTGAACAAATGTCTGATCTCCAGATGTGGCCCCTATAAGAGACAAAAGAAATGATTCCACCCAAATCTAGCACAGCAAACCAACCATTTTGGGGCTTGCTTACAGACATATGGGTTACTAAAAAATCAGTCATTAAAAAGCCCACCTAACATGGGCAGTCACAAAAACTGTATCCATAGAGCTTCTGCACAGCTTGCAGACTGCTTCATAGAAGAGTCTCTGCCCAGCAATTGTTTACTGTGCATATAAGCTTAGGGATGGGCGTCTAGTGAGTCTTGTAAGTTTCCTGAACTTGCTGAACCTTGTAAGTTTTAAGAATGAAACGTTTTATTTGGGAGGATATTTTGGGAAGGAATACCTTGGTTCTTCCTTTGCTTGCTGCCCTGTCTTCACAGTTAATCTGAGCCCTATGGGGACAGGGCTCTACTGTCATATGACAGTTATTTCCAACACTCAGGTGTGTGTGTGGACAGGTGGCCATAGTGAGTGCTGTGGAGCTAAGCAATACACAAATGACTGCTGGACTCTTACTTATTTTTTCACTTTAGTCTATAAAGCAAGGGAGTCACATGACATTTCTAAGTAAGCTAGTGACATGGTGTGTGTGTGTGTGTGTGTGTGTGTGTGTGTATGTGTTTGCAACAGTATAGGAAACAGAGGGCTGTATGGAATAGTTTATGTATAGACAACATGACAATGATATGGATACCTGGCATGGATCAAGATGACTGGTGATAGACATGGGGTGGGAGCATAAGTCAACAAAAGATGGCTGACACTGGATGTCTGGGGAACCTCAAAGTAATCAGAGATGTAAACTGTTATATAAACTATTCCATTCGGAATGTTGCCTTTGTGTAGGCTTTGTATAAATACGGCCTTGAGGTCAGGAGACTGTGTCTTTGCCTTGTCTTCACCAGCCTGTCTATGTGTCTGTCTGTCGTCCAGTGTGTTCACCTCACTGTGGCTTGTCAGGTCTGTATGCCTATGCCTGTCTGTTTGTGGCTTATGTGTGCCTGGATATCTGCAGGAGATCACATGCCTACTGAGTGGTCCTTGTGATGGCCCCTTGCCAGGAGTGATTAGTGTATGCTGCATTTGCCTTTGACTAGGGACACCCTCTTCAATGACCTGACCCCCTGGAACCCTGCTCTTTTCCCAACACAGAGGTCAGTATGAACCTGGAATCTACCAGTTGGCTAGACTGGCTGGCTCGGGAGCTCCAGGAATCCTGTCTCCACCGCCCAGAGCTGGGGTTACTGGCACGGGCTTTTAGGTAGGTGCTAGGAATCTGAACGCAGGTCCTCATGACTGCATGGCAGACGCTTTGCTGTTGGGCCATCTCCCCAGCCTCTAGCATTATTTTCTTCAGCAAGTAAGATAGCATAGGAGTCAAAGAAGCAGAGAGAACCTGTAAAAGAGACTCCAGAGAATGTTATTCCTGGTTGGAGCCTGATTAAAACAATCTGGCCGCACAAAGGCCTCTTCCAGACAAACTGCAATTTTCTTTTTCTTTCTTGCTGTGTTGAGAGTCAAACACAGGGCCTCACAGTTTAACTGCTCAAAATGCTGGCAGGTAGGATACTAGGGTATCCAGGATTTCATTTAAAATACTCCCCCCAAAAAGCAGAGCATGGTGGCCCATGCCTGTAATCCCAGCATTCAGGAGGTAGAGGCAGGAGGATTGCTGCAAGTTTAAAGCCAGTCTGGGCTATGTGATGAGACCTCATCCCAAAGCCAAACATAGCAACCACCACCAAATGTCCCTGCCCTCAAAGTAACTTCAAAGAAAACAAAGATAGGTTGAAGAAATTCTAGCCAGTTTACATGGCCTGACTTACATGGCTCTGGCAGGCCTTGCCCTTCTCCCTAATCCCCTCTGCCTTGCTAAAAACTGTTAGATTATATTCATAAAGCTAGCCAGCAAGGTCTGTTCCCTTATTTGGTTATTTCCTCCTCCTGAGGCTGACTACCAAGGTCCAGCCATCAAAATATTGAAGACCAGCAATCAAAAGCTACCTTTGGTTCACCTAATTAACATTTCCAATTAAAATTGAACACCTCATTCTGACTCGGGGTTTCCCCTTTTGCCTTTATAAACTACCATTTTATGGACCACATCTGGGCTACATCTGTCTCCTCTCTATCCATTACCTAGAGGCAGTCATTTGTCCTCCAGGACAAATTCCCCTTCCCCTTGCTCCCTTCCCCCTTTTCCTTGTCTTTTATCTTGGCTGCCTTTGTCTCTTAATCCCTGTTCCCTCTGAGACAAACAGATCTCCTTTGTGCTGAGAACGTGGTCTTGGGTGTCTTGAGCTGATACACATGTATGGCAGGAACAGAAGAAAATACAAATGATAGTGTGCTAGGAATTGCAAGAGCGATTGACGGATGGGTGTGCGCTTGGGAGGGGCTTGGGGTAAGTTTATATTCTAGGTTGTTTGAAAATTCCCCCAAACAGTAGTGTTTTGCAAAAATGTTTTTGAAAAACTATTCTGCCACGCAACTGGAAAGAGGAACTTTAGAGGGTGGAGAGGTGGGGAGTGGCTAGAAGCCTGTTGCCAGGGTCAAGGTAGGGGGTGTGGTGGGGTAAGGTCAATGGTTGAGCCAGACTCTGTGCTGATGGAAACAGAACACTTGTTAGTACTGTGTGCATTTGATATTCTCAGCAGCCCCAGGAGGGGCTCAGGCAGGAGTTGTGCGGTCCATAGTTGCAGAGCAGGAAACATACACGGCCAAGGGTGTGACCATGGTTGTCTCTTTCAGCCCCCAGCCCAGTGTTCCTTACATCATGCTGAATTGAGTGCCATCCTCCTCCCTCCCTCCCTCCCTCCCTCCATCTCCCTCCCCCTTCCTGTCTCATTGGCTCTTGTTTTGAGCAGACTTCTAGGCTACAGGGGCCACAGTGAGGAGTGTCATGCAGTGTGATCCTGCCTCTTATGATGCTCACAGCTGCACAACTACTGAACACACTTGGTTCTTGGTCCCTGAATGTTCACTTAACTTCTTCCTCTTCCTCCTCCTCCTTTTTCTTTCTTTTCCTTCTCTCTCTCTCTCTCTCTCTCTCTCTCTCTCTCCCTCCCTCCCTCCCTCCCTCCCTCCCTCCCTCCCTCTATCCTTCTCTTTCCTTCTTTCTTTTTTCTTTCTCCGAACACATAAAGTTTCAAACACATAAAGAGGCAAGAGGCACCATGACTCTTGTGGACACCACACCATGACAGTGACACTTTAGTCTATAAAGCAAGGGAGTCACATGACATTGCTAACCTTTTCCAATGTTCATTCCCAGCCAGGGTGGATTAATTCCATACTTATTTCACGGAAGTATCCAGAATAAACTGTGTTCTTCATGATATATCAGCAGCAAATAGCACCTGTGTACCTGCTCTTGTGGGTGACTCTGTTGGCTCTTGAAATGGGAGCCAGTCAGGGGCTTGGTTGAGGTGTTGGTAGAGAGAGATCTCTATTGAGAGAAGAGTTGATTAATCTGGCTGTGATTGGGCAAACCTTTAATCCTTTAATCCCAGCACTGGGGAGGCAGAGGCAGGCAGTTGTCTTCAGTCGATGTTGTTCCAGGACAGCCAGAGTTACATAGTGAGACTGTCACAAACAACAACAACAACCCAAAACCAGAGAGAGAGAGAGAGAGAGAGAGACAGAGACAGAGACAGAGACAGAGACAGAGAGACAGAAAGAGAAATAGGAACTATGAGCTACTGGACCATCTACCTGGTAGGTGCCTTCTCACAGACAAGGACTTTGGCAGCACGAAACCAGTCTGACCTTCCTGGTCACCTGGTCTCAAGATCTTTCTCCAGTTTTGTAAATCTCAAGAACAGCAGTGATTACTGCTGTCAAAGGTCATTGTTTCCTCTCCCAATTTTTTAATCTTTGTATGGGCACCATGGCACACATGTGGAGATCAGAGGACAAGGTGGGAGTTGTCACCTTCCATGCTGTTTAAGGCAGGGTCTCTTGGTTGTTTACCACGGTGTGCACCAGGCTAGCTGGCTGTGAACTTCTTGGGTGTTCTCTCTCCTTCTTTCTTTCTTTCTTTCTTTCTTTCTTTCTTTCTTTCTTTCTTTCTTTCTTTCTTTCTTCCTTCCTTCCTTCCTTCCTTCCTTTCTTTCTTTCTTTCTTTCTTTCTTTCTTTCTTTCTTTCTTTCTTTCTTTCTTTCTTTCTATTTTATTTTTTATTAGATATTTTCTTTATTTACATTTCAAATGTTATCCCCTTTCCTAGTTTCCCCTCCGAAAATCCCCTATCCCCTCCCCCTGCTCCTCAACCCACCCACTCCTGCTTCCTGGCCCTGGCATTCCCCTACGCTAGGGCATAGAGCCTTCACAGGACCAAGGGCCTCTCCTCCCATTGATGACCTACTAGGCCATCCTCTGCTACATATATAGCTAGAGCTACAAGTTCCACTATGTGTTTTCTTTGATTGATGGTTTAATTCCAAGGAGCTCTCTGCGGGTATTGGTTAGTTCATATTGATGTTCCTCCTATGGGGCTTCAGACCCCTTTTGCTCCCTGGGTATTTCTCTGGCTCCTTCATTGGGGACCTTGTGTTCTGTCCAATGTATGACTGTGAGCATCCACTTCTGTATTTGCCAGGCACTGGCAGAGCCTCGCAGGAGACAGCTATATCAGGCTCTTGTCAGCAAGCTCTTGTTGGCATCTGCCTAGTGACTGGGTTTGGTGGTTGTTTATGGGGTGGATCCCCAAGTGGGGCAGTCTCTGGATGGTCATTCCTTCAGGCTCTGCTCTGAACTTTTTCTCTGCAACTCCTTCCATGGGTATTTTGTTCCCCATTCTAAGAAGGAACAAAGTATCCACACTTTGGTCTTCCTTCTTCATGAGTTTCATGTGTTTTGCAAATTGTATCTTGGGTATTCTAAGTTTCTGGGCTAATATCCACTTACCAGTGAGTGCATATCATGTGTTCTCTTTTGTGATTGGGTTACCTCACTCAGGATGATATCCTTCAGATCCATCCATTTGTCTAAGAATTTCATAAATTCATTGTTTTTTGTTTTTTGTTTTTTTTTTTTTTTTTGAGACAGGGTTTCTCTGTGTAGCACTGGCTGTCCTGAAATTCACTTTGTAGACCAGGCTGGCCTCGAACTCAGAAATCTGCCTGCCTCTGCCTCCCAAGTGCTGGGATTAAAGGCGTGTGCCACCAATGCCCAACAAATTCATTGTTTTAAATAGCTGAATAGTACTCCATTGTGTAAATGTACCACATTTTCTGTATCCATTCCTCTGTTGAGGGACATCTGGGTTCTATGAGCTTCTGGCTATTATAAATAAGGCTGCTATGAACATAGTGGAGCACGTGTCCTTATTACCAGTTGGAACATTTTCTGGGTATATGTCTTGGGCATTTTCTATCTCTGCTTCCCGTCTTGCCATAGGAACCTGGGTTTGCAGACATGCTACCACTACATGGCTTTGTGTGGGTTCTGGGATCTGAATTCAGGCTTTTAGGTTTGTGTGTTCAGTTCTTTGATCACTGAACCCTCTCCCCAGTGACCCTCTCCTCTTCTCCTTATTCTTGTTGCTGATGAGTTTTTAAAAGATTTATTATATTCTTGTGTGTGTGTGTGTGTGTGTGTGTGTGTGTGTGTGTGTGTGTATGCACGCACGCTACTGAATGCAGTTACCTTCAGAGGCCAGAAGAGGGTGGCTGGAGTTACAGATAGTTATGAGCTTCCTGACATGGCTTCTGAGAATTACACTTTACAGTATCAGTGTGTGCTCTTAACCACTGAGCCATCTCTCTAACCTTATGTGCAGCTCTGATATGTTACTTGGGGGACAGATAGGAAGGAGTGGCCATCCAGAGAAGGACCAGAGTCAGCTGATGCTCAATATTGAGGTTTGTATACTAAGAGAGGGAGAGATCAGGATTTTAAATATGTATATTTTTTTAAACTTTTGTTTTAAGGGGTGATCCCAGCCTTCAAATGCTGGGATTACATGAGAGAGTTAGTACACTCAGTTTGAGAATTTGTGTTTTGATATTGAGTTTCAAAGTAACACCACCAACAAAAGATGAACAAAAACCATCATCATCATCAACAAAACCCAAACCAAACCAAATACATAGAACCCCTCCCTCCCAAGAGCAATACAAACCATTACACTAATACCATACCTATCCAGATCAGTAGTTCCTTACCACCAAGTTATGCTCAAGCTACTTAAAAATTCTTCAATATCTAGGGGGTGGGGTGCGAGCCTTTAGTCCCAGCACTCAGGAAGCAGAGTCAGACAGACCTCTAAGAGTTCAGGCATCCTGGTTCTTCAGAGCAAGTTCCAGGACAGCCAGAGATACACAGAGTTTTTCTGTCTTGAATAAAACTAAAAGCAAAACAAAACAAAATAAACAAAACCACACACAAGAAAAAAAAATCAAAGAAAAAAATTCTTGAATATTCCCAAAGCTGCCCTTTGCAAACCTTATTAAGCCAGAGATTCAGAAACAGCTCACAGGACAATTGTTGTGTCTTCCCCTTTGTTCACTCTTGTTAAAGAATCACTGCCTTTTGTCCTGTAGAATGTTCTAGGTCTGCATTCCACTGTTTTTTGTCCTAAAGTTTAACTTGTTATTCCATTATGGTATTTCCTGGAAATGGTGATAGGATCCTATTCTGAAAGTATTCAGGTTAAACTGAATACTTTCTCCTTTAGATTGGGAAGCACTGAGGAGAGAGTTCAGGGCTCTAGTGCTTGTCCAGCATGCATGAGGCTCTTGGTTCAAGTCCCATTTCCACAAAAAAAAAACAAAATAAAGCAATAAAATTATTTTGTGAGCTAGCAATACACTCAATGTTTCATTTTTAAAGAGCTTTCTAACACAGTGAAAAGTGAAGTTTTGACTAAGCTGTGGCTGGCAAGCTACAGCGGTCCCCCTGATGTCTCAGGGGTGACCCCTTTAAACCTGACACCAGGTTATAGGCAGGATCTGCCAGGCCCAGCTTTTTATGTGGTGCTGGGGTTCAGAACTAGGGTCCTCATGTTTGTGCACCAAACACTTGGCCCACTGAGCCCTCTTCTGAGCCCTGTGTACCTCTTTCTTCCCTTGTTTTATGTATCCCTGACAACCCTTTTTTTGTTTTGTTTGTTTTTGTTTGTTTTGGTTTTTTTGAGACACGGTCTCATTCTAGAGTCCAGCCTGGCCTGGGATTTACTGTGTAGCCTAGAATGGCTTCAAATTCATGGCAATGTTTATGCCCCAGCATCCTAAGTATTTGAGCCAGTATGACTGACTTCCAATTTTTAAAAAAGATTTATTTATTTATTTTATGTATATAACTACACTATACTGTACAGATGCTTGTGAGCCATCATGTTGTGGTTGCTGAGAATTGAACTCAGGACCACTCGCTCTGGCCCTGCTTGCTCCAGTCCAAAGATTTATTATTACATGTAAGTACACTGTAGCTATCTTCAGATACATCAGAAAAGGGCGTCAGATCTCATTACAGATAGTTGTGAGCCAACATGCGCTTGCTGGGATTTGAACTCAGGACCATCAGAACAGCGGTCAGTGCTCTTAAACGTTGAGCCATCTCTCCAGCCCCCTCATTTTTTTTTAAGTTACAGCTTTATTGAGATAGAGTTCATGTGCAGAAAAATTCATATTGCCTCCTCCCTTTTGAGATATGAGTATCAGGTAGCCTAGACTGGCATTTAATTCACCATGTACCTGCAGTTGGCTTTGAACTCCTGATCTTCCTGCATCTACCTTCTAAGTGCTAGGATTCTGTAATCCTACTACACCTGTCAAAAACTTGCCCTTTAAAAAAAAAATGTGGTTTGGGCCAGTGAGGTGGCTCAGCCAGTAGGGGCTCTTGCCATCAAGACTGACAAACTGAAACCACATGATGGGGGGAAAGAATTCTGAAAATTGTACTTTGACCTCCACAGGCATCCATGGCACATGAGTGCCCCCTTCAATAAACAAAGTGTATGCCAAGGAAGGTTTGGTGACACACTATGTTGATCTGAGCACGCAGAAGGCTGAGGAAGGAGGAAGGGGTTGACGCCATCCTGGGCTATACAAGGAGTCTCTGTCTTAAAAACAAAGCAAAATAAAAATCCAGTGGCTTTTAGCTTAGAGAATGACACAGCCACTGTAGATGTCTATTCTAGAACGTTTTCATCAGCCTGAGGGCAAGTTCTGTGTCTAACAGTCACTTTTGGTTTCTCCTTCTGGAACCCCAGTCTATTTTCTCCACAGATGTCCCCTTCTGGACATTTGAGAAAAATGGGTTATATAGCCTTTTGTGGGTGACTTCTAATGGTGTAGCATGGTGTTTGCAGAATCATCCATGCTGTAGAATTGTACATGGGGTTTACTCTTGTGTTTGGATTCTAATTAATTTTGACACAAACTAGAGTTTTTTGGAGAAAGGGAACCTCAGTTGAGGAATTGTCTCCATCAGGTGGGCCTATGGGAACATCTTGATTATGGGCACTTTCTTGATTAATGATTGGTGTGGGAGGGCCCACTGGAAGTGGTCCTGAGTTGCACAAGAAAGCAAACTGAGCAAGCCACGGGGAGGAAACCAGTAATTAATATTCTTGCATGGTCTCTGCTTTAGTTCCTGCCTCCAGATTTCAGCCTTGAGTTCATGCCAAGATTTTCCTTAGGGCCTGACTGTGATCCCTAACTGTAAGCCAAATGAACTCTTTCTTTCCCATGGCACTTTGGATATGATGTTTATCACCTAATTAGGACAGCATCCTTATCACCATATTAATTTAATTGCTTACAGTTTTTGAGACAGGGACTTATATACTCATGGTGGTTGTCCTTGAACTCCAGTATGTACGTAGTTAAGGATAACCTTGAAGCCTTGTTCTTCTGCTTTCACCTCTCAGGTGATGACATCGCAGGCATGAAGCAGAAGTGAAACTGTCTAGGGAACAGAAAAGACTAAGGGGTGAGAGGCGGGAGGGTAGCAGGGCTTCGGGGGGGTGGGGTGGGGCAATATGCTCAAAATCTGTTACAAACATGCTGGAAATAGCCTTGTGCAACCTTGCATGAAAAATAATGCAAAAAGAGCCTTTTCTCATTGGCTGTGTTTTTCCCCCCACCGGGGGGTGGGGATCCTGGAAAGACAAGAAGTATAAAGCATCAAGTGTGGGGCTCTTGCCCCCTCGATGTTGAAGCTTGAATTAAGGACCTCTTGTAGGAACAGGCTCCCAGGTACGGTCCTGGTCTCTGTACCCTAGTGTTGGGGAAGCACACAGCTTTGCCTAGAGATTAGGGCTTGCACAGGGACTTTCCTTTCTTCCCTGGTCTTCTAGAGGCAGAAGGATAGAGGTAACAGGTCACCCCTCCCCTCCCCCCAGGTTAAATTGTTTTGTTTTATGTGTATGAGCATTTTGCCTTCCTGTATGTATGTGCACCATATGAATGTCTGGTGCCTGTGAAGGCGAGAAGATAGCATCAGATCCCCTGAAACTGGACTTTAAAATGATTGTGAGCCATTGTGTGGGTGCTGGGAACCAAACTCAGGTCCTTTGGAAGAGCAGGCAGTGCCTTTATCTGCTGAGGCATTTTCCCAGTGTCCAGTCATCTCTTCTTTGATGGTTAAGATTTAAAGACCTTGACTCTTCAGCTTTTGAGTTTCATTCTGTGGCCCAGGTTGGGAGGCACTCACTGTGTAGCCCATGCGGGTCTTGAAGTCATAGTATTCATCTTGCCTCATCTTCCCTAGTGGGGGCGTTTACAGAGGCGCACCCCCACGCCTGGCCAGCAATATTTGTGTCAGAAGATTATCCTCGGTAGAGATTCTCGAAGAAGTGATGAGCAAGCTATCGAAAATCTCTCATTAGACAAAACTGGGTTAAGTTGAAAAAAACCAAACCAAACCAAATGGTGACTGTAACTTGGGGCTGTCCCTGTCTTTATTTGGTAATCCCTTTGTTTCTATTTCTAATTTAAGTCAGAGCCATTTTCTCTGGCTCACGTGTTAATGGAAAACATTTGCAATCTGGAGTACTGGAATGCTCTGCACTTGTAGTGTCTGGCCTCAGGCAAGTGAAAAGCTGAAGTTCATTTCCCCCCCCCCCTCAAGCCAAGAGTGAGGGGGGACACTCTACCCACCTCACAAGGTTTAATGAATTGTCAGAGCAATAACTGCTTCAGACAGGAAGGTAAAGTAGTTGGAGTTTTTAGGGTAAAAGCCAGAGCTTTGGCAGCCCAACTAGTGAAGCTCAGCCACCTGTCTTGATATACCAACTAAGACCAATAATGGCAAAAGGCAACTAGGAGATTTGTTCAATGTGGCCATGTTGAGACTCAGAGGAGTAGATAAAGGGAACTAGGGACCTCACGTTGGGCTACTGGCTGAGCTTTAGGCTTCCATACAGAAGGAATTAGGGCAAGAAGTGTGCATAGCTAAGCAGTCTGGTCTTGGTATAGGCTCCTTTATCATCATCTCAACTCTGGATACTCAAAGGTGGTCCTGAAGAAGTACTTATTGCTAGGTTGTCCTGAGGAAGTACTTATTGCTTGGTAGTCCTGAAGAAGTACTTATTGCTAGGTGGTCCCAAAGAAGTTCTTATTGCTTGAGGGGACAAAATATTCTTAGGGAGATGCTCACTTCTGCTCCAGGGTACAGCCTCACCCTCATGGATAATCATCTTCATCTGAGAGTGAATGAAGGCTATATTGAGATGTTCTTCTCTGGGAACTGATGGTGGCTGCAGGTTTAGGATGAGGGCCTATGCCTGTGCTTTGAGCCTTGAAGGGGAATGAGTTGGATCATGGAGCAGAGTCAAGCAGTTATGAGCCAAAGTGAAGGACACAGACATGAAATGAGGACCAGGGTGGTAGGCTTTCCTTCTGCTTCTGATGACCTTGAGGGTCCAGGTGAGGAGTCAGTGCTCTTGGGCATTCGAAGGGTCTAAGTACCTGTGCTCAGGTGGACAGTCAGGCCCCAGGTTTACCTCTGAAATCAATGTCCACCTCTGTTATAAATAGGTTTGGATATTTCCTAGATTTGGTTTTTCCATGCTTTTTCTTTTCATGGGCCCTTCCCATTTTCCAGCTGTTTCTAGTTGGAAACATGACATCCCTCCCCTCAGCACAACCTCCTCTTTTATGCCCCATGTCCCTAAACTAAGCAGCTACATAAAAACAGAAAGATGTCTGGGTATGCTTCCTGCAGATGTGAGCTGCTGCTTCACCCAGTGGCTGTGTGAACATGTTAAGCTAAGGGCTTGTCAGTTCTCCGCTACATATGTGTGAATAGTAGACTTGTAATGGAATGCCCATTATGTTAAACGTTTACAAATGTGCACAGCCATAGGAAAGGACCTCACACTCAGCACACACTCCAGACAAGTTTGTTCCCTTGCCATTATTTATTGTAAATTCTCGGAGCCTGAGTTCCCACCATCTCCCACCCAGGGAGTTTGCTTTCTTCAAGTTTCATTGTCTACCCGTGCAGCCATTTGTGTTTCTCTGCTGCTCTGTTTCTTATTTGGGTCTACCTCAAGCATTCCACTGCCTCAAGCATTCCACTGTTCTGGAGAAGGTCTTTCCCTCGAGGATTGTAGGCTGCCCTGGGGACTGCCACTTGTTGCATTTAAGCCAAGAAAGATGCATGTCTCTTCTGTGCATTTATGTGGAATCTGACATGATTTCCTTCCATTGACTGTCTGCAAAGACCGTTCCCAGTGATTCCCCATGTCTGTATGTTCACATTAATGTTGGAAAAGAGACAGGAAATGCTTTTAAAACAGGAAGCACCCTTCCATTCCAAGTGGCTCTGACCACCTCCTCTGCAGTTGAGTTGAAACAATTAGACCTAAGTGATTCTAGCTGTTGCTCATGTAGCGCGTGTGCGTGTGTGTGTGTGTGTGTGTGTGTGTGTGCGCGTGCGTGTGTGTGCGCGTGTGCGCGTGTGCGTGTGCGTGTGCGTGTGCGTGTGTGTGTGTGTGTGTGTGTGTGTGTGTGTGATATAATTGACATGGGTTTTTCCAGGGCACGTGATGAAAAGCCAGGTGGTTTGGTGTATGTGAGGATGAGAGAGTTAAATCTTGCAGTGGCAATATCTGAATTCTCTAGGGCAGTATCTGCGTTGGTCCACATGCTGGAAGTGGATGGTTTTCAGTGAATTCATTTTTACTCTGTAGTACAAAGTCATCAAATATCTTTCTTAGGCAATGTTTTGTGAGTTTGGGTTAAGTTGTCACTGGAATTTTCAGGGCGAGAGGGCTCCAGGAGTCCCCAAAACCCGAGCCACCCATCTACAATAAATAAAAGAGATTTAGTAATGCTAAAAGGTAGAGAAAGGAGGTTCACTCAACGTGGCCACACTTGGGGGAGGGGCAGATAAAGGGTACTGTGGCCCTCTACCTTCTAGGTGCTGATGTGAGCTTTAGATTCAACAGAGAAAGAGAGCAGGGAGCAGGAGTTCTGTGATTTAACAGTGCCAATGTAGGTGTGAGCTTGCTGATCATCGTATTCACCTTGGTTCTGTGAGGTGGTCCAAGTCTTTAAGAAGGAGTCAGTCTAGTTCCTACCAGATGCTTACTCCTGCTCCAGCCATGGATAGCAACCCTCCTCTAGGGCACGGGACTAGGGGTTGGGCAGGGCCCTGTCCCAAGAGGGTTTGTTACTGTGGAAATTCAGAAGAACGCAAGAGGAAAGGTTACCGATATTGTCTTGGTCTCCATATCTTCAGGCAGAGTATGGACAAATGAAAGCAAAAAAGGCCAGGCTTCTATTCATTTAGTTACTCTGTGATAACTAAGTGACTGTTTCCATAATAATATAACAACCTTAATTATTATTCTGTGATTCAGGTGGATTTTCTCAAAAACATGCTCAAACTAGGGTATTTAGTGTTTTGTTGTTTGCTTAAAAAATCTTTGTGTGTATGTGTTCATATGTGTGTTCATATGTATGAATAGGGTACATGGATGCCATGGTACACATGAAATTAGGACAACCTCAGGTATGGGACCTCACTTCCCAGCTTGCTTGAGATAGAGCTCTTGTTCAACACTGTATGCGTTAGACTAGCTTGCTGCCCAGAGAGCTTCCAGAGATTTTCCCATCTCCTCCCTGCAGGAGTGCCCATGTGACAGGCACTTTACTCGAGATTCCTCTTCAGTCCTGTTTTGGGTTTAGTGTGAAAGGGTCTCATGTAGCTGAGGCTAGCCTAGAACTCTCTATGTAGCTGTGGCTGGCTTTGAACTTCTGCTCCTCTTCTGTTTATCCTCCTAAGTCCTGGAATTACAGGTGTACACCTGTTTCATGCAGTGCTGGAGGTTAAGGCTAGGGCTTGGTGCATGGTAGGCAAACCTTCTACCAACTGAGCTATAGCCTCAGACTTTAGCACAGATATGGTGGACACAACATTGGTGTCTGCTGCACAATGCGTTTGTTAATATTAGACAGCAAGCACATTCTTTTTTTTTAACATTGCAAAAAAAATTCAGAGATCTGCCTGCCTTTGTAAGCAGAGACAATAAGTTTAGCTGAGTGGGATCCCATCCTGAAATAACGAATCTTAACATGCCTGGGCCCAAACTAGTTCTTTCCCATGCTGACCTTGAACTCAGAAATATACCTACCTTTGTATCTGTCTGCCTTTTTATCTTTCTGACTAGATGGTACACAGTGCAGCTGTCTCTGGTCTCCATTAAGCTCCTTTACAATTTATATTGCATCCTTACATTTTGCATAGTTAAGAAATTATATGTCTTGAACTTATGTTTCACACACCCTTAAGGGTTGTTCTGAAGTTCACAGTGTTTACCATTTATGCTGAGGACATAGATATACCCCCTTTTTTAGGACATGTATTGCCTCTGATTATCATGGTTATTGGGAGTCAAAATATCTCTCAATAACCTTGGCTGGGAGAATATTTCACAAAGGAAGAACATGAACACACACACACACACACACACACACACACACACACACACACACACGCCTCATGCCTAGCAACCAACAACACTCATGGAGACCCATGGCCTGATGGCTCTGTTTCAGGGGTGGGAACCATGTAAAACTGTCCCTTCCACATGGCCTTACAGGAATCCCCCTTTTTGTTTGAATTTTTTGAGTGTGAGTGTTGATCATGAATGCAGTTACTGAGTTCTTGAGTTGCTTGATGCAGACTGGAAGGAGAAGTAAAACTATTAAGAGTAAACCAACTGCAATTTCTCCATTTATGAGCAAAGTCATTCTGGAAGATGAGAGAGTGTACGCATGCACCGCAGAGGCAGAACCTGCATACACTTCCTGACTAGGAGTGGATTCCACTCTCGAGTTACTGTCATTCATGAGCTTATGATGTAGGGAATTTGTATCCAAAGCCAAATTAGAATAGTTTCCAATCCTCTTTAAATGAGATTCAATTTTAGACTAGTCATGTTCAGAGGCATATTCCAAGGCATGTTATACAGACCCAGTGAAACAGTGAATGGCATTGCATTGAGAGCCTGACCTTAATATTTTGAATGTGATTTCCCATGAATAGAACTACTTCCTATAGAGCACTAAGCTTATCTTGAAGGTCCCTGTAAATATTGTCCTCAATCATGAGCACTAGTAACACCTTTTGGCCCTTTTATTGAATATTTTATTTACCTTTCAAATGTTATTCCATTTCTAGGTTTCCCCTCGGGAAATCCCTTATTCCATCCCCTCCCCCTGCTTCTATGAGGGTGCTACCCCCACCCACTCCAGCCTCCCAGCTCTTGCATTCCCCTACACTGGGACATCAAGCCTTCACAGGAACAAGGACCATCCTCTGCTACATATGGGGCTGGAGCTGTAAGTCGGTTGCTCCATGTGTGCTCTTTGGTTGGTGGTTTAGTTCCTGGGAGCTCTGGGGGTCTTTTTGGTTAATAACTGATCTACATGAGGTGCTATGTGAATCTGTTTAACCAAAGATGTAGTGGATAAGGTAAAACTAGAAATCACACCTATTAAGACTGTGGTCTCCAATATCAAGGCTGCAACAAATCTTTTAAATCTACTCCTGAGATCCAGAGTAGCTCTATGCAAAGCCTCTATATCAAGGTTGAAGAACCATGCTCCATTAACATTAACAGGCAGTAAAGCATATGGAAGCTATCTAAGTATAACATAAACATCTCTGGATGAAGGTCCTATACAGTTTGATTAAACACAGTCTGTGCACCTAATCTGAAGGGAGCTGTGGATTGACTGTGTGAGCTCCAGGTTTCCCCTTGTTCTCTGATGTAGCACAAAAAAAGGAGCTGCAACATGGGACCCTAGATTTGTTTATTGATACCTCTGGAGCACAGAAGAATTACCTTATATGTGGCAGCAAACAGTCCAAACAAATATGACCAAGAAAGACAAACTGTACAAAGAAAATGTGGGTGCATCATCAAAGAGACCAAGCCTGGAGGATACCAGGTGATGGCTGTTTCTTTTGGAAAGTAAGGCTTTTCATAAGTATACTTATCATTCAGTTGAGTTTTATGATTGTGCTCCAGATTACTGACAGAACTATCCATGAGCTTAAAAGCTGTTACATTATAAGGGAAGTAATGTACAGTTTTAGCTTTGAAGCCCCAAGTAAACCATGAAGGATATCCTTCCTCTCAGGAGCTCCTCTCCAAGCCTAGGCTGGTCCTTGGCAATGTTCCCTGAGCCCTTGGGTATGGGGACTGTGCTGTAAATGAATGAATTGGAGCTGAGCACACCAAGGTCTATTGTTCTACAAAGTTTTACCAGTGTAGCTTGCTGCAACTGTTCCTACGTCATGCAAAAGAAGCTTTTCTGATGAGGAGTAAGAGCTCCACTTATCTGTAGGTATAAGTATACATTTTTAGAATCCAGTTAAAACTGCATTCTAAATGCACTGAGGAATGTAGCAGTGGTCAATTCTCTAAGTTCTATGATTTCAGCATTCCTCAGCAGTTGGCTAGGTTTACAGTACCAGATATTATTTCATCTATTGAGCAGATCTTAAGTCCAGTTGGTTTTGTTGGTTACTTCCAAGATGTAAATGCCACCACAGTCAGCTGTTGGGTGGATCACAGGCCCCCAATGGAGGAGCTAGAGAAAGTACCCAAGGAGCTGGGGGGATCTGCAACCCTATAGGTGGAACAACAATATAAACTAACCAGTATCCTCCGGAGCTCATGTCTCTAGCTGCGTATGTATCAGAAGATGGCCAAGTCGGCCATCAGTGGAAAGAGAGGCCCATTGGTCATGCAAACTTTATATGCCTCAGTACAGGGAAATGCCAGGGCCAAGAAGTGGGAGTGGGTGGGTGGGGGAGGGTGGGTGTGACTTTTGGGATAGCATTGGAAATGTAAATGAAATAAATACCTAAAAAAAAAGAATATCTTCCATTGCTGGTATTGTTCTAGACCATTGTAGCTGAGTAGGGCTATTGAATGCTTCTCTCCCTTGGAGACTTACAAAAAAATCCCTGTAATACTTTCAGAGCTCGTCCTAGTGAGGAGTATTCCAAGTCAGTTCCAGATCAGTTCATCTAATCCAGTATACAAAGTGTGTGGATATTCAACCATTAGGACTTACCTTCAAAATCAAGGAGGAAATGAAGAGAAATGACAACAGTCTATGTTGTTTAGGGAACTCTTTGTAGTCTGTTGACCAAGAATGCAAAAGGATGACTCTCATTGGTACAGAGGGTTCTGTCAGCTTGGTGGGGTGGAGGGAGCATTATCACAACTAGCACTGTACCTGCATCTCACACACACACACACACACACACACACACACACACACACACACACACACACGCAAACAAAAGTAATGTGAATCCCTAGGACAAGGCCCTTACTGTCACTTTCCCTTCTCTTCTCTCTCCCTCTGTATTGTGCTCCCTTCCTACTCTTCTGTAGTCAAACTGCATTTTCCCCACTTCTTCCTTTATAGCACCTGCAACCTGTTACCTTTTCTTTTACCATCTCTAGAGCTCCTTCTGGACCCCCTATACCCCGCCCCTTCTTACTTTCCTGCTTTTTATGTTCCAGGCTCTAGAAACATACTAAATACTTGGAGCCAAGTAGCAACATAAGATTGTCCATGTAGCATTTGTTATTCTGGATATAGATGACCTCACTCAGTATAACATTTCCTAGTTCTATCCATCTACTACAAATTTCATAACTATATTTCTCTTTAGAGCTAAATAGAATTCCCTTGTGTACATGTACCACATTTTGTCAGTTCATCAGTTAAGGATATTAAGGCTGTTTCTATTTCTTCAGTACAGGGAAAGAAGTAGTGACAAACATGCCCAAGGAAGTACTTGCGAAGTTGATGTTGTGTCTTTTGGGAAAATGTGAAGCAGTGGTATACCTGGGTCACATGGTATATTTATTTTGATGTCTACTCACTGATTCCTACAGTGACAAAAGCAGTTTGCAATTTCACTAATGATCAGCAGAGGTTTATCTTTTCCCATATCTTTGCCAGCATTTATCCTCAACTGTTTTCTTGATCTCAGTTATAATTATTGGGGTGATACGAAACAGTAGCTTGGTTTTAATTTGCATTTCTCTAATTGGCAAGGATGTTGACTAACTCTTGAGATGTTTATGAGTCATCTTTAATTTCTTCATTTGAAAAATCTTCATTCATAACCCTATCTAATTTTATTGGATTTTTTGTTGTTGTTGTTGTTGCCTCTTTTGTTTTTGAAGTCCATTCTGTGTTCTGGGTAGTAATTCTTTGCTGGATGAATAGCTATCAATTTCTCTCCCATGGTAGATAACATATGAATGCAGTACCCCAGGTGGCCAGAAGAGGGCATCCAACATTCTAGAACTGGACTTAAAGATGGTTGTGATCAGCTATGTGTTTATAGGACACTAAAACTTGGTCCTCTGGAAGAGCAGAAAATATCCTCAACATCAGCTATCAGTCTAGCTCCTCTGCCAGGTGGTTTAAAAATATTATTTTTTTTGTGTGGCATAATTCCTGTACTTCATCTTCAAATCCTAATATTATTTCTTCTACTCTATCTGCTTAATGCTTTCCATTTACTTTTGTAAAGGGGTTATAGAATTTTTCAATTCCATACTAATTTCTTATTATTTGTGTCTTGATGATGAGACATCAGCATTTTTACTTCTTTCCTCCAATGAGTGTCCTGTATTAGAGTCTAGGCTGTTTAACAGCAGGTCAATGTACACTCTGTGAGGCATGGGTTGTGGTTTTGCTATGCCATTGGAAGATGTGGTTTTAAGACCTATCTAGGCTGGCTATATACATAGACATATGTCAGGGGCAAAACCTACATGTAGGATGGAGTACAAGCTAGCTATGATTTGGAGAGCTCAAAAGGCTAGGTCTGTGCACAAGATGAACAAGTGTGGCTAGGTTGGGTGTTGGGGAAGATACAGGTGTGCTATGGTGCAGGGGACTCATCCAACTGAATCCAGACATGGAGTGTATCACCAGTACTAGGCTTGTAGGTTGATTTGCTGTAGGCAACTGGAGTGGACAAAAATTGGAGGGAGAATTCATACAGCCAGTCCACCTAGGTTTGTGCCTTTTTGGTAGGTACAGAGTTCCTAGTCGCAGCCAGGAACCTCAGGGCTGTGGTCAGTTTTCAGTCCTAAAAGGAGGAAGACAAGCTGAGAGAAGAGGAATCTGGATTTTATTCTTTGTATTTGTGTGTTTGTTAGTGTATGTGTATGTCTGTGCTCCTGTTTGGGTTATATAAAAGGTGAAACAGGATTATTATAATCCATGAATTGTCTGCTACTCACAGAAGTAGGATTAAAAAGGATGTGGAGGGATGATTTGCTGTAGTAGTGATTTGTGTAGTTGCTTCCTTATTTGTATCCTTTTATTTTGACTCTTATTGTTACAGGTAAAATTTCAAGCATTGTAGTTTTACAAGTGGATAGGTCAAAAGTACAGTTACACAATTACATGAAAATAGCTCAATATAATACAAATACTATTAAAAATAAAATTTGAAAACTCCATCTATCTCAAGGTGGTCATTTTCATGAAACATCACATAAACTTTCGGTCTCACATGCAATTATCTTCATTTTCTCTTTGGATTCAGTATTTCCTGTTTAGCATCAGCTATGTTACTGAGCTGAGGTTAGTAATTTGCATGCTCATGAATCTCTAATAAATTTACCAAAGACTCCTGGAATACAGTTTCATAATTTCTCATTTAGTTCATACTGTCTACATAGTGTGTTATTTGCTAACCTATGAGAACAATTAATTTATAGATTGCCTGCACTTCTTTTGGAATAATTAGTGTTGTCATCTGCTTTGAGTGAGATGTTTGAGTGAAATGTAATCTTTGGAAATCCATAGGGGGAAGACACATTTTTCAAAAAAGTAGAATAGTTGTTATATCACCAAATATCATTTTTGTCTAGTCCTTGCTTATCCTGTATAACATGCAAGACTCTACTCAGTCTTCTTAGAATACTTCAGAATCCAGCTAAATGTTACAACTGTGCAGAGGATTTTGCCATGAACATTCAATGATTTGACCAAAGCCTTAAAAGCAAACATAAAAAAATTACATAGTGTTATATTTAATTCATTTCTGATTTTCAACCTTGGCAATAAGTTTTCAAAGAATTGGAAATATCTCCAAATTGATGGAAGAAGTTAAAGTAGGTAGTAAAATAAAATTTTGTGGTTCCCGAAGCATATGTCTTAGAATACAAGTATACACAATGTTGAATATAAACTTCTGCCTTTCAAAGGGTTGGGGCATCTCAAAAATGTGAGAGCTAACATTTCACATGCATCCAAGAGATACCTGAGAGGTTGATAGATTAGTTTGGGACATTGGATTCTGAAGTATTCTAAAAGAATGGGCTCACAAACACTAATGGCAAAAGCCGGATTTAAAGATCATGGTATTAGCTGGTCAACGAGCCTATAAATAAAAGGGATATTATTTTCAACATTGAAAGCGGCCTTGACATATGTTCATTTTTTGCATTTTTCTGAGGCTATGATTTTTGAAAAGATGAAAGCAAATGATATTGTGGCAAATCAATGTAGGAGAAAACAGATGAGAGTAATAATAGATGTGAAAGAAGACTATGGGAGAGTACAATGGTAGATTTAGCTTTTAAATAAGATTACATTTAGTTGCTGTCTTAGTTAGGGTTTTACTGCTGTGAACAGACACCATGACCAAGGCAAGTCTTATAAAAAACAACATTTACTTGGGGCTGGCTTACAGGTTCAGAAGTTCAGTCCTTTATCATCAAGGTGGGAGCATGGCAGCATCTAGGCAGGCATGGCACAGGCAGAGTTGAGAGTTCTACATCTTCATCCAAAGGCTGCTACTGGAAGACTGACTTCCAGGCAACTGGGGTGAGAGTCTTAAGCCCACACCCACAGTGGCACACCTACTCCAACCAGGTCACACCTAGTCCAACAAGGCCACACCTCCAAATGGTTCCACTACCTGGTCCAAGAATATACAAACCATCACATTCCAAGCCTGGCCCTAATAGACTTGTTCAAAAACATGAGTCTATGGGGGCCATACTTAAACATAGCATAATGCAAATGCATTTAGTCCAACTTCTAAAGTCCTCATAGTCTATATCAGTCTCAATAATGTTAAAAGTCCAAAGTTCAAGGGCTCTTCTGAGATTCATTCAACGTATTAACTGTAATCTCCAAAGCAAGGCAGGAAAGCAGCTGGGCAAACTCCAAACTCTGCATCTCCATGGCTGATGTCAAAGCAGTCTTCAGATCTCCATTCCTTTTTCATCTTTGTTGACTGCAACAAACTGCTTTTTCCTGGGCTAGTTCTACTCCCTGTTAGCAGCTTTCCTCAGCATGTATCCCATGGCTCTGGCATCTTCAATACACTGGGGTTTTCCACTCCAACTAGGCTTCACCAATAGCCTCTCATAGGCTCTCTTCATGGTGCCAAGCATCAAATCCTTTGTCTGACCCCTTCAGTCCTGGGCCATCAACTACAGCGGAGGTTACACCTTCTCCAATGGCCTTCGATTACCTCTCACAGTGCCAAGCCTCAGCTGTTCTTCATGACCCCTTCATGCCTTCAAAACCAGTACCTCCTGTGTGACTCTTACACATTACCAAGTCCAGCTGCAGTAAGAGGTACAACCTTGGCTATCTCTGGAACACAGCTTCTTTGTGCTCCCAGAAAACAACTCCCAGATTTCAACTCAGTGATGCTGGTCTCTTCTTAATGATTGCTAATTCTTAGCTCCAGCTAACCAGCATCAATTGTTCCTTCCATTCCTAACTCTAGAGCCAGAGCCACATGGCTGAAGTTGCTGAGTTCTGCTGCTTGCAGGAACTAGAACATGACCCTCTTGTACTATTACAATGTCACTGGCTTTCTGTTTTCCAACTCCTTCACAGCCTCAGATTGCCTGTCCTGGATCTTGCTCTGTAGATTGAGTTTGAATGCATAAATCAGCATGCCTGTCTCCAGGGATTAAAGGTTTGTACCACCATGCCTGGATCTAAATTTAACTGGGTAGGACCTTGCCCCAAGGTGCCAGTCCCTTAATCTGTTATCTCCCAGAACACAGGATTTTGCTCCATTTCACTTCCTGGTATGCCTTTAATACTCGAACCATATATTTTATATTTTGCCTTTCTAAGCTTGCTATGCTTGTTCAAACTTCTCTTTGTGAGACTTAACCAGAGAACAAAGTCTCTGCTGGTTTTTTTTGAAACTTCCTTTGTCAATGCAGCTAATGAAATTAATCCAAGTCTCCTCACCTTTGCCTCAGGCAGACTTTTCAGACAAGGGCAAAAAGTAGCCACATTCTTTACCAAAATATCACAAAAACAGTCTTTATGCCACATACTGAAATTCTTCTCCTTTGAAATCTCTTGGACTAGGTCAACACAGTTCAAATTACTCCCAGCAACTAAGTCTTCCATATTCCTACTAGGATGACCCATTAAGCCCCATTTAAAGCATTCAATTGAGTTCCAAATCCAAAGTCCAAAAATCCACATTCTTTCAAATAAAAGCATGGTCAGGCCTATCACAGCAATACCCCACTTCTGGTACCAATTTCTGTCTTAGTTAGGGTTGTACTGCTGTGAACAGACACCATGACCAAGGAAAGTCTTATAAAAAACAACATTTACTTGGGGCTGGCTTACAGGTTCAGAAGTTCAATCTTTTATCATCAAGGTGGGAGCATGGCAGCATCCAGGCAGGCATGGCATAGGCAGAGTTGAGAGTTCTACATCTTCATCCAAAGGCTGCTACTGGAAGACTGACTTCCAGGCAACTGGGGTGAGAGTCTTAAGACCACACCCACAGTGGCACACCTACTCCAACCAGGTCACACCTATTTCAACAAGGCCACACCTCCAAGTGGTGCCACTCCCTGGTCCAAGAATATATAAACCATCACAGATGCCTCTCTTTGTTCATCCCTTGCCTTTCACTAATTTTCTTTCTGATAATCTTTCCTTCCTTTTCTCCTGGATTTTGTTGTCTCTCACTGTTTCTAAACTCCTTTGAAATCCATCTTGGCAGATGTTAGCAAGTTATGTTGACACTAGGAATGGACATCTCCTGTGTATATTTTGGATGGCACCTGCCACTTTCCTGAAAAAGAAAGTATGTGTTTAGCATGTAAATTATCATATAAAATGTTGGAAGTTTTAGGGCTTTCTTGCAGCTCATTAAGGCAAAGCTACTTCTTCATGGTCAGAAGAACAGAATCTGAGATTTTCTTTCAGACATTCTGAGGTACGTAAAAGGGAGAGAGAAATAATTATTATCTAGACAAGACACTGAACTACTGAACTTTTGATTTCAAAACTCTCTTATTTGATAGGAGATACTCAGAACAGTTGCAAAGAGTGCTTAAGTAGCAAACCAGTCATTTTTCTGAGTTATAATTCAGAAACATCAATGTTTCCTTTTACTGCTTTCTATTCTGTTTTCAGATATGGGCCAAAACAGGTGTGATGCCTGTGATGCTCTGGACATTCTCCCTCAGCTTCTCTGAAGTTTCTCCATCACTTCCACTACACAAATACATGCAAAACTCCATAGCTGCACATGCTAGGTTCTTGGACTGTAACTTAACAGTAATATGGCACTCTCTCTTCCATTTCAATTTGTTTAAGGTAGTTGTCAAGATTCACATCTTGTTTATCCTGTTTTTGTCTTTCAAAATTTAAGAAAATTGCCCATGAGGTTCCTCTTGAGTCCTTAAAAAGTATTGCATGCCTAACTTCTGCTATTTCTGCACTACATGACTGGACTATGCCAACAGCTTAGGTAGCATTTGTCTTGACTCAACAGACTAGCTTCTTAGATTCCAGCTTTTTCAAAGACTCAGTTTTTACTTTTTCAAAGAAGTGACCCCTTATATCAAGCATGAATTCAAAAGGGAAAGATCGTAAGTCTCAAAACTAAAGTGGACCAAGAGACATCTTAGGTAGTATGACTTCTGTTAAGTTAATAGGAGTTTTCTGGGGACATAAGAGACCTTAGATCTTGAACTAAGTGTGAATCCTTTGGTAATCTTTATGCAGGCAATATAATAGACTATAATAAGTGCAAGTATGAGTCATTTCCATACATGACTGCAGGGATGGCAGCCCAGGCATAGCAGGATACTTCCTATTTCCTCCAATTTGAATCTGAAGATGATCACCAGAAGAGTCAGCCAAATAGTTGATATATTTTAGTAATATCCATGCATAGTCATTGTAAATGTTGAAGGTGTGTGTGTGTGTGTGTGTGTATGTGTGTTTGTGAAAGAGAAAGTGTGTGTGTGTGAAGATATGGGAAAAGTGGGATTTACTAAACACACATAGATCACCATAAATGTGAACCAGAAAGAATACATAACACAAATATAATTCCTCCATGTATAACCTAACAAAAATATGTCCTCATAGCAGTTGACAGCTGGATGACCAGCAAGTTGTTCCTTGATTTTAGACATGGATTAGATAAAGTAACAATGAAGAAAATTAATCTTTTTTCCACTCCTTTTATTGAAGGAACATTTCATGTGCTCAGTCTCTGTTCTTTGTGTTTTATCCAAATATTATATAATTTTGCTTCCATATTTCATGCCAAATTAGTTCTATATTTTAAAACTTATGCCCAATAACGGTTTCACACGATTAAGGTGTCAGTAGTCAAAGAATGACTAGGCTAATGTCATCTGTAGATATAGAAATTTGTCTTTTTGTTCAGAAATGGGCTGTTTTGAACTAAAGCATGGAACAGCTGCTTTCTACTGAGATATCAGGGTATGAGTTTCTCAGGAAAGCATCCCTGAAAAGATTGGAATAGTGGCATCTATTGATAGTAAGTTTTCCACTTATTTGGATGTTTAAACTTTTTTCTTGCAATCAGATGCATTTCAACAGTCAGTTGTAATTGTATAAGTTGCTTCATTAATTCATGAGCAAAGAAGAGAAGTACAAGCAGACTTTTTATTTTGAGAAGAATGCTTCTAATAATCCATAGAAGTCATAAGTTTTTTTTTCTCAGAGTCTATCTGTCTTTACAGAAAAGAAAATAAGAATCTCCCCAGAAGCTGGACAATTTCTTTGTAAGATGGTACAGTGGTAGTCTAAGCCTTTAGTAGTCTGGGCACCAATATCAGTATGACCTGTGACTAAGAAACCAGAATTGAAGCACACTAAAACTAGAGAAATAAATGGTTCACATAGCTTTTGTCCACAAAGGATATAATACAATTTTCCTTGGCAATTCAATGCATATTTAATACATTTATTTGAAGACAAAAGATGGATTATAATATAAAATGTAGCCACTGGACATATGTTACAGAGTTCTAGAGGGGACTAAATTCTGAAATGTCAGTAGAGAGCTTTAGGAAGTTGATAGAGTAGTAACAAACTTATATATCACCCCCTCGAGTTCATTTTTAGTCTCACTTTCTTTTGCTTATATCAGTTATTTAAATGAGAAATTTTGACCCACAGAGTGCTTATGCCATTGGGCAAGACATGGAGGATGGGTTATAAGTGGACATATATATGGGCATAGGGATATATGATAATGTTGAATATAATCATCTTAGAAAATTTATAGTGGGGTTCAGTCCCTCTTGAGGTGGGCTGTTGTCGAGTCGCGGCGAGGCCGGTGCATAGCAGCCATGACAGAGGCTGATGTGAATCAGAAGGCCTATCCCCTCGCAGATGCCCACCTCACCAAGAAGCTGCTGGACCTTGTTCAACAGTCATGTAACTACAAGCAGCTTCGGAAAGGAGCCAATGAAGCCACCAAAACCCTCAACAGAGGCATCTCTGAGTTCATTGTGATAGCAGTAGACGCTGAGCCCTTGGAGATCATCCTGCACCTCCCTCTGCTATGCGAAGACAAGAATGTCCCCTACGTGTTTGTGCGCTCCAAGTAGGCTTTAGGACAGGCCTGTGGCATCTCCAGGCCAGTCATCGCCTGTTCTGTTACCATCAAAGAAGGTTCTCAACTAAAGCAGCAGATCCAGTCCATTCATCAGTCTATTGAAAGGCTCTTGGTGTAGGCCGTGGCCTCTGCCCTTTCCTGTCTACTGCCACCCTGTTTGTGTATCATATTGTCTGTTAGCATGTACTATTTTCAGCCAGTTACTATTATATTATACTAAATCTGCGTTTTATATTTTTATTTTTGTCTTAAGGTTATTTTTCACCATCTCTTCATTCTCTTCTACCATAAAAAATGAAATGATAGCTAGGACAGGTGAAAGGCAGAATGTCACCATGTAACAACAGGAAGAACCAGGAGAAACTTAAGCCAGGGACAGTGTATACTTTCATCTGCAAACTTATTCCACTGCGCAGGGTAGGATGACAGTAACCCTGGTCCCTTGTGCCTTTGATATAAGAGCTCCATAAATGTTACTGACACTGAGGAATTTCTTTTGGGTAGCAGTCTCCCACCCCTTATCATTTGAAGAAATTTGATGTTGGGCCTATCTATGTCTAGGAGCCGTTTATTAATGTCCTGTGTGTTTTTGATGTATGTAGCCTGATATTCTCCCATATCTGGGGCAGTATCAGTTCAAAGGGATTCTGTGGAGATCATGGCAATTTGCTGGAACTTATAGCACAGACAATGCTAGCAGGAAACATCCTCTCCTTGGTAAACGGGGATGTCTTGTGGAACCATTTGATGCCCGTGTTGGGAGCCCTTATCCTGTTCTTCCCACAGCATGGGTCAGGTGTATTCTCCCTCACATGAAGAAAGTGATAACATGTTCATTATTGAGCATCCTAATAAATATGTTCATATTTCGTTTTAAATGAAAAAAAAAGAAAATTTATAGTGGGATATCAGAAGTGAAAGATGGTAAAAAAAAATTGTGTGTTAGAAGTGGAGGATATGAAGATATCATGCACGGAGTCACAGACTTAACAATGGGTGAAGGTTGCTGGACCTGCAAAATGATCCAGAGAGGCTACTTGTTAAGGTACACTTCAGTTCCAGTTGAGACCTTGGGTACTGGTGATGAAGATTTTTGTCTAGTTTGAAACTTTTAGGATGACTGAGAATAGCCAGCTAAGGAGAGTCTAGGGGGCTTCAAGAGTTAGATTATTATAGATGAGACAATAGAACAAGTATGAAATGTAAGTAAAAGGGTCATTTTCACAGTATATAAATTTCATCTTTCAAAACATTTCCAATTAAATATGTGTCAAATTTATTAGCACTCTGATCATTGATTTCTTTTTACAATTTGCAATCTCCAAGTCATTGAATGTGTCAAGGTTTCTAGGAGACAGCACATATTGAGGGACAAGAATTCAAAGACATGGTCATTGGCAATTATCACACTTCTCTTGTTGCTCTAGAAAACAAGGAACAAGCTGAACAGATCCAAGTGAGTCTTCACTCAGGCAGGCTTGTTATTTCTACTGAAGCTACCCATTGGCTTTGACGTGCTGTTAGTTGTTCTTATTGCTCTGTAGGAAAGGTTGACGCTAACAATTGTGTTTAAATATACATTAGCATATGGTTGGGGAAAGCCACAGTTATATTTAAATTATTACTGCACCCTGTGTTGGCAGGGTGTTGCAGACAAGTTCGCCAACTTCCCTTGATTTTCAAGTATATTCTGTTTCTTTTTCTGCTGTTCTTCCTAAACGTTAGTGCCTGATTACTCTGTCTATACCAGGATCATAACTGAAATCCATCTGAAGAAATCTATCCAATGTCTTATGTATATTTTCATAAACTAAACTGATCTATGCAACTTTCCAGTTGAATTTTCCTCTTTTGAGACTATATAATTTGTCTTAATTTGAAAATAGAACCTAATCAGCACTAACTATATGGGTGGGTTTTTGACATTTTGAGAGTATTATCATGATTTAGAACATGGTTGTTCAAGAAGGACATAAGTCAGAAAAATAGTATATATGAGGAGTGACAGGAATCTATATATTATAAACATTGAGCTACATCTCACATGCCTTTCGGGAATGGAAGTCCACATTCCCCTTGGCTTCATTGGTTTAACAAGAATAGGTAATGTACAGTCTTCAAAATACATTGAGGTCATTCTCCAAACAGGAGAAGATTAGATATGGGGAGAAGAAACAGTGTCTCTGATACAGAAAAAAAGTCAACATTATTTTTTAACTCTTTGTCAAGTTATCTAGAGTTATCTTAGCAGTAGAAGCATTACCTGTTCGGTGTTCTTCTTTGCACAGCTTAGTATTTTTGCATGTATAAAGTAATAAACATCTACTGTGTAATTTTAGTTACTGTATTTATGCAGATTAATATAGTGTTGCCCTCCAATTCTTTCCTGTTACAACCTGCAGTGCCTTGATATTCTCTACACTCTTGAAGGTGAAGTGGAGACTGGGTTTTCAAACTGTTCACTTCAGATAGCTCAATGTCTCAAAGGATTCTTCTGATTTCAATGACATGACAAAACATCCCATGACTCTTCTCTAAGGGATGTGAATATCTTTATAACAATGGGGAAAATGCAGCTTTAGCTACATTATCTAATGCCAGGGCATTACTATGATCGATTCACATTGTAAATGAGCAAAGTTAACTCTATGCCATAAAGAATAAAGGCATTTTCATGTCCTATGAAAATAGATACCTCTAAGACTTTCACTCTTTTGTCCAGGTATGTATTAGGAAATCACTTCTTACATGTTTGCTGAATTTTGGGTGCTGAATAAAATTGCTTCATTTTTTTCTCCTAAGCACTGGTGCACAAAATCAAGAATTAATCATACACTAAAATAAATGAAAATATCTAAAAAGTAGCAGGTAAGATATCCATTAATTTTGTATTCAAAATAAAAATTTTTATGTTTGCATACTTTGTATTATTTAATGCAAATTAAAAATGATATTTATTCATGATATTTATGCATAAGCATTACATATATGTTCCACATACTTTCATCACAAGG
This sequence comes from Mus musculus, assembly GCF_000001635.26. NCBI lineage: Eukaryota > Metazoa > Chordata > Mammalia > Rodentia > Muridae > Mus > Mus musculus. The sequence goes on from NC_000079.6 coordinate 12,737,662, forward strand.
ATTTTACCAGTCTAAAAACAATAGATGATGGTGAATCATTTTGGATTTCCACTTCTTAAAATCAGTTTTGTTTTTTTGTTTTTTTTTCTAAACTTAAACTCAGGAAAATCTCCAAGAAAATAAAGGCAGTATTAGACTAGTTTCTTTTTATGAAAAGACATTAGGCTTGAATAGAATTGTTGAAGCTGTATAAATCCACATGCTGGTCTTGTTTACCATGTCTACTGAATTAAAAACACAACTAGGTTAATTGATGTTATTAGCACACAGTGTGGAACTATGAATTAGGCCATTTTACATTTATCCTTCTGCAACTATTCAGATTTGAACCCTTGGCTCATTCTAAATCAAATGTGTCCTTATTAAACTTCTTGCAATATACTTTCCCGTGTATTTTAGATACCTTTTTCAATTTGTACTCACCTAGCTAGCAATTCAAACATGTTCATAAACAACCCTGATTTCCTTCCCTAGAGAAATTTTATACTCCTTTCTACCTTAAGTCAGTAGGCAGTGTAGAATTTCTCTATATACATTGTTTCATATCTCTAGTGTAAGACATCTCCCTTCCCAGCCACTGGTGTGTTTTGAAGATGCTTTCTACAAAAAGTCTTTTTCAGCTCTATCTAGCTTTACTTCATTGGTTATAAAAACATTAATGATCACTCACTCCAGTTAAGGCAACACCAAAAGACTAAGCTGCCCAAATTAGGTTTGCAAAAATAATGCAGTTTTTAAAACTCAAGTAGATGAATGTAGTGGAAGTTACTTACAGAGGCATGGTAGAGTCAAAGAGGTATCCATTTCTGAGGCACCAGACCAGAACTTTTCTGGTGACTCAAGAAATTGTTCTTGATGCAGTTGTATCTTCAACTAACACCACAACTCCTATATATGTAGGACACAATAAATAAGGCTACCTGCTGATAGGAAGAGCTATTAAGTAATGACTGGAATCCTGTGAGCATCCCATGACTCGTTCCCTGCAGGGATGTTAACATTTTCATTACTCTGGGGGAAAAATAGAGCTGTGCCTTCATTAACTTATTCTGGGGCCATTACTAGCATTCATATTAGGTTGCAAATCAGCAGTTATCTCTACTCCATAAAGAATAAAGGCAGTTTCATGTACTAGGAAATACATGTCCAAAATATTTAAAACATTTGAAAATATATCCAATCATAAGAGCTTCATTCTTTTCTTTAGGTAATTGTGTATATTTCAGTTACTATTTTTTAAATGTTTGCTGAATTTTAGACTCTGGATAAAAATATTTCATTGTTTTCTGGGCACTGTTACTAATAGCATATTCCAAACCAATGGTTCTCAAACTATATGTTGTAGCCCCTTTAGGAGTGGAAGGATCCTTTCTCAGGGGTTGCATATCAGATATCCTGATTATCAGATAGTTACATTATGATACTTAACAGTAAAATAATTATAGTTATGGAGTATCAAGGAAAATAATTCTATAATTGGGGTCACCACAACCCGAGGAACTATATTAAAGGTTGCAATAGGAAGAAGGTTGAGAACCACTGTTCTAAGTAATTTATTACATATGAGCATTGCTAATATTTTCAGAATATTGAGCATAGTTTTGCTTCTACAAATTATGCAGATAAAAACAATGGTTTATGGTACAACTACAAATGTGTAAAGTGCCTTTGGGTATGCAAATCACATCCTTTTATAAAAAAATATCAAAACAGTTTTGATGGGTCCTAGGATATCTCTGTTTACAGGTTTTCAACCAGACATATATCAATAAATATAGGTTTTATCCATGGAACTGGGCTTAATTCTAATCCAAATACATTTGATTATTCCTAAAATATTAGCAACACTATTGCATAATTCATTATCTTGCTTTGCTTAATAATTGTTTTAAGTTGATCTTTCTTAGTGATATTTCCCAGCAGTACCTATCATAGTAATATCTTCCATCACAAAAGATAACACTGTAGGATCTTCTTCTACATTAGCATTGTCAAGAATCCCTATCTTTATTGTAAAAGAACATGTTATATCTTATTTCATAGACTCTATATGTAGGTATTTTTGCATATTGGTAACAGACTGCTTGATCAGTATATCCAAAATTTTACAGTGGAGTCTAGCTATTATTGCTCTGTATCCACATATGCAGGCAACTGTAACTTTTCTTTCTAAAGATGCCTAGAATGATCCTTACACAATGAACTCCCTTTACTGCAGCAGTAGGTTCCCTGCTAACATCGGCAACTCTTCTTATCTTCAGTGAGCTGTTCTTTTGGCGCATTGTAGTCTTTCAGAAATATATATGCAAGTTTTATATCTTGCCCTTTTCAAAGTTTCTCTAGAAACTTGGCTTTTAAGCCACCTTCCATCTTTCCTATTTTTCTTGATCTTCTTTTTTTCCCTACTTATGCAATGTCAATTTCATTAGCACTTAACACACCCAACTTACACTTCAGTTGCTATTACTCTTCAGTCACTATCTTCTCCTGTTCCTGTGCTGTTCAGGGAGAGATTCTTAAAGAAAAACAGGAGCCCATCCCTGCATCTCTTGCTTTATCTTGATGCTTATATTGAAAGTTGCATTGATTACCAGGGATAGACCTTTTGGGAACTGATGCCTTTATCTAAGTAAATACACAACCATCTTGCACTCTTGTACTCTATACTTATCAAAGGAATAGGCCTAGTAACAAAGAAGACTAACAGGCATGGATTTCAGAAAGGATTCTGATTAGAAGTTGGAAACTTAGAACAGATTCTTTGTTTTTGACACTCAAAAACATTGCAATATAGTCTCTCAAAATTTACTTGAACGTATATTTATATACAACATGAACAAGATCTGACCCAATATTTTAAAGTTTACCTCTTATTATCATCTCATATTTCAGTGTTATGTAAACTGATGCCAAATATCTATTGTACCTAAAATTAATATATCTGAAACTATAATCTGAGCAAAAGAATACACTGCAAAGAACAGCAAATGAAGTGAGTGCTATATCAAATAAAAAGTTTTCCTGTCACTTAACAAAACAACAGTCAACAATTTGCACCCTCTTACGATGGGAACCAAGAGTATGAAAACCACACATGGACTGTAAGAGTTCACATGGGACTCTTCCACTCCTGAAACTGAGTAACTAGACTGCTTTGACAGCTATTAAAATGAACAGTTAAAGTAATCCTTTCCAACAAGAAACAGTATCTCAAAGATGACTGATGGGGAAAAATTATCACAAGAGATTAGAATTACCATCATCTCAAACACTGAGAACAATGAATCAACATTGGTCTCTTACCTGCATTATTCCTAAGAAAAGGAAATCCAGAATAAGGGAGACAATGAAATGTCATGGGAACATCAGTCTTCTCACTTTGGTGATGCCAGTCACCAGGAGATGAAGGGGAAGTAGTAAACAATGTGGGTATCAGTTGAAGTTGATGTGACCTGGAGAAGCATTAGCAGCCCGACTGAAGAGAAGATATAAAAATTGTTAAGACGATGCTAACAAGAACCTTCTGTTTCTAAGAAGCTTATTGATGTACTGAAGTGAAGCATCCTTTAATATTTTCTCTTTGAAACAATTCTGGGTTCAATGAGACTGTTCTTTAATATTAGAAACCTATTGGGCAGTGGTGGTGAATGCCTTTAATCGCAGCACTTCGGAGGCAGAGGCAGGTGGATTTCTGAGTTCGAGGGCAGCCTGGTCTACAGAGTGAGTTCCAGGACAGTCCGGGCTACACAGAGAAACCGTGTTTTAGAAAACAAACAAACAAACAAACAATATTAGAAACCATTGTATAGCAACCACCAGCCTTCTCATGATTTTATCATGGTATATTTCAGACTATTTAAAAATTACAGTCTACTTAGGGATAGACTAGTTGCATAGTATTTGTAATGTTGTTAACTTCAATGAAAATGTGGGCTGATTAAAAGTGGCTGGCTTTCATAATAGATATAAAGAATTCCATATTTGGAAGATTGATTCATATTAAATACATTTCTTAATTCTAACTATTTGATATATGTTGATGTTCTCTCACAAATAAGTAGTAAATCACATTGTATTCACATACCTAAATTCTGTTATTTGTGAAGCATTTGACTAGAATAAGACAATTATATAGACAGATTTTATATAATATCAATAAAAATTATGACTGACTTACTTCTCAATATTGCAGGCATTGCTAAAGTGCCAGTTTCTAATATTAAAGAACAGTCTCATTGAACCCAGGATTGTTTTAAAGAGAAAATATTAAAGGAAGCTTCACCCCAGTGCATCAATGAACACCTTAGAAACAGAAGGTTCATATTTGAGATGAAAATATTGTGATGGACCATTTGTTTATTAATTGAGGGTCTTGAGAATTTTTTCAGTCTTACTCCAATGTTTGTGCAGGCAGCAGAACAATTATAAGAAACAAACAATTGTCTTCATTGGTTGGTTGCAGGGACACCAGTCCTGGTCAGATAGGACACTTCTAATTTTCTTCATCTCATCTCTGAACCTAATCACCAGGAACAGAGTCAGTGAGATAGGAATAGAACTTTAGTATACTTTAGGGCCCTGTTCTTTCTAAGTACTGAATACAGATTTGAGAAAAGTAAGGATTGCGAAATACATATGGTATTTCATGGATGTGAGCTGGAATACCCTAAATGAATAGACACTTAGCTTCTGTAAATCCAAGATAAAGTACGCTCTCACAAGAGTTGACAAATGAACAATGGGCAAGTTGCTACTCAACTGTAGACATGGATTTGACAAAGAAACAGTGAAGACACTAGATTTGCTTCTATTACTAAAGGGATTTCACAAATCTTCAGTAAGGTCCTTGAGTTCTTCTTTGTACCTCATGGCTTCTGATATTACACCATCTTTTCTTGTTTTCTATGAAATAAATTCTCCAAATAATGCATGAATCCTAGTCCTTCAGGTCAAAGAGGCTGACACTTGATGGTTTAGGATGTACATAGTCAAGGGATAACTATTCAGAAATCTGCTGAGGTAATTTGGCATCTGTCTTTCTGACCATGAATGGTATGATCCCAATTACTGTGAGGGACTGCTATTTACTCTTGACATTCCTGGATGTGAGGGTCTCAGTAATTTACCTTTGAAAGATGTATCTCTGACACTCCCCTAATAGTGAGGCTTTACTATATCTGGATGTGTAAATCATTTTCTTGCAAGGTGAAACATTTAAAAATTCATTTCTTACCACAACCAAGATCTCCTGACTTAAGCATGTGAAAAGCTAAAATGTGTCAGTAGATTGTTCATCTTGCTGAAAATTATCTTACTTCTCAGCAGGAGTTTATTTTCCCCCTTTGCAATCTCTCTGATTTTGAATAGGAGAACAGCAGGAGTGCTTACATGACAGACATTTCAGCCACTAGATGGTACAGAGGGTTGTTCCAGGCACTCAGCAAATCATGTGTCAATTTCAGTATGAATCCTTTGTTAAGCAACTATAATTGAACAATCACATTGAAGTTAGATGCCATAGGCAGATTTGGCTTAAAGAGACTGGAATAAACTTTCTCTTTGCCATTCATAAGTGTGTTGGAAACATTACTTTGTGTAAGATACAAATCTTAGAAATATAAAATTTAGCCATTCACTTTGTATAGTAGAATTTTAGACAGGATTGGATTCAGAAAGGTTAGTAGAGTATCCTGTGAAGATTCTAGAAACTTAGTGACTCTCAAAAAAATATAATGCTTTCTGCAAACTTCATTTTCACTGCTTTTGTATACCACATTTCATTTTTTATTACATATTTTCTACATTTACACTTCAAATGCTATCCCAAAAGTCCCATATACCCTCCCCCTGCCCTGATTCCCTACCCACTCACTTCCATTTCTTGGCCCTGGTTTTTCCCTGTACTGGGGCATATAAAGATTGCAATACCAAGGGGTCTCTCTTCCCAATGATGGCCAACTAGGCCATATTCTGCTACATATGCAGTGAGATACATGAGCTATTGGGGCACTGGTTAGTTCATATTGTTGATCCACCTATAGGGTCGGAGACACCGTTAGCTCCTTGGGTACTTTCTCTAGCTCCTCCATTGGGGGCCCTGTGTTCCATCCTATAGATGAATGTGAGTATCCACTTCTGTATTTGCCAGGCACTGGAATAGCCTCACAAGAGACAGCTATATCAGGGTCCTTTCAGCAAAATCTTGCTGGCATATGCAACAGTGTCTGCATTTGGTGGCTTATTATGGGGTGGAACCCCGGGTGGGGCAGTCCCTGGATAGTCCATCCTTTCATCTTAGCTCCAAACTTTGTCTCGGTAACTCCTTCCATGGATATTTTATTCCCTATTAGAGGGAGGAATGAAGTATCCACATATTGGTATTCCTTCTTGATTTTCTTGTGTTTTGGAAATTGTACCTTGGGTATTCTAGGTTTCTGGGCTAATATCCACTTATGAGTGAGTGCATATCAAGTGACTTCATTTGTGATTGGGTTAACTCACTCAGGATCATATCCTTCAGATACATCCATTTCCCCAAGAATTTCATAAATTCATTGTTTTTAATAGCTGAGTAGTACTCCATTGTGTAAATTACCACATTTTCTGTATCCACTCCTCTGTTGAGCAAGATCTGGGTTCTTTGCAGCTTCTGGCTACTGTAAATAAGGCTGCTATGAACATAGTGGAGCATGTGTCCTTCTTACCAGTTGGAACATCATCTGGGTATATGCCCAGGAGCGGTATTGCTGGATCTAACGGTAGTACTATGTCCAGTTTTCTGAGGAACAACCAGACCGATTTCCAGAGTGGTTCTACCAGCTTGAAATCCCACCAGGAGTGGAGGAGTATTCCTCTTTCTCCACATCCTCACCAGCACCTGCTGTCACCTGAATTTTTGATCCTAGCCATTCTTACTGGTGTGAGGTGGAATCTCAGGTTTGTTTTGATTTGAATTTCCCTGATGATTAAGGATGTTGAACATTTTTTTCCAAGTGCCTCTCACCCCTTAGGTATTCCTCAGTTGAGAATTCTTTGTTTAACTCTGAACCCCATTTTAATGGGGTTATTTGAATTTCTGGAGTGCAGCTTCTTGATCTCTTGCTATATATTGAATATTAGTCCCCTATGACATTTAGGATTGGTAAAAACTCTTTCCCAATCGGTTGGTGGCCTTTTTGTCTTATTGACAGTATCTTTTGCCTTACAGAAGCTTTGCAATTTTATGAAGTCCTATTTGTCGATTATTGATCTTAAAGCACAGGCCATTGCTGTTCTGTTTAGGAATTTTTCCCCTGTGCCCATATCTTCAAGGTTTCCCCCACTTTCTCCTCTGTAAAATTCAGTGTCTCTGGTTTTATGTGGAGTTCTTTGATCCACTTATACTTGAGCTTTGACAGGGAGATAAGAATGGATCAATTCTCATTCTTCTACATTATAACTGCCAGTTGTGTCAGCACAATTTGTTGAAAATGCTGTCTTGTTTACCCTGGAAAGTTTTAGCTTTCTTGTCAAAGATCAAGTAACTATAGCTGTGTGTGTTCATTTCTGGGTCTTCAATTCTATTCCATTGTTCTACCTGTCTGTCACTGTACAAGTACCATGCAGTTGTTATTACAATTGGCCTGTAGTACAGCTTGAGGTCAGACATGGTGATTCCCCCAGAGGTTGTTTTATGGGTGAGAATAGTTTTTGCTATCCTAGGTTTTTTGTTATTCCAGATGAATTTGCAAATTGCCCTTTCTAACTCAGTGAAGAGTTGAGTTGGAATTTTGATGGGGATTGCACTGAATCTGTAGATTGCTTTTGGCAAGATAGCCATTTTTACTATATTGATCCTGCCAATCCATGAGCATTGGAGATCGTTCCATCTTCTGAGATCTCCTTCAATTTCTTTCATCAGAGACTTGAAGTTCTTGTCATACAGATCTTTTGCTTCCTTACTTAGAGTTACACCAATGTATTTTATATTTTTTGTGACTATTGTGAAGGGTGTTGTTTCCCTAATTACTTTCTCATCCTGTTTATCCATTTTGTAGAGAAAGGCCACTGATTTGTTTGAGTTAATTTTATATCCAGCTACTGTGCTGAAGCTGTTTATCAGGTTTAGGAGTTCTCTGGTGGAATTTTTAGGGTTACTTATATATACTATCATATCATCTGCAAATAGTGATATTTTGACTTCTTCCTTTCCAATTTGTATCCCCTTGATCTCCTTTTGTTGTCGAATTGCACTGGCTAGGACTTCAAGTATTATATTGAATAGGTAGGGAGAAAGTAGGCAGCCTTGTCTAGTCCCTGATTTTAGTGGAATTGTTTCCAGCTTCTCTCCATTTACTTTGATGTTGGCTACTGGTTTGCTGTATATTGCTTTTATCATGTTTAGGTATGGACCTTGAATTCCTGATCTTTCCATGACTTTTATCATGAAGGGGTGTTAGATGTTGTCAAATGCCTTCTCAGCATCTAATAAGATGATCATGTGATTTTGTCTTTGAGTTTGTTTGATTAGTGGATTACGTTGATGGATTTCTATATATTAAACCATCCCTGTATCCCTGGGATAAATCCTTCTTGGTCATGATGGATGATAATTTTGATGTTTTCTTGGATTCAGTTTGCGAGGATTTTATTGAGCATTTTTTCATCGGTATTCATAAGGTAAATTGGTCTGATTTCCTCTTTCTTTGCTGGATCTTTGTGTGGTTTAGGTACTAGAGTAATTGTAGCTTCATAGAATGAATTGGGTAGAGTACTTTATTTTTCTATTTTGTGGAATAGTTTGAGGAGAGTTGGAATTAGGTCTTCTTTGCAGGTCTGATAGAAGTTTGCATTAAACCCATCTGGTCCTGGCCTTTTTTGGTTGGGAGACTATTATTAATGACTGCTTCTATTTCTTTATGGGAAATGGGACTATTAAGATCATTAATCTGATCTTGATTTAAGTTTTGTACCTGGTATCTGTACCTAGAAAGCTGTGCACTTCATCCAGGTTTTCTAGTTTTGTTGAGTATAGCCTTTTGTAGTAGGTTCTGATGATGTTTTGGATTTCCACAGGATCTGTTGTTATGTCTCCTTTTTCATTTCTGATTTTCATAGTTAGGATACTCTCCCTGTGCCCTCTAGTTAGTCTGGCTAAGGGTTTATCTATCTTGTTGATTTTCTCAAAGAACCAGCACCTCCTTTGGTTGATTCTCTGAATAGTTCTTTTTGTTTCCACTTGGTTGATTACAGCCCTAAGTTTGATTGTTTCCTGCTGTCTACTCCTCTTGGTGAATTTGCTTCCTTTCATTCTAGCACTTTTTAGTGTGCTTTCAGAGTGCTAGTGTATGCTTTCTGTAGTTTCTTTTTGGAAGCACTCAGGGCTAATTTTTCCTCTAAGGACTGTGTTCATTGTGTCCCATAAGTTGGGTATGTTGTGGCTTCGTTTTCATTAAATTCTAAAAAGTCTTTAATTTATTTCTTTATTTCTTCCTTGACCAAGGTATCATTAAGTAGATTGTTGTTCAGTTTCCACGTGAATGTTGACTTTCTATTATTTATGCTGTTATTGAAGATCAGTCTTAGTCTGTGGTGATCTGACAGGATGCATGGGATAATTTCAATATTTTTTGTAACACTTGAGGCATGTTTTGTGACTGATTATATGGTCAATTTTGGACGAGGTACCACTCAGTGTTGAGAAGAAGGTATATCTTATTGTGTTAGGATAAATTGTTCTATAGATATCTGTTAAATCCATTTGTTTCATATCTTCTGTTATTGTCCATGTGTCTTTGCTTAGTTTCTGTTTCCAGAATCTGACCATTGGTGAGAGTGGGATGTTGAAGACTCCCACTAGTATTGTGTGAGGTGCAATGTGTGCTTTGAGTTTTACTAAAGTTTCTTTAATGAACGTGTCTGCCCTTGCATTTGGATCATAGATATTTAGAATTGGGAGTTCATCTTGGTACATTTTACCTTTGATGAGTAAGAAGTGCCCCTCCTTGTCTTTTTTGATAACTTTGGGTTGAAAGTCAATTTTATTCGATATTAGAATGGATACTCCAGTTTCTTTCTTGGACCATTTGCTTGGAAAATTGTTTTCCAGCATTTTACTCTGAGATAGTGTCTGTCTTTATTCCTGAGGTGGGTTTCCTGTAAGCAGCAATATGTTGGGTCCTGTTTGTGTAGCCAGTCTGTTAGTCTATGTCTTTTTATTGGGGAATTGATTCTATTCATGTTAAGAGAAATTAAAGAAAAGGAATTGTTGCTACCTATCATTTTTGTTGTTAAAGTTGGGATTCTGTTCTTGTGGCTGCCTTCTTTTAGTTTTGTTGAAGGATTACTTTCTTCCTTTTTCTAGGGTGTAGCTTTGATCTTTTTGTTGGGGTTTTCCCTTTTTTTCCTTTGAAGGGCTGGATTCATGGAAAGATATTGTGTGAATTTGGTTTTGTCATGGAATATTTTGGTTTCTCCATTTATGGTAATTGAGAGTTTTGCTGGGTATAGTAGCCTGGGCTGGCATTTGTGTTCTATTAGTGTCTGTATAATATCTGTTCAGGATCTTCCAGCTTTCATTTTCTCTGGTGAGAAGTCTGGTGTAATTTTAATAGGTCTGCCTTTATATGATACTTGACCTTTTCACCTCACTACATTTAATACTGTGTCTTTATTTAATGCATTTGTTGCTCTGGTTATTATGTTTCAGGAGGAATTACTTTTCTGGTCCAGTCTATTTGGGGTTCGGTAGGCTTCTTGTATGTTCATGGGCATCTCTTTCTTTAGGTATGGGAAGCTTTCTTCTTTAATCTTGTTGAAGATATTTGATGGCCCTTTAACTTGAGAATTTTCATTCTCATCTACTCCTATTATCTGTCGGTGTGGTCTTCTCATTTTGTCCTGCATTTCCTGGATGTTTTGAGTTAGGATCTTTTTGCATTTTGCATTTTCTTTGATTGTTGTGTCCATGTTCCCTATGGAATCTTCTGCACCTGAGATTCTCTTTTTCAACTCTTGTATTCTGTTGCTTATGCTCACATCTATTTTTCCTGATTTCTTTCCTAGGGTTTGTATCTCCAAATTGTTTCCCTTTGGGTTTTCTTCATTGTTTCTACTTCCATTTTTAGATCTTGGATGGTTTTGTTCAATCCCATCGCCTGTTTGGTTGTGTTTTCCTGTAATTCTTTAAGAGACTTATGTGTTTCTTCTACCTGTTTAACAGTGTTTGCCTGTAGTTCCTTAAGGGCTTCTACCTGTTTAGCAGTGTCCTCCTGTATTTCTTTAAGTGAGTTATTAATGCCCCTCTTAAAACTTCTGCCACCATCCTGAGATATGATTTCAAATCTGTGTCTTGCTTTTTGGGTGTGTTGGAGTATCCAGGACCTGGCATACTGGGTTCTGATGATGCCCAGTGCTCTTGGTTTCTGTTAGTAAGATCCATATGCTTGCCGTTCTCCATCTGGAAATCTCTGGTGTTAATGTTCAAGCTGTCTCTGGCTGACACTTGATCCTCCTGTGATTCTGTTAGTCTCTGTCAGCACTCCTGCGAGTCCAACTCTCACCTGAGTTCCAGTGGTCAGAGCACTCTTTGCAGGCAAACTTTCCTCTTTCAGGGAAGGTGTCCAACAGTCTGGATCTCTGATCCACCACCTGAGTCCTGGGGTCATTGCCCTCCCTGTAGGCCGACTCTCATCTGGCAAGGAAGGTGCCCAGGGGTCTGGGCCTCAGCTGTGCCTCCTCATTGAGGATGAAGGCCCGACGGGACCCTGAACAAGAAGCTCTGTTGCTTCGATTGCCCATGTGCTCTCGTGTGATCAGGAGGTCCTGGTTGTGCTAGGGCTCCTGCGGCATGGAGAGTCCTCTGGTGCCCTAGACACCCTCAGCCAGGTTCACACAGAAGATGGGGAGGCTGGTTCCGATCTGAATGGATCCCAGCCTCAGGTCAGGGGGGTTCCTCTGCCCCTGTTCCTGCTGGTACAAGACCCTCTGCGATTCTTTGGAGCTGATGTTGCGTTCCACTCACCTGTGATCCCGACGTCCTTTGGCATAGAGAGCACTGTGGAGCCCTTGGCGGCCTCCGCTGGGTTCAGAAGGAAGATGGTAGGCATATCACAGTTTCTAAAGTGAGAATTTTAGGCCTAAAATGTACTTCTGTCTCTCAAGCAAAACACAGAAAATGGATTGGACATGTTGGGAGGTGGAGGCATAGGAAAATGTTGATTGAATTAAATCATCTTTAGATGATTTATGGAAGAAAATCAGACATGTTTGACAATAACATTTATAAATTAGACTTGGCATGATATGTAGTCTCATCACTACACAGGGGTGATGGGTTCCTGCTGTAGAGTATAATACAGAGAAAATTTGACTTCTTTCTCAAGCGACTTTCATTTATGACACATATAAAGGCAGGGAGATCAGTTAGGAATTAACAGGAGGAAACAGAACTAAAACCAAGAGAAGATTTAAAAGTGAAGAAAAGTTATGAGGTAGTCAGTTATATAAACTGCCACCAATGCAGACCCCATCAACAACATATGGTATACACTGAACATCCATGAACTTCCACTAACATTTACTAACCCATGAATGTTAAGGCTAGTTCAGATTTTCATAAAGAATAATAGGTTGTGTCTTAGTCAGGGTTTCTATTCCTGGACAAAACATCGTGACCAAGAAATAAGCTGGGAAGGAAAGGATGTATTCAGCTTACACTGCCACATTGATGTTCATTGCTAAAGGAAGTCAGGGCTGGAACTCAAACATGTCAAGAAGCAGGAACTGATACAGAGGCCATGGAAGGATGTTACTTATGGTCTTGCTTCCCCTGGCTTGCTCATCTTGCTTTCTTAGAGAACCCAAGAATACCAGCCCAGGGATGGCTCACCCACAATGGGCCCTCCCACCACTGATCTCTAATTGAGAAAATATCTTACAGCTTGATCTCATGGAAACATTTCCGCAAATGAGACTTCTTTCTCTGTGATAACTCCAGCTTATGTCAAGTTAACACACAAAACCAGCCAGTACAGGTTGCATCCTAGAGGATAAGCATTAGTAAAAGGCTCTAATCCATTGACAATTCATAGACTCGGTAAAATATCCATTTGAAGATTTCACTCATATATTGTAATTTATATTATACAATTTTTGTTGCTTGATGTGCCAATATTGTACATATGTAATTGTATTCCTATTACAGTGCCTATAATATCCCAAAGCAAGGCAAAGCCTGTCAACTACTTCAGAACACTTGAAAAACTACCCAGGGTGAGGTCACACTCTGCTGGACTTTACTCCTTGTTTTTTGGAATAGTGAGGTGAGAAGAATGGCAGATGCTGAAGGTTTCATGAACGAACCCTCGTTTATCTCACCCTATACTCTCTTCTTGATTCTGATTGCCTTACCCCATTCTATTTTATGTTCCCTTTCCATTACTGACCTTTTATCCTTTATATCATTTCATTCTATCTTCCTTCATGAATCCTGGTTTAACCTTTTTTTAAATTCATAGTTCAGTTTATTCCTTTATACCAGTGGTTTCTCTCTCCCTTCTTTGAAACAATTTTCTATATCTCATGAGTAATTTCCCAACCTCTCTGTGAATGGCAAACACTCAAAGATAATATCCATAAATGAGAGAAAATGTGGTGTTTTTGTGTCTGAGTCTGGATTTACTCGCTCAGAATGATTGTTCCCAGTCTAGTCATTTACTTGCAAATTTCATAGTTCTCTCCTTTCTTAAAAAGCTCAATTATACTCTATTGTGTAAATGTACATAATTTTCATTATAAATTCATCAGCTGATGGACATCTAGTTTGGTTCCATTTCTTGGGTATTGTCAACAAGATAGTGACATGTAGAAACCTTAAACTAGATATGTATCTTTCAGATTGTACATAATTCAACACCAAATGTGTAAAGGATGTCAACATGATAGCCTGATCCTGATAGAAAGAAAGTTGGGAATACACTCAAACCTAATTTCTTGCTCCACAGATTAGCACTTGCTGCTTTCTTATCCTTTGAAGGTTTATGGTTTGACATTTGGATCTTTATGCTTTTTCTTTTAGGTTACACTGAATCATGACTGTTAGCATGGAGGAGGTGGCCAGTTGGGGAAGAAAAGCTGGAAGTCAGTGATCAATTTAAAAGTTCAGAGAACATTACTTCAACTTGGAAATTGATTTGATAGACACCATTATTATCTGTTCAAACATTCCTTCAAATGACATCCAGCTTTGGCCATCAGCTATAGCATATGGGCTATAGAGGACATGCTCAGTCACTGTAGCAATTTGGCATCAGCAACAGGGCCCCTGATAAAAGAGAGGAGTGATTCTAAAATCCCTCACTCTTATTCCCAGGTTACCAAACAGTCAGCCTGTGAGAAATAGTCTCTTCACAGTGTTTTCCTTTGTGTAACTTGGTATATTGAGATGTGTGGTGTAAGGAACAACTGCCACTGTGAAATGTTAGGTATTATATTTCATAGATTTATATTTTGAAATGTGGGAATTCTTTTTTATTAATTAATATTTTATTTATTTACATCCCAACTTCGCCCTCTCTTGGTCACCCCTTTAAAGTTCTTCCCTCATCTCCCCTCCCCTCTGCCTCTGAGAGAGTGCTCCCTGTATCCACCAATCCTGCGAATGCTCTATCATTGTAGGCTCAGCCTCTGAAAACTCCCAGGAGTCCAGGTTAGCTAACACTGTTGGTTTTCCTATTGTGTTGCCATCCCGTTCAGTTCCTTCACTCCTTCCCCTTCCATATAGTTCCCTGACCTCTGGCCAGTGCTTGGCTGTGAGTATCTGAATCTTTATATTTGCTTTTATTTGGCATTACTCTCACCAGTGCTTCCGCATTTTTCAAACATCTGAAGCTTTAGTTTAGCCTAAGTATACAAGTCACTCTCTTTAGACCACTTAATGTCTCAGGGGATTCAGCTGATGTTCAATACTAAGACACTTGTGAATTTGTAACTTCAGTTTAATCTGTAATGTTAATATTTTGGATGGCAATGTGACAAGGAGAGCTCAATTACTTTGTTTCCTTTGTTCATGCCTTAGGTGAATGAGCACATTATTGTTTGTTTATTCATATTTAAGGTGACAAGAATGGTTTTGTAAAAATGATGCCACAGCCTAGAATTGTCAAGTCATCATGGTAATGTCATGCATTTCTACCTTTACTAAGATGTAAAGACCCTTTCTGTGGCCTTTATGCTTGAAACAACTCTGAATAGGCAGAGCCTTCCTGAATAGCATGATGATAAAATAGGTAGCTTACAGAACATATGAATTTCACCACTGCATTATTGACAGTTTTGAAAGGCAGCATGCCACTGGGGACCTTGCACATCATCTGGAGCTTTATATAGCCTTGGTTACAGCCCTTACCTGCATAGAATATCCTATTGTCCTTGATGACACCTCAACACTGAATATAAACAGGTGCTTTTTTTCTGTTTCCTCAGCTTTGCATCACGCACATTTTTCAAAATTAGGCGAAGATCAGTATTGGCTTTCTCATCAATTTCCTTTTCAAAAATGGACAAATAGGAGCTCTAACAGAGCAACAATTTAAACTCTTAAGAGGAAGAAGCAGCACATATATCTCAAAATGATACATTCTTTCTTCTAAAGTTGTAAATCCAACCCATATCATGGTAGGGTCTCATTCCAGTTAAATGCCTCAATTTCTTTATTTTCTGTTTGAATGACATTTTAATTTAATTTAATCTTTGAAAATGTATACATCATATTTTGAGACATTTAATCTTTACCAAAAATTGTTCAGCATGATTCACATTCTATAAGGTTGTGGTAATATCAAAGAGCAAAACATGCCCACTGTAATATTCTTTAAGAAAAGCATCTTAGCTAATATGTAAGACAAGAACTTCAAAATAGGATTTAAGTATGTCCAAGGGCCTCAAAGAGGCTATGAGTCAATGCCCCCCCCAAAGACTGTTTGAACACAGAGTTGAATATAATGAAAACAATTCAATATATGAAAATTTATAAAATTAAATGACAATATAGACTATATAAAGATAATTTAATCTGGAATAAAACTTGATAAAAAAGTCAGGAATTCAAACCAAAAACTTAGAGGAAGACCTGTTCAACACTGTGGATGAAGTGAAAAGGAGAGTATCTGATTGCCCCAGTCTCTGACCTGCAGAGACCAGAATGAGAAGGACACTAAGGCGGGTTCACACAGCAGCTTCTTTACTTGCAGCTTTTTCACTTCTAGCTCTCTTCCCCAGCAGCTTCTTCCCACTGGCCTTCTTGCAGCAAGGGTTATACTCCTATACTCTCAGCAACTGACCTCATCTCGCTCCACACCACCCCATCCAATCAGGATCACACACGCTCCAGGAACGAGCTCAGGTCGGTCACAGATAGACTGACAGATCTGGATCGTGAGGAATACTCCAGCCTGGCAGGCAGCCTACGCATGCAGTTCTACTGCACATGTTCGAAAAAGGTAGTAAACATGTGGGGTTCACGGGGCCTGGCAATGGGCCAGGGCGCCATCTTGGCCCAATGCGGCTGCACCTGCTTTCCAGATCTGATCTTGATGACAAAGTAGAAGAAAGGGATCATCCAGTCAAAGAAAACTATAAAAAAAAGTTCAGGCACAAACTGTCCATGAAATCTGTGACACCAGAAAAAGACCAAACACATAAGTAATAGGTATAGAAAGAGACGAAAAGATTTTCAACAAAATTACAAAAGAAATTTCCCAGATTTAAAGAAAAGTATGCCTTTCAGTGTTCTCGAGGCAGGTAGAATATCAGACAGTAAAAGCGAGGAAACTCCTATGACACCTAAAAATCACTACAATAAGTTGACAGATGCAGAAAGGAAATCAAAAAATATAAGGGTAAAAATCCTAGTCATAAATAATGACAGGTTTGTTAGAGTAACACATGCTTTTCAATGGAAAATCTGAAATCTAGAAAGGCTTGGGTTGATCGCCTACAAACTCTGAAAGAACAGATGTCCCATACCAGACAACTATTTTTGAAAAATCACTAGTCATACTTGGAGAAGAAAACAAAACATGTCTATGATAACACAAACTTAAGGAAGTCAGAGCTACAGAGGATATCATGATTATTTCAAAATGAGAGGGAGATTAACAACACACCAAAGGACACAAGGAATAAATAAACTGAACACAGGCCTGAGTATCTGTGTGAGACATCTGGGTTCCCGGACTCCACCGAGACTAGTCTGCACAGGTGAGAGTGTGGACTAAAGAAGCTAACAGCTTCTGGGACAGGTCCTGTTTCAGGCTTTCATCTTCTGCCAGGAGGCAAGTCTGAAGGCCAGATTTCTGTGCACCTTCCCTGCAAGAGGAGAGTCTGCCTGCAGAGAGTGCTCTGACCACTGAATCTCAGGAGAGAGCTAGTCTCCCCGGTCTGCTGGTAGCAAATAGCACAATCACGAGAGGAACAAACTCTAACCAGAGACAACTATAACAACTGACTCTAGAGTTTAACAGATGGTGAAAGGCAGACATAAGAATCTTACAAACAAAAACCAAGACCACTCATCATCATCAGAACCCAGTAATCCCACCTCAGCCAGTCCAGGGTACCCCAACACACCCAAAAAACCTTGAGCCGGATTTAAAGGCATAACTCATGATGATGGTAGAAGACATCAAGAATGTCTTTAATAACTCACCTAAAGAAATACAGGAGAACACCATTAAGAGTTGTAAGTCCTTATAGAAAAACAGGAAAACACTTCCAAACAGATGATGGAAATGAACAAAACCATACTAGACCTAAAAAGGGAAGTAGACACAATAAAGAAAACCCAAAGGGAGGCAACTCTGGAGACAGAAACCCTAGGAAAGAAATCTGGAACCATAGACACGAGCATCAGGAACAGAATACAAGAGATGGAACAGAGAATCTCAGGTGCAGAAGATTCCATAGAGAACATCGGCACAAAAATCAAAGAAAATACAAAATGCAAAAAGATCCTAACTCAAAACATCCAGGAAATCCAGGACACAATGAGACGACAAAAACTACAGATAATAGGATTAGATGAGAATGAAGATTTTCAACTCAAAGGGCCAGCAAATATCTTCAACAAAATTATAGAAGAAAACTTCCCAAAAGTAAAGAAAAAGATGCCCATGAACATACAAGAGGCCTACAGAACTCCAAATAGACTGGACCAGAAAAGAAATTCCACCCAACACATAATAATCAGAACAACAAATGCACTAAATAAAGATAGAATATTAAAAGCAGTAAGGGAAAAAGGTCAAGTAACATATAAAGGCAAGCCTATCAGAATTACACCAGATTTTTCACCAGAGATTATGAAAGACAGAAGAGCCTGTACAGATGTTATACAGACACTAAGAGAACACAAATGCCAGCCCATGACCGAACCAAATTCTCACATTATCTTTCCACGAGTCCAGCCCTTCAAAGGATAATAACAGAAAAAAAAAACAAACAAACAATACAAGGACAGAAACCACATCCTAGAAAAAACATTAAAGTAATCCTTCAACAAAACTAAAAGAAGACAGCCACAAGAACAGAATGCCAACGTTAACAACAAAAATAATAGGAAGCAACAATTACTTTTCCTTAATAACTCTTAATATCAATGGACTCAACTTCCCAATAAAAAGACATAGGCAAACAGACTGGCTACACAAACAGGAAACAACATTTTGCTGCTTAGAGAAAACTCATTTCCGGGAAAAAGACAGATACAACCTCAGAATGAAAGGCTTGAAAACAATTTTCCAATCAAATGGTCTGAAGAAACAAGCTGGAGTAGCCATTCTAATATCTAATAAAATCGTCTTCCAACCCAAAGTCATCAAAAGATACAAGAAGGGGTACTTCGTACTCATCAAAGGTAAAATCCTCCAAGAGGAACTCTCAATTCTGAATATCTATGCTCCAAATACAAGGGCAGCCATATTCATTAAAGAAAAATTAGTAAAGCTCAAAGCACACATTGCATCTCACACAATAATAGTGGGAGACTTCAACACACCACTTTCATCAATGGACAGATCATGGAAACAGAAACTAAACAGTTACACAGTGAAACTAACAGAAGTTATGAAACAAATGGATCTAACAGATATCTACAGAATATTTTATCCTAAAACAAAAGGATATACCTTCTTCTCAGCACCTCATGGTACCTTCTCCAAAATTGACCATATAATTGGTCATAAAACAGGCCTCAACAGATACAAAATTATTGAAATTATCCCATGCATCCTATCAGATCACCATGGATTAAGGCTGATCTTCAATAACAAAATAAATAATAGAAAGCCAACATTCAAGTGGAAACTGAACAACACTCTTCTCAATGATACCTTGGTAAAGGGAGGGATAAAGAAAGAAATTAAGGACTTTTTAGAGTTTAATGAAAATGAAGCCACAACATACACAAACTTATGGGACACAATGAAAGCATTTCTAAGAGGAAAACTCATAGCTCTGAGTGCCTCCAAAAAGAACCTAGAGAGAGCACACACTAGCAGCTTGACAATACACCTAAAACCTGTAGAACAAAAGGCAGCAAATTCACCCAAGAGGAGTAGACTGCAGGAAATAATCAAACTCAGGGTGGGGGGGTGGGAAATCAACCAAGTGGAAACAAGAAGAATTATTCAAATAATCAACCAAATGAAGAGCTGGTTCTTTGAGAAAATCAACAAGATAGATAAACCCTTAGCCAGACTCACTAGAGGGCACAGGGAAAGCATCCTAATTAACAAAATCACAAATAAAATGGGAGACATAACAACAGATCCTGAAGAAATCCAAAACACTACCAGATCCTTCTACAAAAGGCGATACTCAACAAAACTGCAGAACCTGGATGAAATGGAAAAGTTTCTAGACAGATACCAGGTACCAAAGTTAAAGCAAGATCAGGTTAAGGATCTAAACATTCCTATATCTCCTAAAGAAATAGAAGCAGTCATTAATAGTCCCCCAACCAAAAAAAAAAAAAAAAGCCCAGGACCAGATGGGTTTAGTTCAGAGTTCTATCAGACCGTCAAATAATATATAATCCCAGTTCTTCGCAAACTATTCCACAAAATAGAAACAGAAGGTACTCTACCCACCTCATTCTATGAAGCCACAATTACTCTGATACCTAAACCCCAAAACAAACAAAAAAAAAAAACCATCAAAGATAGAGAACTTCAGACCAATTTCCTTTATGCATATCGATGCAAAAACCCTCAATAAAGATCTCGCTAACTGAATCCAAGAACACATCAAAACATTCGTCCATCCTAACCAAGTAGGTTTCATCCCAGGGATGCAGGTATGGTTCAATATATGGAAATCCATCAACGTAATCCAGTATATAAACAAACTCAAAGACATAAACCACATGATCATCTTGTTAGATGCGGAAAAAGCATTGAACAAGATCCAACACCCATTCATGATAAAAGTATTGGAAAGATCAGGAATTCAAGGCCCATACCTAAACATGATAAAAAGCAATCTACAGCAAACCAGTAGCCAACATCAAAGTAACTGGTGAGAAGCTGAAAGCAATCCCACCAAAATCAGGGTCTAGACAAGGCTGCCCACTTTCTCCCTACCTATTCAACATTGTACTTGAAGTCCTAGCCAGAGCAATTAGACAACAAAAGGAGATCAAGGTGATACAAATTGGAAAGGAAGAAGTCGAAATATCACTTTTTGCAGATGATATGAAAGTATATATAAGTCACCCTAAAAATTCCACCGGAGAACTCCTAAGCCTGATAAACAGCTTCAATGAAGTAGCTGGATATAAAATAAACTTAAACAAGTAAATGGCTTTTCTGTACACAAAGGATAAACAGCCTGAGAAAGAAATTAGGGAAACAACACCCTTCTCAATAGTCACAAATAATATAAGATACCTTGGCATGACTGTAACTAAGGAAGTGAAAGATCTGTATGATAAAAACTTCAGTCAGAATGGCTAAGATAAAAAATTCAGGTGACAGCAGATGCTGGCGAGGATGTGGAGAAAGAGGTACACTCCTTCATTGTTGGTGGGATTGCAAGCTTGTACAACCACTCTGGAAATCAGTCTGGCAGTCCCTCAGAAAATTGGACATAGTACTACCGGAGGATCCCACAATACCACTCCTGGGCATATATCCAGAAGATGTCCCAACCATAAAGAAGAACACATGCTCCACTATGTTCATAGCAGCCTTATTTATATTAGCCAGAAGCTGGAAAGAACCCACATGCCCCTCAACAGAGGAATGGATACAGAAAATGTGGTACATTTACACAATGGGGTACTACACAGCTATTAAAAAGAATGAATTTGTGTAATTCCTAGGCAAATGGTTGGACCTGGAGGGCATCATCATGAGTGAGGTGACACAATCACAAAAGAACTCAAATGATATGTACTCACTGATAAGTGGATATTAGCCCAGAAACTTAGTATACCTGAGATATAAGAGACAATTTATAAAACACAGGAAACTGAAGAAGAACGAAGACCAAAGTGTGGACCCTTTGCCCCTTCTTAGAATTGGCAACAATCACTCATGCAAGGAGTTACAGAGACAAAGTTTGGAGCTGAGACAAAAGGATGGACCATCTAGAGACTGCCATCTCCAGGGATCCATCCCATAATTAGCCTGCAAACGATGACACCATTGCATGCACTAGCAAGCGTTTGCTGAAAGGACCCTGATATAGCTGTCTCTTGTGAGATTAGGCCGGGGCCTAGCAAACACATAAGTGGATGCTCACAGTCATCTATTCGATGGATCACTGGGCCCCCAATGGAGGAGCTAGAGAAAGTATCCAAGGAACTAAAGGGATCTGCAACCCTGTAGGTGCAACAACATTATGAACTAACCAGTACCCCGGAGCTCTTGACTCTAGCTGCATATGTATCAAAAGATGGCCTAGTAGGCCATCACTGGAAAGAGAGGCCCATTGGACAGGCAAACTTTATATGCCCCAGTACAGGGAACGCCAGGGCCAAAAAGTGGGCGTGTGTGGGTAGGGGAGTGGGGGAGGGTATAGGGGACTTTTGGGATAGCATTGGAAATGTAATTGGGGAAAATACGTAATAAAAAAATAAATAAAAAAAAGAATTTCAAGTTTCTGAAGAAAGAAGTTAAAGAAGATCTCAGAAGATGGAAAGATATCCCATGCTCATGGATTGGCAGGATCAATATAGTAAAAATGGCTATCTTGCCAAAAGCAAGCTACAGATTCAGTGCAATCCCCATCAAAATTCCAACTCAATTCTTCAACGAATTAGAAAGAGCAATCTGTAAATTCATCTGGAATCACAAAAAACCTAGTATAGCAAAAACTCTTCTCAAGGATGAAAGAACCTCTGGGGGAATCACCATGCCTGACCTAAAGCTGTACTACAGAGCAATGGTGATAAAAACTGCATGGTACTGGTATAGCGACAGACAAGTAGACCAATGGAATAGAATTGAAGACCCAGAAATGAACCCACACGCCCATGGTCACTTGAACTTTGACAAGGGAGCTAAAACCATCCAGTGGAAAAAAGACAGCATTTCCAACAAATGGTGCTGGCACAACTGGCAGTTTCCATGTAGAACAATGCAAATTGATCCATTCCTATCTCCTTGTACTAAGGTGAAATCTAAGTGGATCTAGGAACTCCACATAAAACCAGACACAGTGAAACTAATAGAGGTGAAAGTAGGGAAAAGCCTCGAAAAAATGGGTACAGGGGAAAAATTCCTGAATAGAACAGTAATGGCTTGTGATGTAAGATCGAGAATTGACAACTGGGATCTCATAAAATTGCAAAGCTTCTGCAAGGCAAAAGACACTGTCCATAAGATAAAAAGGCCACCAACAGATTGGGAAAGGATCTTTACCTGTCCTAAATCAGATAGGGGACTAATATCAAATAAAGAACTCAAGAAGGTGGACTCCAGAAAATCAAATAACCCCATTAAAAAAAATGGGGCTCAAAGTTAAACAAAGAATCCTCACCTGAGGAATACCGAATGGCTGAGAAGGACCTGAAAAAAATGTTCAACATCCTTAATCATCAGGGAAATGCAAATCAAAACAACCCGGAGATTCCACCTCACACCAGTCAGAATGGCTAAGATCAAAAATTCAGGTGAGAGCAGATGCTGGCGAGGTTGTGGAGAAAGAGGAACATTCCTCCATTGTTAGTGGGATTGCAAGCTTTTACACCCACTCTGAAAATCAGTCTGGCGGTTCCCCAGAAAATTGGACATACTACTACCGGAGGATCCCGCAATACCTCTCCTGGGCATATATCCAGAAGATGTTCCAACCGGTTTTGAAGGATACATGCTCCACTATGTTCATAGCAGCCTTATTTATAATAGACAGAAGCTAGAAAGAACCCACATGCCCCTCAACAGAGGGATGGATACAGAAAATGTGGTACATTTACATAATGGAGTACTACCCAGCTATTAAAAAGAATGAATTTATGTAATTCCTAGGTAAATGGTTGGACCTGGAGGGCATCATCCTGAGTGAGGTAACCCAATCACAAAAGAACTCACACAACACGTACTCACTGATAAGTGGATATTAGCCCAGAAACTTAGAATAACCACGATATAAGATACAGTTTGCTAGACACATGAAACTCAAGAAGAACGGAGACCAAAGTGTGGACACTTTGCCCCTTCTTAGAATTGGGAACAAAACACCCATGGAAGGAGTTACATAGACACAGTTTGGAGGTGAGACGAAAGAATTGACCATCTAGAGACTGCCATATCTGGGGATCCAACTCATAATCAGCTTCCAAAAGCTGACACCATTGCATACACTAGCAAGATTGTGCTGAAAAGACCCAGATATAGCTGGCTCTTGTGAGACTATGCCGGAGCCTAGCAAACACAGAAGTTGATGCTCACAGTCTGCTATTGGTTGGATCACAGGGCCCCCAATAGATGAGCTAGAGAATGTAACCAAGGAGCTAAAGGGATCTGCAACCCTATAGGTGGAACAACAATATCTACTACCCAGTACCTACCAGAACTCGTGTCTCTAGCTGAATATGTATCACAAGTAGGCCTAGTTGGTAAACAGTGGAAAGAGAGGCCCATTGTTCATGCAAACTTTATCTGCCTCAGTACAGGGGAACACCAGTGCCAAGAAGTGGGAGTAGGTGGGCGAGATTGTGTGGGCCTTTCGGGATAGCATTGGAAATGTAAATGAAATAAATACCTAATAAAAAATAAAATAAAAAATAATCTGAACACAGTTAACTGAAGTTGGTTTAAGAAAGTGTAGTACTATAACAACATAATAGGAATTAATAAGCAATATTCAACAATAACAACATTGTCTGTCTCTCTTCCCCAATACAACAACAGACAAATTGAGTGAACTAGAAAACAGGATCTATATTTCTGTTTCTACCAAGAGACAAATTTTACTACTGAGGAAGTATACCACTTTAGGGAAAAAATACAGAAAACTTAATTCTAAATAAATGAAACTAACAAACAACCAGGTATAGTTCTTCAAACACCTGGAAAAAAGTCCAAATCAAAGGTAGTCAGAAGAGAGGGAAAAGGACAATACATACTCATTAAATGAAATATCCTACAAAAGTAATTTCAATTTTAGCATTTATACACCTAAGCCAGGAGCACCCAGTTTCATACAAAAACCACTACAAGGCAGAAAACCTCATATGGACTCTAACACAGAGACAGTGGGTGATCACAACACTCCATTCTCACAATAGGCAGGCTATCAAAATAAAAGCTATGTTGAGAAACTTTGGAGTTAAATAATGTCATAAACAAAATGAACCTCACAGACATGTAAAGAACATGCCACCCAACCACTGAAGAATACAGTTCTCAAATTGACTTCATTTTGAATTTTTGGGATTGATCATTCTGTGTTTGGGAGCTCACCTGCTCATTCCATGGTATGTAAACTCATACATTAGTCCTCCTACTAAGACATGCTAATACTCCTTTTTTCTATCATAGGGCAATTTAAACTGCATACAATGTCTTCAGACCTTGTTACACATCTTGAGGGAAATGAAATTTTATTAGAACCAACAATTCAAGAGTATATTTTATGTTTGCTTCCCAGTACAATGATTGAAAAATACTTCTCAGGTTCACCTGGCTTTACTTCTCCAAGTAAGGTCTCAATAAATGCCTGGTCACTCCAGATAGGGCAATGATGGCACCTAAAGAAGTAAAATGTTCAAACCAGGTTTGTAAGTGATGCAGTGTCTAGATTCCATTACAGGAACTTGGATGAAGATTACTTATAAAGGAATAGTTGAGCCAGAAACACTGGTATGTCATGGAGTTTCTTGATGAAGACCATCAAGAACTTAGCTGTTCACTCTGGGATGCTGTTTCACTCTATTTCTTTATTCCTTTTTATTATGAGTATAGCATACCACTTCAAGGTCATACCCCTCTAGGGTCAGAAGGAAGCAATGTACAAAATCAAGTTGGGACTATATTGATGTTTACCTTTCAAAGTGTGTTAACATCTTCCTTACTATGATAACTAACCATGTGGTATCTACATTGCTTAACTTATGTCACAGTCATGACTACAGTTTAAGTTATACTGTAAACAACTGCCTCTTCTCATGTAGTTTTGACCCAGAGCCCTGACTAAGGTTGGTGACAGAATTAATTTTGAGTGATTATACCTGCAATGCTTTCTTTTTAGACTTTTCACTTTTCAGTTAGTTGGCCTCCTATGAGGTAACCTGTGGGGAACAGCCTAAATTGCCCTTATTCCAACTATGACAGCTATTTACTTTAGATTTTTACCTGGTGCTTTTCTCTCTCTCTTTCTTTCTTTCTTTCTTTCTTTCTTTCTTTCTTTCTTTCTTTCTTTCACTCCCCCCT